>NC_079164.1:11208990-11566490 GCF_947568905.1 Ostrea edulis | reverse complement strand
CGCTGTAGTCAAACATAGACTGTATAGCGCCCTGTATGTTGTACTATTAACATGTACAACACTACACGATTATTGACAGTTTTGGGGTCAATACAATGCTTTAGTTACCCGAGAAGTACACTATTCACCTCGCGCTCCGGACTCGGGTGAAATGTGTACTTCGAAGGTAGCTAAAGCATGGTATTGATCGAGGAAATATTACAATAATTACTTTATCCTTTGATTGAATAATTTAAAAACATGGAAACTGGTTACTAGAGCCTGCGAAACGATACCTGGGCGTCCATTTTTGTATACAGCTAAACTGCAAGACCAAGCCGGAAGTGATTAAAGACGCGAGTTCATGTTTATCGTATTATCAAATAATTCACAACATGGAAGCCGACCACTAGAACATTTAGAACCTACCAAAAGATATCAGGTGTGATATTACTCTGATTAAAATATTGTTACTATTCTACAGTGATAGGGTACGATGGTCTGTGAGTAGGGACTCGAGTTTTTATTGAGTGACAATTTAAAAAAAAATCAATTTTGAAATTCCAATTGTTCTTGGCCCGTTGTTGGAGAAATCAAATGTTATATTCACCGCGAAGGTAAAGCTTCCTCTCCGGTAGAAAATAGTTAGCATTTACCACTGGTCTATATTACAGAAAAATTACACAATTAACAGCCTGGATTTTGAAATATGATAATTTAGAGGGTAATTTATTATAGTATAACATGGGAATTCCTATCGGCACTTTCCGTGCACCTCTTTTATATACTGATGTGTCATGCAAAAGTACTATGTGTCGTCAGATTCATTGAAAGGTTCATAATAGAAAGTGAAAGAATACTCATACCAAGGGATTTAAGATCAATTTCATGTCTATTAGTATTTCTATTATTCGAAGATACATTTGATTAATTCTTATTGGCAGATATGCAGATGATGAACAACGATGCCTCTCTAACCAGAAATTATATTTTGTGAGTTAAAGAGGAATTCCGAGACGGTGATTAACGATGATCATTATAATTACTGTTTATGAGAAGTGAAATTGTTAATAACTATGAAATTATTAATTATAAACAAAATACGCAAGGACAGTTGCAAAGCTTGTAGTGAGAAAATATACGCATTTTCATTATCATCTCGAAACAAGCCGCAAATGAATAGCAAAAATGACTCTTACTTTTGAATTGTGACCGATTTCCTTTGATTGGAAAACCATTATGACTTAAATGGCCAAACCTTTCATGAAGATACACTCGGAATGTGATTACAATTAACAATCTGACATTGGCTTAAGCTTCCGATACACACACGATGTCTTACAATTTTAGCATATTTGTCACGTGTTGTTAAAAATTTGTGAATTACGAAATGTTTATTTCAAATGTTGCTACAAAAACTCAAGTGTTATTACCATATTTAATGAGTGATAATATTAATGGGTTAATACATGTATTTAATGAGTGATAATATTAATGAGTTATTTAATGAGTGATAATATTAATGGGTTATTTAATGAGTGATAATATTAATGGGTTAATATTTGTGATGATCAGATAACTTTATAGGACGAGTGTAACATAGGTATGAATAATATTTTTTTCGTTCTGCTTGATTAAACAAGTGGTCGAGATGGGTTCCCAATAAATAATTTGCCAGTGAGTACAAGATACTTCGTAGTCATGACAAAAAGTAATGAAATTACTGACTTTTAAAAGATGATTGGTAGTAGTTAGTAAAATAAGTTCACACAAAGTACTAAACTAGACACTAGAATACTGTGGTATCATAAACATACAATATCCTGTTTACCTCAGATTACCTGTATGTGTATTCCTGTGGCAGGTGCTTGACATGGGGATTGCACATTGTTATCCAATACCTAGATCACTGCTTGTTCATGTACATGTTCTGTCGACCTAAAAAGAAATATCTGAAATGCATCGGGAAAATATGTTTATAGCATTCATTGCATTACAAAGAAAATTTTATGACAATGGAAATTTTGCAAAGTGAGATTTTTAAAAAAAAATTACGCTCGTGTACATGAAAGAGTGCAAGAAACATACCTGTAATAAATTACTCGTAGATCTCTTTCCAAGAATTTATCTAGAAAACAAGGTACGATTGTGTATATAAAAAGGCCCAAAAGATTTTTCTGTTTTAAATGTGTCTTGAATTAAGTTTGATCTGTGTTTTAAGTAAGTTAAATATATGCCAAGTATACTATCTCAACTTAAGGTATTCAATGTATAATGACCATATTTCATATCTAATAAATGGATGGTGGAATTTTTGTAATCATGGTATCATTTTGAAGGGTTCATCAAATAAAAATAATCCACCATAGGAATTTGAAAAAATTTGTTTACTGCTTGATTTATTTCACCTAGAATTTAACATTGAAGTATATGGGAAAAGCATGTTTTATTACAATATTTTAAAAAGGAATTATATTTTCATACAAATCTCTTGGTAGAAAGTTACAAACACTTTCTCTTAATGAAAATATGAAATAAAATTAATCATTGACCACAAACATTTTTAGAAAATTAGATTTTTCTAATTTTTACAAAGGACAGATAACTCTTCCAAAAAAGTTTTAAGTGCAAAAAGGTCAGCTTCTAATCATTTACCAGTCATGTGAATTTCATCTGCTTCACTTTCATCATTATTTAACAATAAACATTTATGTTGATCTAAATCCTTCAAAATTGTTCATTATCCTTTCATTATACATGGAATACCTTAAATCAAAGTTATTGTCTATTTGATGGCATTATTACGTCATGAATAAGACTTTTCCCCGCCTTTTTTCAAAAAAAGCTTAATAACTGTTAAATTTCATCCAGATTATTGCCTAGGAAAAGGTGTGCCCATCTGTCGAGCAAAATGAAATTAATATATATTGTTTATTGATAGACGATAAAAAATGTATTTAAATATGAATTTGCTCGACGCATGGGCTGCATGTTTTCTGAAAGGATCCCCCCCCCCCTGAATTTATGAATTTTTTCATTGACTTTGGCATTTTTGGCAATTCTATGCCAACCTCACGCTCTTGTCATTATAGCACGAAGTAATTTTGGATCAAATCAAATATAGTTTGGGTTTGCTTATAGGAATGGCAGATTTCGGGACTCCTATTGAAATCATCAATTTTCTGAGCCAGATGACTGTAGAAACTGTAACTGCTTCTTTGCTCGTAAATTACGAGAAAAAAGATGATAACATGAATTCGATTCATTTCTTTTTCCAGAAAAAAGACAATTCACGCGAAGGAACATATGTTTGTATGATATTGATTAGAGAAATTAACAATCGTCTGTATGAGATTGATTAGGGAAAGCAACAAACGTCTGTATGAGATTGATTAGTGAAATTAATATACGTCTGTATGAGATTGATTTGAGAAAGTAATAAACGTCTGTATAAGATTGATTAGAGAAAGTAACAAACATCTGTATGAGATTGATTAGAGAAACTAACATACGTCTGTATGAGATTGATTTGAGAAAGTAATAAACGTCTGTATGAGATTGATTAGAGAAAGTAACAAACGTCTGTATGAGATTGATTAGGGAAAATAACATACGTCTGTTTGAGATTGATTAGGGAAAATAACATACGTCTGTACGAGATTGATTAGGGAAAGCAACAAACGTCTGAATGAGATTGATTAGAAAAAGTAACATACGTCTGTATGAGATTGATTAGAAAAAGCAACAAACGTCTGTATGAGATTGATTAGGGAAAGCAACAAACGTCTGTATGAGATTGATTAGAGAAATTAACAAACGTCTGTATGAGATTGATTAGGGAAAGCAACAAACGTCTGTATGAGATTGATTAGAAAAAGTAACATACGTCTGTATGAGATTGATTAGAAAAAGCAACAAACGTCTGTATGAGATTGATTAGGGAAAGCAACAAACGTCTGTATGAGATTGATTAGAGAAATTAACAAACGTCTCTATGAGATTGATTAGAAAAATTAACACACGGCTGTTGTATAGTTGACATGTTAGGGCTTAAATGGAAAAGCCTGTATATAAGAATTACAGCAGATACGTATGAGATTTTGTCATGAAAGGAAGTACATACAAAAGAAATCTATGATTATCGCTTTAGCTAACATGTATGGAAGTTATCTTTTTCGGAGACACAGTCCGCAACTAGGGAGTGTAAGGAATAAACACACGTGGGAGGGGAGCGGCAAGCCTTCATCCTCCACTAAATGGGTTCAATTCATCGGTTCAAGCTTACATTTCGTGCATTTAGCAATGTATCTTAATTTGCACGTCAATCTAATTTATTTTGCATGTAAAAATAACGAGAGACGAACGTTGTCAAAAGCAGAGGTGGGAGATGGAAGCCCCCTGGTTCTACATGCCTGAAATATAATAAGAATTGATGGTTTTCTGAAATACAGCTCATGTGTATGATATGTTCCTGTGGTTGACACGACTGAGGATTTTAGAAACCTCGGTGAATGGTAAGAGTGAATGAAATACAGCTGACATGCACGATATCTTAGAAAATAGCAGACATGGCTGAAGAATCGTGAACAAACATAGCCTACGTGAATGTATAATGCATGCAACTGATGCATGATTAACTCACAACAATGATGGCGGCGAGAGGACCGGAGAGTAGATGTAGGTGATGTAACTGAGGTTTAGGCAGGTAAATGTGTTCACTCATATAGTCACATGTAACATGAGTGAGATTCTAGACATGTAGCTACATTAACACATAGCATAGCTAACAGGTAAATGTGTTCACTCATATAGTCACATGTAACATGAGTGAGAGTTTAGACATGTAGCTACATTAACACATAGCATAGCTAACAGGTAAATGTGTTCACTCATATAGTCACATGTAACATGAGTGAGAGTTTAGACATGTAGCTACATTAACACATAGCACAGCTAACAGGTAAATGTGTTCACTCATATAGTCACATGTAACATGAGTGAGATTCTAGACATGTAGCTACATTAACACATAGCATAGCTAACAGGTAAATGTGTTCACTCATATAGTCACATGTAACATGAGTGAGATGTTAGACATGTGGCTACATTAACACATAGCATAGCTAACATGAGTGATACTTTAGATATGTATAGCTAAATTAACACATACGTTAACTAACATGAGTGATATTGTAGACATGTATGGCTAAATTAACACATACCTTAACTTACATGAGTGAGATTTTAGACAAGTATAGCCAAATTAATGAATACTTAGCTAACATGAGTAAGATTTTAGACATGAAGCTACATTAACATATAGCATAGCGAACATGAATGAGATTTTAGACACGTGACCAAATTAACGCTGAATAAAGTTTTAGACATGTAACTAAATCAACACATACCTCAGCAGACATAAGTGAGGTTTTAGACAGGTAGCTAAATTTTCATATACCTTAGCTAACACAAGTGATAGTTGAATCACATTAAGCTAATACAAGAAATGAATTTTTTTTTTAAAAAGTTCTGACCCGAGTGAGAATTTGGCTATAAGTACAGGAAACATCGCGGACATGGAAGACTGAATTACTTACCGTGTACATAGGAATTTAGCTGACACGAGGGGTGTGTTTTAGAAACCCAGCTGCTGCCAATGTGTGTAAAAATGATATATACATGTGGTATACATGTAGTTTACATGAATCTGATTGTTTCTTAAATAAGAATTGACAAGGGTTAAATTTTACATAAAAGTCCCACTCGTGAAATTATTCAGATGACATGTATACGAGTATAAGCGACAAAACGGAAGTTTTAAGATTTGACAGCATTCTTAGAAAATGTTTTTGATACAGCATATAAACCAAAAAAAAATATTAAAAAAAATCGCAGCCTAGGCCGTAATTGTACTTAAAGTGATAAAATTAAAGGTATTATATATCCCTAAATGTTCATCAATATCAATAAAAGTTTTTTTTTGTCTAACGAATAGGAAATCGTAATCTATACTGTAAACAATTGACTTGAGCACCACTTGTACTGGCTATTAATTACTGCGTTGGTTACATCGATAAAAACTTTCAGTACAAAAAAGTATTGATAGAGATGTCAGAGCTACTCTATTTAAGTGTTATTGTCCTCGAGTTATCTGGTGGTTTAAATGAGTGGGATTTGATCTATTGCCAGCCAAGTGCCCGCTAATGTGGCAATATCAAACACATTTTTCTGCACAACTAGTTCTTTGCTGGAACTAGACCTCTTGGGATATCCGACACTGTTCTTTTCACTATTTTTCCAAATATTATTTGATAAAGAGATAAGCAATATGATATAAGGTATGACAGCATTAGATTTCTATCAGGGGAACCCGGTACAAAATCTTGACAATTGGGGCTGGACCACGCCCCCCTTTGTGGTGCCAGCGCTATCAACAATTGACATGGAGACAGCTCGGAGTCCGTTTAAAATACACTGTTTCATATATTATATTCAGCACAATCCTCTGTTGTAACAAGTCAAACAGTGGTTGTTTACACATCCCAGGCGAACACGAGTGTGGAGAAAGACCTATTTTGGCCCCTGGTCTCCGCGGATGTGTAATTGTAGGTTTCGTAGACTCTGCTTTGCGCTTTTTGTGTCGCTCTATCATTTGTGTGTCTGTGGTAGCGCATTTCAACGTCTTTAAATAAATATGTTATGCAATTAGGCTGAAGACTATGAGGCAACTAGATATAATGAAGCATTCAGCCAATTGTTCCGTGGAATAACACTTCTCATTGTCAACAATCTTCCCTTCTCATGCAGTCCCCCGCCACAACACTGACTTCTGTACCGTACTAAGTACCACGCTGTTCGTCATATTATCATAGGTGAACAAATTTCATATAGAACAAGATTAGTTCACTCTTTCATAGAAACCTATGTTTGTTTATAACAAAAATATACGATTTAGTCTGTCTTCCATAACTCATACATACATGTATATTCTACTTTGTTTTTTCTCTCACTTCCTTTTTTTCTTTCCTTATGTGAACATGATTATGTTTGTGTCTCTCTTCCCTGTATCCCTTTTCCCATTGGAATGTATCACATGTACTTGACCTCATGTACCACGTATTGTTGGTCTGAGTGAATAAAGAAACTTGAAACTATCTTATTCTGAAGATTTACGGCGTTATCATAGCTCTACACTATATTACCGACAAATACCAAATAGATTTACTTTTCCTGGCTAATCCGCAAGATTTCAAAATGTAGAAATCCAAAGAACATGAGGGAAAAGTCGAGAAAATGTTAATGTAGAGCAAAAAAGGAAGCGATAAAAATGAAGTACTTCGTTAACAACTTTTAAGATTGCTAAAAACTTTTTACCATATGAAGTACTTATTATGGAATATCTTAAAACACTTACATTTTGCGTAACTTGCCATGTCGATTTTATCAGGAAGTTTATTACCGTGTATATAGACGATGGCATTCATGAGAACATTATTTTCGCGCAAATTTCATGCACGAAATTATATTTTTCTGTGATCTAAAAAAATGATTTACAGTGCACAACATGGATACATACAATTTAACAATATAGATGATTATCATTTATAATCATGGATATATATCACCTAACAATATAGATATAAATCATTTATAAATATGGATATATCACCTAACAATATAGATATAAATCATTTATAAATATGGATATATCAGTTAACAATATGAATATATATAGTTATCAGTTAACTATATGGATATTTATCACATTTTCAACAGTGAAATCATATCTTCACAGTGTGAAGATACTGGTAACAACCGGAACTGGTAAATTGCCGGAATTTTCATCCGCGGGTCAGATGATCACAACAATTTTTTAAAATCTATATAATTGATTTTTTGATGTGTCATGTTTGAATTGTCCAAATGAAATTGAATTAAAGTCGCCATATTGTTTAAATGTTTTAATTTTTATACCTTATATATATATATCTTTAGGGTACTACATTTTCTGCGTAATATTGCTGTGTACGTCAATAAAGAGACAGCAAAATGAAGTGAAAGAAAAACCAAAGAAAATGTAATAAACAGAAAATTCACTGTATAGTTGTTGAATATATAGAATTCATTTTACTCATGAGGCAAGATTTTGTTTTAGGTCACCTGAGTCACCCAGATGACCTATTGCTATTGGTCTGCATCCGTGGTCGTGCGTCATCCGTTAACAATTGAACATTTTTAACTTCTTGATAATGAACCTTCCAAGCCTTTTCAGATTTGATATGAAACAGCTTTCGGACAAGAAGGGGGGGTTGGGGTTAAATTGTAAATTTCAGGACTCCTGCTCCCCGGTGCCTTAAGAAGGGGGCAAAAACTGCCAGTATTTGACCAATTTTCAAAAGTCGTCTATTCTACAACCGCAAACTAGATAAATAGTCGATTAGAGCAGGAAGGCCTCTACCTAAATTGTTTATTTTATGATCCCTGGGGGAGAGGTTCTGACTCCAGTGTGGAGCCAAACTTGGGATATAGTGTTTATGTGCAAAACATTTAGATAATTTCTTCTTTGATGCTATTGACACTAAATTGAAACTAAATCAATATATATAAGGAGCAGGTAGCCCTTTACCAAAAAACTATAAATCTAATGATCCCAGGAATAGGGACTTTTTGTACCAGAGTGGAGCCGACACGGTCATAATGATTCAATGTCTTTATCATTTGACAGACTTCTTTAAGTTTGCTGACACTGTATGAGAAATAAAAACTCTAAATATATATTTAGGAAAAGCAGAAAGGGTGTACCAAAACTGTGTTTTTAACAACACCAAGACGGGTTCAAAACAGTCATATATTGTTATATAACATACGTTATATCATTTAAAATCTTTCATTATTCGTGGTCACTTTCAGAGGCATTTACAAATGTTTTTTAAAAGTATATACTGGTGCTGAATATTAGACTTTGTCTTAAATATACAGAGCCGGAACACTGTAATTATAGATCCCATAGTTGTGTACTAGTGATACTTTTACCCAATACTCAGGTGATCGAGAAAACCTCTGGGCTTCTTGAATATTTTCACTGTTATCACATAATATTGTGTGTATTATATCCGTGTTTATATATATATATATATATATATATATATATATATATATATATGTATATATATGTATATATATATATATATTATGAATGTGAATTTTGATTAGAAATATTTTTAAAAAGCAAGATAGATTCAATTAACAACATGATTTCCTGGATTTATCAGTTGTACAACAATTTCAGTTTGTGTAGTCACACACTTTAGTATTGTTTCCATATTACCGGATATAACTGATAAAGCCAGAAAACTATGTTGTTATTGAATACATATTATTAACGGAAATGTGAAGTGTAGGTTTAATTTCAATGTATTTGACAGAATACCAAGAGAATGCCAAAGACTGTTGTCCATCGATTTGTTTTGGGGGGGGGGGGGGGAAACCCCAACAATCGTGATTTTATTTCCCTTCGACATTCAGCATTTCCAGCAGAGAGAAACAAGATTCCTAGTATGATATAGAAATGAGGTTCCAGAATACCTGTAAAGATGTACACATGTACAGTCTTTTCTCGGCAGTCTCTTCGCTTTTATTGCAGTATAATTACATTGTAAATACAACCGAAAACCCACACTAATAAATGCACTGCATGGCATTGCACCTTTCTATGAAGTTCACCTATTTCTCATAACTAAATTACTCCGTAGTTTATATGTTGATTTGTCCTTTGTAAATTGTAAATAAAAACACATTCAACTACATATATATTTTTATCGTCCATAATTTTGAAAGTTTGAAAGAACTAAAAATAAATGGCAAAAATAGGGCAAACAGGTTGCTTCTTTTTCAGAGTTTTTCTTTTCTTTTTCTTTATGTTTTTTTTTAATTATCTATTTATTTATTTGATTTTGTTTTCTTAAAAAACATTGCGTTCTCAAAGATATTTTCTTTTTAACGTTAGCATAAGTTATACATTTTTTATTGGCTGGGTTTTTTTTTTTTATTGACTTTAGGAGTATCATTGAAATCAATGCACATAGTGATTTTGGAATTTACAACTGCGAAAATTGAAATAATAAAATGTCTTTGTTGTTTTATCGGGTGATGAAGGTAGCAAGCATTGCAGAAAAAATGCATAACCCACAATAGGGTTATGCAGTTTCCCCCTGCAATTTTTCCTACCTTCATCTCCCGATGAAACAACAGACATTTAATTCTTTATATTTATATTTTAAAGTATTTTTAATATATATATATATATATATATATATATATATATATATATATATATATATATAAAAACTAGATTTAAGGTAGCTCTATCCTTATGTGAATTATCAATATTACTGGTTCAAAGTGGGAAAACTATTAATTTTCACTTAATATAGTTTAATTTAATCAATAAACAAAGACAATGTATATTTTCACACTTTTTAACGAAGTCAGACATACGTAAACAAAAGTATATGTCAACATCAGAAAATCGTTTAAGAGAAGAATGAAAATACACAAAAACTTGTTAAAATGGCAACTTTTTAATTTCAACGGTTTGAAAAAAAACTGCTTCTTCATAAATAGGTATAAATCAATATCAGGGAAACCATTGTATAATTAGACATGCAGTGGAGAAAATACCAGCAAAGGAGTTATTGCCCTTGATAGCATATCTTTTATTATAGATAATTGATCATTTATTGAAGATAAAAACTTTTTAGTATCAATAGTTTACGAGATTTATTATTTTACCCAGTGAATAGAATTCCTTCACAAGATATATTTCTATCATGCCCAAAGTTTAATAAAATAATTAAAGATTTTTACAAAAGCCTATGACGATGGGACAACCTTAACTACTAAAATATCATATCGTTGATCTAGGCCTATGATACACCCTTTGACCTTGACGACGCTCCATATTTGATAATTATTGTACGCGAACAGGTGTACTAAAAATCTGCAACTACCATGTATTCATTGTCCAAGATGAAACCAATGAAATGTAAGAGAAAAGATTCAGAAAATATAAATATATCACTGTATATATTTACATCTATAGGTCATGATAATCAAATCTTGTCCAGTATCAATCATATAAACTTATCTGTTGATTTAGAGTATAATCACATTAGATTGAGATACATGGATATATCTTAACGTTCACTAATTAAGTCTGATCTTGCTGACTAAGTCTGATATCACAAAAGTCTAATTTAAGAAACAAATACTTTTAACTTGGGTCGACCGTTATCATTTGTTACAATAAATAGACAAGTTCGCAAAACGGGGCATCCCCATCATCACGGCATTCAGCGGTTCCTTTCAATTAACCTTGACATTTACATTTGACCTTCAATATTGATCTCAGAGTTTAGTGGAAACTAGCATATCAATCATGCATGTTTGGCAAATATCTGATTAGAATTGTGACTGAAATCTTGTACAGCTATAAATCACCAGACATGCTGTATTTTTTAATACGTGTTAAAGGAGGCTAGTACATCAGTTAAATTTTAACTAAATGCAATGTCACATTAATCAAGAAAAGAATAATTCAAGCCATTTTATTTTAAATTACTAAACAAAGATATAATGATATTATTAAGCTGTATTGAGAATATTAAAAAAATAAAACAACTAAAAAACTAAGTAAGGGTATCAAAATACGTTCAGTATAAATAAGTGTTAAACTAAAAAAAAAAAGGGGGGGGTCTTTCCATTGAATAGAACATTTTCAGAGCCATTAATGTATCACAGAGAAATTCAGTATTATATGGATACCCACCTCTTGTCCGGCCCGGGGTTAAACTCACGACTTCCCAGTAGATGAAAACACGATATAGACCGCAGCTCGACCATCTAGGCATGTTATAAAACTTGACGATGGAGTCATGCGCTTTTTTTTTTACGGTCATAGAGAAAGAAAATGAGACATATTTATTTGATGTAAATTTAATAGCACCGTGCATGATTCACACTGCATTCAAGATATTTTCTTTTAAGTATAGTACGTAAATTGCAATTAACATTGACATTTTGTGATATACATAATATGTTTACATGCTTATTTAAACTGTGGACACATGTACTCTGTTGACGAAAACACGTAAACAATTAAACATGCTGTATATACATAATTATATTATCTATTGAATATTGAAATATATATTGCATATTTCATATCGTGTATTGTATACTTATTTTTCAAGTTTTGAACTTTGGTATCGAAATGTCAAAAAAGACAGTGATGAAATGTGTTGTTTCTTAATAATGAAATACTTAGTGCATTATCAAATTTATTGCGTTAAGAAAAATAATCTCTGACTGAATAGATAGAAGAGGCCTCAATATTATGTGTTGAATATATTCCGTATATATTATTTATCATTCTAATTGAAATAAGAATTACATAAACTGTTTGCATTAAGATAATTATTAAATTTAAAAAGATGCGTCCATTATGAGATAATGATAATTTACTAGCAGAATTATATCCCATAAATGTATATATACGTCACTTCCTCCCACATGAAATTTTGACAATGATATTATTAATAAAAAACACATTAAGATTAAAATATTTAAATTATTTTCTGTCTGCAATTTCTATCTGTCTTTTCTGACAGATTCTATTTAACCGATTTGAAAGAAAAAAATAGGTACACTCTGTAATGCATATGTATGTCAAATAGGACCTAACTTTTGATCTGAGTTGCACGCTCCATCTAAAATCCCACCGTGCGAATATTTGAAAGAACATGTCTACTAGCTGTTCACAACATAGATAGCAATTTTTCACATGACCTGTCTTGCAAGTGGGTGATCAAGAAAATGGGACATTCAATATTTTGTGATAGGTCAATAAATAAAAAAGAATTTCAGTATAGATTCGTTTCTATGGTTACCTTTCATAAAATCAAACATAAATGTAACAAAAAAAGCCAGTGTCATTAATAATGTAAAACAAAAGATTGCTATATCAATTACATTTGTTCGCAGAGTAGCGCAATTTTGGACAAATTAGTGTTTTACATTTGTTTGAAGAGTAGAGTTTGGACAAATTAGTATATTTTGCATTTGTTTGGAGAGTAGAGCAATTTTGGACAAATTAGTATTTATTAAATTTGTTTAAAGAGTAAAGTAATTTCGGACAAAGTAGTATTTTACATTTGTTTGGAGGATAGAGTAATTTTGGACAAATTAATATTTTACATTTGTTTGGAGGGTAGAGTAATTGTGGACAAATTAGTATTTTACATTTGTTTGGAGGGTAGAGTAATTTTGGACAAATTAATATTTTACATTTGTTCAGAGCATAGAGTAATTTTGGACAAATTAATATTCTATCTATAGTTGTATATATACCTGTAAAAACGAAGACAAGAACCACGACCAACGGCCAGAAATCGCAACAGGGAATCAATACTGGCTCAGTACTTCATCATTTCAAAATTTAATTACTACTGGTATATTACTAATCAATTATCATATCCAATTAATCCAAAGAAATATCTTTTATTTAAAGTGTTGGTTGAATTCAAAAACAGCACGAGGAACCATCAGCTGATATTGACATGGTCGTCTGCTCGCTGTGTGAATTAGTAAATGAAATAATATCGGTATTTCCTGAAAAGTAAAATTAAGTGCACCTTTCCTTGGTACGATGCAAGGAAGCAAAGAGATCGGTACCAGTTTTCGAAAATTCGTCGTATTTTTCTAAGTTTCATTCAGTAACCTGGAGTGTTATTCCCTTTAAAAGGCGACCAAAGTCGGAGGTTTTGAACAGTAAGCGTTTTTACATTCTTCAACACATCTCATTTCAAAACCGCTATATTGGAGGGACTCTGTGTCTTCCTCAACTTTACTTTTTATACATTTACCCTGTACTCAGCCACAATCATTTTCTTTCATTTTCACAAAACGATCCACTTATAACGATGACTTTTTTCAAATGTTTATGGACTATACATACCCTCGTTTTCCTCTAAAATGAGAATATTGGATTTGAGTTTCCTCTAAAATGAGAATATTGGATTTGAGTTTCTGTATAAAGAGTTTGAATAGAGAGACAAGTGTTAAGTGTTTAAATCAAACAGACAGACCGCGATGGTCAACAGTTTGTTGAGAACTTTCGTATCGGGTGCCACAAAAGAACTTACATGCTCGATTAATACAAACATTTTGGTTCGGAGCTGAAATATGAAACTTTATGCAAAAAGTTTGAATGCTATTTTCTGATGAACCTTCACTTCATATAGATAAGAAATGAGCGAAATAATTAACTTTCAAAGATTTGATATCCTTTAAAAGTAAGTATAGAATATCTTGTTTACCAGAAGAGAAATCCCGACATACTGATGATTTAACCTCAAGACAAATGGAATAATGGGCGTTACTGTATTTTAAGAAATATGAAACATTTTGAATATTTATGCGCTATTTTGCAAAAAGTATATATATCGATTTGCATATGATTCTGTCTGTATTTCGTCCTGCCTTGTTTAAACCATTTTGTAAAATTTGATTTGAAAACGACATTGAACAAATCTGATTCGTAGATTTAAACATGAGAAAGCTCACTCTCAATGGCAATGACGTAATTGTCTCTAAATATTGAGATGAGACCTTAATTGGATCTCTTGAGATTTGTTATGAAATGTTAGTTTGCACGATGTACACAATATAGATTAATTAAAAACAAGTTACGTTTGAATACCTTTCCTGTACAAAGTTTTACAACTATATGGACTTTCAAGCGGCTAAATTAGTTCATGTATACCGGTATATGAAATATATAACATATATATGTAGATATTAGTTCATATATATGTTAATGATGTAATGAAGCGTAAGTAATGCGAAACATATGACTCTCTACATCTAGAACTTTTAATTATTTAGAGGGCTTTGCAATATTATTTTGTTATTGCGTGTTACTTAATCCAAAGCCCCGGTTAAGTGTAAGAAGAAAGATCTACCAGCTGTAAGGACTATCGTTGATAGAACCATTCCAATATCACCGTGATAGCTCTGATCCACACTCTCAATGAGGAGGCTGACAAATACGTCACCATACCTCACTATTTGATTTGGTCCAAATTGCATTGTTTGTCGTGTGCATTTGCTTAAAAAGGTGCACACTAGATATTTCGACAATCTGGTTTCAGCATTTGCCTCGATTAAATGACTCGTCTGCGATTGTGACGTAGTTTGGCAATCTTTAAATTCAGTGCGTCACTAGTTTGGTTCGATCATGATTCTACAACAGAATAAAAATATGGCGCCCCGTAGAGGACATAGTACGTGTTCTATTGGTTTTTTTTTCATTAAGGGCATATATTTCTATTGTATGTCATATTTTACATGCTACCACAAATAAATTATATTTTTTTCTTTTCTTTTTATCATATATAAAATATTCAGTGCATGAGGTATGCTCAAGCAGAGTATCTTAGTGGTAATATGATAGGCTGCATTAAGTAGTGCTGTACCCCCAAAATCTTCCAGAAGGGTCCATAACGGAAGTCTATTATTATCATTCATTGCTATTACTATCATAGTACTATTATACACAAACAAAGTTTTAAGTGTTGAAGAACTTGGGTATTATGTGCTATAATACAACAGCTTATAATGATTTGATTTACATATTATCATGTGATGACGGTCCAGGGATACCCTGGCAGCCCAGATGAGGTACATGTATACATGCATATTACAGATAGTCGCTGTCCTCTCTCTCATCTCTCTCTGTTTTTCTAATGCTATATACGAAACATATCATGAACCTTAAACAAAAAGTGGCGGCCTGTAGTACTCTGAATATTTTCATACATACATGTATTCATTATGTAACATTGCAAGAAACAATTAACGCCTTCAAAATAAATAGGGCAGCAAAAAGAAATCAGTCAATCAGAAACGCACTCGTAGAAGGCTGTTCTGATTATCAGACCCATAAATCAATAAAGTCTACCAGGGATAGCATGACACTGGACATGAAGACTTGAAATGTGTGACAGGCAATGATGCTCTCAGGATGGATTTCTGGAAAGAAACTTAAGTCGAAACTTGGACTTAAGTCTGAAATTTTACTGAAATTGTGTCTAATCAAATATCAGAAAACTCAAACTTAAGTTTGAGATTTTTTCGAGAAATCCAAGCCCTGACGGCTTTGATCACACGGGGTGGAATCACGATAGCGGATCTATAACGATCTACATCCGTTTCAATCCTCCTTTAGTTGAATACATGTATTTTTAATACAAGTAGGTTTTTGTTTTTGTTTATCTTCAATCCCAATTTTGGGCGGAAACTGTACAAACTAGGTTCGCTATCTTCATTTAACTGATTTGTTTTTTATCCTCCTGAACCAGGAGTGGATTCAATTACCCAGGGTGACCTCAAACAATGGTGTAATTATTTAGGCGAGAGGCAGACGTGGATCCAATTATGCAAGGTGAAAACAGGCGTGGATCGAATCATTCAGGGTACTGTAGAACCTAGCGTGGATCCAATTATTCAGGGAGGGAAAAGAAACCTGTGTCTCATCCAAGCCTATACCGATTGATTTTATGGGAGGCCATGATGGTAGACGTGAACAATTTTACCCAGAATACCTGCTTCCATAAATCCTGGGTCATTTCCTATCGGTGTAATGTTTCGTGGATTAGATGCATCATGACATATTTTAGTTGACTAAAGTTGAGTCCTTTTGGTTGAAATTGTATATAATCTGGGTTGGTTTTATCTTACACTGTCGCTGCGACAATACTGATACGTCATTTCCTTCGTTAACCGAAGCTTAGGGTGTATTCGTTTTCAGTTCTAACGATAAAAGCTGCTTTGTAGCTCCTTCTGTTACCGAATCAAAATAAACTAAATCGGAGTATGCTCTACACAGCTACGAGGTCAGATGTTTGTATCATTTAGATTCGTGCAGATAAATTTAAAATCCATGTTCACCAATCGCAATATTCAAACTCTGCAAAACTATTATTTCTGATAGAGTTTGTATGTGTAGAAATTACATCAGGTTGTCCGGTAATCTGAATCGCCTATTTCCTGGATCACATGGTTTATTTACGAGTTTTAAAAAGAAATCTATAACTATGACGAAAATATGAATGAAATAATTACTATTACAGTGAAAAAACATACAAAAAACCCCGATAATGCACATCAGGTGTTATTCTACCTTGGGGGTTTCCAGGGGGCGTGTTTACCCTATACTCTCTGCTTAGTATTCTTTATAGTATTCTTTGAGATTGATCACTGTTCATATTCTTCATCATTTGTTCTTGATAGTATTTCACACGATTACATGCATGTTGACGAAAACTGTTTGTCACATTACAAGCATAAAAATTGTAAAGCTGTATTTTAAAGAAATGATAGCTATCATAGACATAAAATATCTAAATTCTATTTCAACGCCGTTCATTAAACTGGACAGAAAATAGCGGTTTTCCATTTTGTCGCTAACATTTTCATTTATTCTTGAAAGAAATATTGATTTCATATATATGTACACATGCATATAGTTTACCACATATTGATAAATAGGATTTCATCAGGATACTGAAGTGAGAACATGCATTATACAAATCATTTATTACTATAGTAATTTATCAAGATTTATATAAATTATTTAATACAAATCTAAACCATTTCAACCAGTTGAAATTTTTGTTTGTAAACGTGCGCGTGTTTATTTTCAAAATTAATCGGGTTGGTAATGTTGCCGACCCCTAATGTTCCTTGTCCGGCTTTGAACTTGCCGCGGTTACTTGTTTATGGGAACGTTCGTCAAACCAAAGAAAGGTCCACGCTTGACACAATAACAAATCGGAAAATTACTTGTTGCCATTCTTTTGCATACGACCCTTATCAAAATTTAATTAAATATAGATTAAGAAAAACATAATTCGGCACGAAATAGTTTAACTGTTGTTGAAGCTTCCAGTCAAAGGGGGTTGGAATGTTAAAGACATGATATGTCAAACATGTTATGCTTCGAGGTATGCCAAAAATATGACCTCCTTAAAATTGTGAAATTCATCTAAGTTGGTGGTGGGGGTGAAAGATCAACGCCGTTGAATTGCAGTGGATGTGACGCGATATGGCTGGAAGAATTAAGCGTATTAGATACACATGTCTAGGAATAAATAATAATATTTACCAGGGTACAACTCTATTACAATATATTTGTTTTGTGAGACACTGGACTAATGAGTTTGGTGAGAACATTGTGGGGGAGCTGATCTTATTGCTCGGTGAAGTATCGTTGGTGTACAAGAAACGAAATATACTCATAAGCATTTATCAACAAAGCCACATGCATATGATTGATATGATTAGGCATTGAATACATTTCTTTGGAAATTTTCAATCTTACCTGTTCCATTCCCGATTCGATACAAGCTATGTCTCGTTATATCCCTGAGCTTCATCCAAACTGAGAGAAAACTGAAAATTTCTTAATTACCATAGTCTCATTATATAACCCTAAACTTATAAATGTAGTTTTACTGCATAACTTTGTAGCAATACTTTTACAATGGGGAAATGTATTTTTTTATTTTCAAAAACTAACTACATTTAAATATTCATAATTGAATAATAAATATTGGGAAATCCATCAAAATATTATCAATGTCAAAAATTTCTTTTGTGTGAAAAAATCTGAAACTTTAAAACCAGAAATATAAATGTCACATACCAGACGAAAAACGTCTAATTTGACTTTTGCGAAAATATATTTCATTGAACTTCTTGAGACTAGAAAACGTCAAGGGTTAAATTCTCTTAGCTATTTTTGGAAAACAGAACCATGAAAGATCAAGAAAGTTCTCATTTAATGTGCTCATTATTCAAAAATCTCTGAGAAGGAATAGAGGGCACGCGATAAAACAGAAAGTCTCTGTAAACAAGCAGATCTGACCAAAGGGGTACATAATCCTCCCACCCATCACCCATTCCCTGAAAATTTCCCGTATAACGTTACTACACCGACGAGTTCAATGTTTAACTTAAAATGTCTAGAATTATTGACATAACTAATCTTACGCCTGAAATGGGCATCAGGTACAAAGTACATTTCAGGAACAATGTGCTCACTGAACAAAATACTTGTCTTGAAGATGACAGTTTGGTTCTAACAACCTTGCACGTATTGATATCCATGTACCTTTTTGACAGTAGACTATTTGTGAAGAGTTCCGGTCTCATAGATGCTCAGTTTACAAAAATAATTCTTGGAAGCTGTTGCATTGTCTTCTCTCTCCAGAATAGCTCTTAGAAAAAAATCTTTGATCTTGTGAAAATACTTCTTCGACACTTGGATAAATAAACTGAACATCGGGGTATTAGTAAGTAACAACGAGCAATTAATATTGTATCGTACAATAAGTTGGTCGCTTATCGGGGGCGGTTGCTCTATCTTTTCCAATTTATCTCGACGTTAATTCAATTACCTTTGCTCTTGATAAAAACAAGATTTGATTTTCCTTTTGACGGAATCTGTTATGAAATGGCACGCATGGATTACACAAGTGGCACTCTATATTCAGATTCGCTTTGGAGTTTTGCACATGTATGTTGCAATTTAACATGATACGTAACGATATTTGCCGCAAATCTGTCTTCACGTTGCCCACTCTTGCATTTTAGGGTTTAACGATTTTAAATTGGGTGTGAAATTTTGGTGCTTTATCAAGTCTGCTTTATGATGAGCGAATTTTTTTTTTTTGAATAAATAATTACAATTATTTCAGATTCTCCAGATACACAGGTGTTATCCACTGTAATTCATGCACCACATCTTGTTATTTTACATAAATTTTAGCTAATGTTCTTTGTGACTAAATATCTAATGATCAAGAGATATTTTCTTCTCCAGTACATATAACAATTCCCAATGTTAGCATACATATTTGAACTGCTTCCCTACGCCTCACATAAACAACATCTGTACTCTTGTCGATTTTTATGAAAAAAATGATATTCACAAACTATCGACTGTTGTCTTTTGTCGAGATTTCAATTATCATATCGTGAACGTAACCCTCCTGTAACCTTTGTGAAGGTAAATTTTATGATTGGCTTTGGTTATCAACAGCGTGTGAAACATGATCTTAAACTGCACGAATTTACTCCTTGTTTAACAGTCAATAAAAGTGCAGGCCGGCTTTATAGAGAGGATGGGAGCCGTTTTATCTACTGCATGTACGTACTAGTACGCACAGGTACCCACAAACACATACTTCATTGCAGTGATTAGCGTTTAAAACTCGTGTTTAGTGCATTATTCTAAAGCTTGAACACTTCTTCCAAAGATGATTGGTGTTCCCCCCACCCCCCATATCGATATCACCCGTGTATATTTTGTCCACTATAATATATATTTATAGTAAAAAGTCGAAAAAAGATTGACGAATGAAATATATATCTGTTAATCCATGGGGGAATGATTGTCTCCTGGAATTGATAGGTTTGTAATAATGTATAACAGTAACACCTTCAGGTGTGTATAACCTGACACATAATGCGATATGCCTGGGTAGAACAAATCACACAGTCTTAAAAAATGCAGGAAGCATTATGTGAAAAAGAACAATGAAGAGAGGTGCAAGATTTGAGACATTTATTAATCATCATAAATCGATGATTACAATTTGTAACGTATTTTCGTAATTTTAATGGGCATGACATTGGAGCTATATTTTGAGATCTCGTTTTACATGAACAAGCTTACAACATGGAGAAAATTGGGACTGAAAACGAAGAGGTAAAATCACCTACACATCCATTCGAAATAAAATTCATCAGACAAAAACTAATATAAAAGGAACAAAAGTTAGGGGTTTCAGCATTTGCCACAGGATGTGGTGATCATAAATAATAAGTTAAAATTCCATCGACCACCGACTGTTAAATGTGAAAATCTGAAATCGTCGATTTTTGAAAATGTCAGTACATGTAACTTTAATACAACAATGGCGACATGATTAAACATTCACACATGAAACACATATATAAGATGGGCAAAATCGTGCCCATAATTCATTTTCATTCCATAAATAAATACACTCCATTGCATGCATACACCTATACATAATATTCATTAGTTATAATTGAAAAACATGTGTCTGGAATGGACAAACGTCAGAGTCAAAGGTCACCACGCTTCTCCCGCCATTTCCGAGTGTGAAAGGGACGAGAAATTTCCTGCGAGGGAACTTGGAGGTCCGCCATGTCGGAAGGGCCCGTCGTGTGAGTGCATTGGAATTGGTTCGGGGGAAGACGAAGGGTGTAACATGTCCCCCGAGAGGAACTGTGGTTCAGGGCCCATGTTATCTGAAAAAAAGTCAATAAATATCATAAATACCGATCTCAGATGTAGCACACAGATACGCGTTCAAATATTTCCCCATTAAGCATGAAATTGTTATGCCTTATTATTTTTTTTTTAAAATGTAGTATTTGCAATTTTAATAATGAATACATTATTTGCCTGCAAACAGTACTTTAAAATACATTTATGTTGTCATTGCCGCGGGCTAAGTGTAGATGGTTTGTAACATTCCTTAACTTTGTCAATAACTTCTGTATGCAGTCTGTTACTATTCAAAATCATTTATTCTTCTATTTCGCATTGTGTCAATTGTTTGGGGCCCATTTCGCCAACAATTAAAACATTAGCACGTGTCGCCTCTATCCAAGTTCGCCACATCTGCACAGCAAAGTTCGAACCTAGTCATCGATTTCCTGACATCGTTTTCTTTTATTTTTCTGGACAGCTGTGACTTTACCGGAGAATTATGGAAATCAAACAATAAATTATCTTGTTAATTTCTTTTCATTATTATGTTTGAAGAATGACGAAAAATATTGTATCTTACACAGATTTCAAAGACTAGCGTTTGCGCGTCCTTCGCCGACCTTCTGAGCGTATTACAGACCAAATGAAATCCAGCGAGCGAAGACTTCCATTCTCGTATCTCTCATTCCTATTAACTTTTGCCAAGATAGGTCGACTTTATATTATCGACGGAAAGTTCTCTTTCTTTTTTCTTCATTTGAAACACAGATGAAACAAAAATACCAATTTTAGAAGAAAATTGGAAACGTCTCCCAAAAGAATTTAAGGTTTAGCGTTGGGTCGCGTGACACTATAGAGCGCGTAGAGGAAGGAAAGTATTTTCTGAGCACTGTGATATCCACGCGCCAAATCCAATTTCCAAGTTGGCTTTTACAGATAAATTTCCAAAGCGTTGTCTAAACTTTATGATTGAAGACCTGTGCGGGGATCCTAAGTGAGTCACTGTTTCTCGGGCTTGGTGCGAAAGTTGGACCAAGATGGATATTTCTATTCATAAATTTGCCGACATTGATCCCTATTCTCAAAAGCTCCGGTATTTATGCGAGTCTTCCTATCTCATAACTTTCCTCAAACAATTAATTTGGTGTAATGGTAAAATACACAATTTGTTTTTATCAATACATGTAACTCTCAGAAATATAAAACTTGGTTAAAAACACAACTGCATAACATACTGGGATTTCTTTCAACAATAAAAAGATGTCTATAATATGATATAAAATTGCCATCTCATTGTCATATCATAGTCAAGCAATGATGCCCGGGTCGACCAATAATATTTTGATTAGACAAAAGCCCTTCAAGTCTACAATGAACAGGCTAATCACTAAAAAGGTGCTTAAAAGTTTGGGGCTATTTGGTTTTGAAAGAAAAATACTTACTGCTATGGTGAAGAGGCTGGTCCATAGCCAATGGAGGTGTTCCTTGAGATGTAGGGGGGAGGAAATTCATAGGCGGGGGACCCCCATCCCCCTGACCCGGGAAAAAGTCATTATATCCTTGGTAACCCGGATAAAAATCTTGTCCATTTTCTGTAAAAGATAAAAGAATTTGTTTTTCAAGTTTACAGTCAACTAAAAGACAGGCAACACGAGGAATGTATGCTTTTAACATATATTAAATCTTAATAATTTTGACATTCAGAATCAGATAAACAGCCGTGGAAATGTTTGTTACATTTTGCGATTATTGATACTACAGACAAGAGTGTAGCTGATCCTACAAGGGCCTTACAACAGACATCAAAGTGGGAGAACAGTTCATTAAGATACGAAGTGTTGTCAGAGAAGCTCATCTTTTAACACTAATAGATGCAGTATCTCCCTACAACGGCGTATGAACAAGGGACTCGTCACCACCTCAGTCTGATCGAGACCAATTTCATGTCGTCGAGTTAGCCCCTTCCCAAGATCTGCATCACATAGTTTGATTATATCAAGAATGTGGTGTTCCCCGGGGTTCTTGTAAATTGTGGGGTGGTAAGGAAGCAACTGTTTCGACCTTTTCCAGTATTTTCGTGTTTTTTTTTCAAACTACCACCTGTTTTTGTACTTTCATATCTGGTGAAATTAAACAGTGTCTCAGAACATCCTTGGAATTTCTGTTTATTTACAAAATCACTTTGCTCTTTGTTTCATGTTTGGGAAACTACAGAAATCTGGGGAGCAATGGTTAATTTCAGGTAGTCATCCTTGTCTATTTCAGCTGCATTTGTGTTGTCGTTTGAATAATTCATGATGTTTAAAACATTTCGAAATTCTTAAACTTTATTAACAAAATTACTGAGAGTTTTCTTGAAATATTTTTGGCTTTGTTTTTACATTGGAATTTTTGGCAAGAAGGTAAGATGCTGTTTCGATCGAATATGTACATGTAATATTTAGGATTTATTTTCTGAAAAAAGAACTTATTTCATCACAATTAGATCATCATATATTTTATTTCCAATGTTGAACGGTACGATACGTGTTAATCACCCTGTATACACTGAGATAAAAGTGACAGACAGATGTTTTCTCTCAATTCCGTTCTAATCCGAACGCACTTATTTCCACATTATTCGCATATATCCGGTCCGCGAGACTTTACTGCAGTTCAGAACATTTAAAAATAATGATATACACACGGAACTTTGCAAACGTATTGAGACCCTGTACACCACCAAACTAACAAGTCTTTCTTGTAAATATATCTACCAAATTTTGGAGGAAGAGTGTTGAAAAATGTTAACAATCGTTGGAAAGTTTGGGCAAGACAGAAAGGAAACACTTGCGATTAATCATCGTCGGTTCTTTCTGTATACAGGGCAACATTTTTACTGTAAGCAACGAAAACCTGGCCAACAGATTCTGCTTTCACCCATTCCAGAAATGTGTCGTTTTTACAAAAAAAAATTGTTCGTTGAACATCAAAACGCAGTAATGAGTGACTCGGAAAACATGTGAACCGTGTCCAAAGTTGTTTTTAAAAAGATGGATTTAATGATGACTAGGTTTTTCTTTCTTTGTTGCATCAACTGTATCCATGAATCTTCAAACAAAGCCGCCCTTTCTGTGACCAGGGGGCAAGTCTGCATGTCCCTCTGTGATTCGTATTAAGAAACTGAAAATTGATTTTTCTGTCATTATCAGATGTACAAGTTTTTCAGGCAGTCGCGAATCATTTGCTTTAGATACTATCGGGTCATCCACTCCGCGAAATGTGGGTGGTATTTCTCGATTAAAATATTCAAGAATTTAAAGCAAAATGGAAAAAAGCTATATCAATTTGGCAGTAGATTTTGTTTTTTTAATGGCTTCTAGATCTTTTATGAGTAAAAAGGCAGTGAAGTTACACACGACATAGAATATTAACACATTAAACAGAACATCCAAAATATTTTAAGTCTAAAATTCTCAATAAAAATTTAATAAAAATAAAATAAAGCAGTTATTTGAATCTTTACGGTAGCGTTTGGATTAAAAGTGTTTGATTGTGTTTGGAAAAACCTTTCTAACCTTAAAGTGGTAAATAGCGTTAAGGGCTTTAGTGCTACTATTTCCTCCATTTCTCCCTATTGACATATTGCAACATAGAATGAAATCTCCCACAAAAGAATATTAACGTGAACTAGAATTGTACAAATTAAAAGTATATATATATATTTTTTAAAAACAAACAACTTTCAGATGAACTACATATAACTCTTTCCTGAAGACGTTCAACAAAGCTGTGTATTCATTGTTAACGGAAACAAGAAATGTAGATCTAGATGTTCAACAACAGATCATTGATACCGAGATGGGGTATTAAGAAACCGACGAACCACTGGCCGCGCACTGCATCCCCTTCGAGACCCAAGCAATGTATTCCTGCGAGGAATTACCATTATTAGAATTCATGGAAGACCTAATCCTTATAATCTGGGGAACTCTTGTATTCTGTGGGGAACCGATGGAACCCTCCAAGATTTGATGTAAAATCGTTAAAACATTCAGAAAATGTACGGATCTTGGAAATTAATGAAAACTCTTAGTATCCACGATGCGCTTGGAATAAATCTTGATATTTGCAAAACTAGCTGACTGTGCTGCTTTGCGGATCACGGGTCCTAAGGTGTGAGCTTAGTACATTTATAAGTATTATTTAGGTTTCTGTAACAAAATCCTTCATTACGCTCCCTTTTATAACCCAAGTGTGTTCCGTACCTTGGAATCTTTTTCTAATCATAACACATGTATCTGTAATAAAATGTTGCGTCTTTAATAAACCTGAAATGTGATATTAGTGAAAGAAGAATTATTTAAGGTCGTGTTTGCAATTGATGGATTACCAGAAAAATATCCAAAGCCTGGACCCGCCATCATGTCCCCATCGTCAAGGTCATTGGGCGACATTCCAGCTCGGAGTGCGCGCATGCGTCTGGGATTTCGGAAAAAATGACGTCTAGCACCTAGGGCACTGAGTTGCTTCATTCGTCGCTCTTTTGATCTTCTATTTTGGAACCATACCTGAAAGAGAAGAATTCAAATTCTTAAAGAAAAGTACCGATAAGATTTATGTAACCATACACATGATCCTGAAGATTTATGATTGTAAGAATAATGTACTGAATCTATCTCATAAATTGCAAATTAGTAATTACATGCCTTTGACACATTTTCTTAGCGCAATTTACGTTGAACGATATTAAAAGTAACGTGTACTGGTAGATTTTATGTGCACGAAAGAGAGTTAAAATATGTAAGAAAATAAACAGCCATTGTTCACTGGGAAAAGGTACGCGTTTGGTAGATGCTCGTTCCTTGCGATAAATTTAAAACAAAACATTATTCTACGTAAGGCACACAGCGACCCACGGGGCAAACTCAGGGAAAATGGGATTCCAAATGCCTCTCACAACACCTAGAATAACATATCAATGGCGTGTTAAAGAGAACTATTACTACTTCATTGGTGTTAAATAATGGACAGTTCTCAGGTTATCCAATATTTGTGGACAGTTTACTTGGGAACTGGCGAAAGAGGCTATAAAATTCTATATGGGCCTCTTAATCGGCTTTGATTTATGTTTTTGTTTACTTTCGGATTTATTGCAGAATGTTTTGAAATCATAGATAAACTTTACTTTTCGTACACCCAATACAATAGATTAAAGCTTCATATAAAATTCTAATAGTTAAGTGTTTATGTAAACTAAGAAAACCTTAAACCGAACTTTTCTTTGATTTTTTGTTTTATTTTTCTTCTGTCCTCACAGAAGGAAAAAGCTTTTGTATGCGAATCAGGTGCTAAGCCTTTGAAACGTATTTACAAAAATCGCGGACCCTATTTTGCTTTCGAAAGGCAAACGACAAAAAAGACTAGAACAATTGTTTGTTTAATTTAGTTTAAATATTCCCTTTACATGTTTAATTCCAAAATATTTCCGTGGTGCCTTATGTTAAGTTTATTTGCGTCATTCGGGAGAAGGATTCTATTTTGTTACAACAAAATTCTTACTAAATGTAAAATAAGAATATCGCTATTTAGAATTGATATTCACAAGAGAAAGAATATCGAATGCCTGTTTGCTAATTCTTTATGGTTGAAGTAAAATATCCCCTTTAATCCAAAAACGTGATAAACAAGATAGGACTCAGTTCTCTTCTTTTTCATTATTTACAAATGTCATCACAAATTCTTCTTTACTACCGCTTTGTTCCTCAGTTCTTTTATACTTAATAAGCAGACATGCTCTTCAACTCCCAAACGTGGCTTTGAAATATCTATTTTACTGTGCATAACCTGAACGAAATAATACGGAACCCCTTGGGAATGATCCCTGAAAAAGACGTCCACCACGCTTGGATGGTCTAGGCGGTTTACCCGTACGGCGTATGTTAATCCTTATAGAGGGGTATTACTTTATTCTCTGCTTAATTATTGACTTGAGCTTTAATGAATAAAACAAATCATTCTGTTTCATCCCCTTGTAGAACCCGAAACGATCGTTTTGGATCATAGACGTTAGAGACGTTCAGATCTGTGTTTAGATTGTGCCCATATTTTATTCCATTTTCTTTAACTTGTATGAACCTCTGTGTAGAAGTGTATGCTATTTTTTTTTTTATCATTTTCTAAACAAAGAATATCTTCTGAACAAGAATGGCGAGTGCTAGCAAAATACCCGACAAAATGTGTCCCTTCTGAAGAAATATGGATAAAAAAATCCATGCAACTAAAATAATAATCGATGAAATAAACATGAAAATGAACGGGTGGTGAGCTTAATCCCGACACAAAGGTCTTATGTTTCAAGCTACCTCGGATGGTTAACAGCGATTTGTGGTGAGAGGGATGCAGGGACCGCTACGTCATAAAGCTTGCGTCGTGAAAAGAAGAAATATGAATTATACAAAAAGGCATAATCCGCTTTTCCAACACAAATTTCCACTTGAGGGGAAACGTGCATTACTGACATTTACAAAACATATAAAGTAAACATCCTTTTAGTTGAGAGACTGTGGTTGTAAAACGTAAGCTTTTTTTGCCTGATGTCCTATAAGCCGTCTGTATCCACGGAGAAAAGAGTGCGAACTGGTGACGAAACATCGATCGTTTTTAATAATAACTCAGGTAAAAAAAATCACAAAAGGTTTTATACTTTTCATATAATGCAGTGAAATCTGGACAGTAGTCGGCCCCGTGTCCCATAGCGACTCTTTATAGATTCAGGAGAGAGAGAAAACTCGTTTCAATTGTTCAAACCAAGCAAACTAGAAAATGCAAAATGCATGTATTCTCGATACGTTCTCTATTCAAATCAAATACTAACACATCATACCCATATGATATGTAAAAAGAAATAAAAAGACACGAATTTCTGTGAAGCCAGCCCATGGAACGATGGTTCTCTAGAACATCTAGTCTATATACGGTTACAGCGCTTTACTTTTCGTGTAACAATCTAGTCCAGGTATGTTTTATTAACCTACACCATAAAAGTATGCATTGAATCGGACTGTGTAAAGTTTCTCAATGATGTGTGTAATTTATAACTGGGAAGAAACACTGCCCTGATACTATATGGAGAACCAACAAGGCTCTATTCACAACCTATCAAATCTGGGCGTAAGGCAACTTAATCAAAGCAACATCAATTTATGAGAGTCGACAATAGAAATATGAGTTTTGTATTTGCCAGAGAAATTTTTTTGATATTATCGAATTGCTAATGACATCGTCCTTTTCACGGATGGTCGCTGCTCCTTGCTATCTTCAGATCGCACCATTTGTGGTCTCTCCCGCTAACGATGGGTGGTAAAGTAATAATGATTACAAGATTTCTGTATCTGTCAGCTTACATTTTTATAAAACCTAAATGAAATTCAGTTATTTTGCAATTATAAAAACTTCGATACGCTTCAGTGTTTTCGAGCCTTTTGTATCAGGGCTAAAGTTTCCACTTTTTGTTTTGATCTGTAGGTATCCTGACTCGCATTGTCAACGCCAAGACAAGGGACCAGAGCTCAGGAAAGATTGATGATCACTTGTGGGGGTAGCACAAAGCACCAACACCTTCTTAACTTCAAGGGGATCGGGTTCGCTGTCCTGCATATTTTGCATGGCATCCGTGTAAGTGTGTCATGTTAATATTCCAAAAACTTCATTTCTTATTTCTGTGTGATGGGAACAGCGAGAAGAACATTGTCTTCAAATAATGAATCTTTGCTGTTGGTATTTTATGTATTCTAAGAGTCACGTTGTGAGTTGGAATTTCTATATAGAATCATCGTTTAAAATGCATGCATTAAGTATTGCGTATGTCATGCAAATCTTCTAAATCTACATTGGACCAATTTGTCTCGGATGCAGTTTGCTAATATGAAGATAATAATGCACACTGTTTAGTTGGACTGAGGCGCACGAACCGTCCCACATACAATGGATGCACTCAGACGACGAGAGTAATAACACGGATAAAGAAAGGAGACGGGTTTTATGGATGGGAAATCTGAATAATTTATCAATAAGCTGACGTATTGGGCGTAAATTTTTAAAAAGAAAAACAAACTCACTGATACATATCCAAAAAGAAACCCCGGTCTATATTGGGAAAATCGGTCGACAGTAACCACCCCTTAACACCGATTTCCTTGTTTTAACGAAACTTCGCTATACATCAAATTGGTTTGGCTTTCTCAAGATCGTTCACGGACAAAGACGATTCCCTCGCTGTAACTATGTCAGACCGTAGGCTTGTAGCGCAGTATATCAATCTGTTTAAGTCGAGTCATTGAAATCACGGGGTTTATTTTTCTTTTGAAATCTAAATGTTGGAGTGTCTCTTGTACTATTATTAGTTATCCTTTTCACTGTAGTCTGTAAACACCGGAACCTGAAGAGCTATCCGTTCAGCCACTTGGACGGGAATGTCACTTTTTACATGTGGGTGAATCGTGTTGAAAAGATTTTTTGACAGGTCAATATCGGAATATTCTCCGACAGAGAATCTTAAGAACAAATCCTAGCTATGCTCGACATGGTCCCGCGAACGCGTTTTCCATGCAAATGAAATCAAAATAGCCGACAGCGTCTAAACACTTGAACAAAGACTTCGGGTACAGAATCGGTAGGGGTTTATTGTGTTGCAAAGAAAATTGGCAAAACTTGTAATATAACACCATGATTTTAAAATGAACACATCTTAAAGTTTAAATTCTTCCAACGATGAACAATAACCAGATTTTAATGTTATGAATGATGGTTTCAGAATTTGTTTTCATCGGGTAAATAAGATTATCTGATTAAAATCTCTTGAAAAGTACCTACCAGGAAGAACAAAGACTCTGTTATAGGTGCCATCAAATACGGACCTTTCTTTTGGTCTTCACAAAACCTATAATCTAATGAACGTCCTCAAACTTCTTACCTAGTTTGCCGGTACCGAGTAAAAGAAGGGAACCAAAGTAAAAGGGTCCTAATTACAGGGGGAACGTAACAGAAAAACATGTTGTAAACTCGCCTCTCCTATACGGCTCTCTTGAGGATAAATTAATACATTTTAAATCAGAAATGAAAGGATTGTTAGAGTGCGTCACTAACCTGTATCACCCTCATGTTCAGTCCTGTTTCTTGCGCTAGTTGTTCACGTATATGCCGTGTTGGTTTGGGAGTTGCAGCAAAAGCAGCCTTCAGGGTTTCCAATTGTTTTGCCTTGATGGTAGTTCTGGGGCCTCTTCTTTTGGCCCCCGCACTGGAACTACCATTGGTATTGTCATTCATTTCCTCTCCGGAACGGTCTCCGTCCGGGGTCAGAGTGTTATTGGTCTGAATAGAATTTCCGTTAGTATCACAGCTTTGGGTACTATGATTAGAATCCGAGGATATTTTTAACAGCGCTGTATCGTCTTTCAGAGGATCAGGACTCGAGGGAAGGGAATTCAAAGAGCTACTTTTGTTTAAATTGTTGTTATTATTGTTTATATTGTTATTGTTTGGAACGCCACTAAGGATATTCTCCTTGGAGTCTATGTCGGTATTATTATCGCCGTCTATGCTGAAATCTTTGTCTGATAGCGACGTCTGGTGTTCCAAAGCGACATCCAAGTCACCCTCGTCTTCAATGTCTGAAGAACCTGAAGAAAGAAAACGGAAAGAATTAATTCCTATCTGAGTTCTCTTTTCCACGTAGATGAATTATAAAATTATAATTCTATTTTAATTAAAATCTAAGTTTAATTTGTGAAATGCATGTCTCTACATTTTGATTCTTGTAATAAATGTGAAATTGGTGTTTCACAAAAATCTAGATATTTCATACGATTCTATGGATCTTATATAATTGTATTGGGCAACTTCTGGTCATTATCTTTTAATTTCAAATTAATTGTCGATAAATTTTAAAAGCTGTGTAAGAGCGTTGTCTTATACGCAGTATTCAAGTAACCAGAAACCTTTGTTGTTGTTTTTGAATAATCAGTCTTGCATCTGTTCCAATAAAAATATTGGTAATCACTGGTAAACAATATCAGCATCTATAAAATTATCATAATTGTTTATACATTTTGTACCATAATAATACAGTGTATGTTGATTTGAAATATTTAAAAGCAAGTTCTTTCGATGTAACAAGGTATTTTTCAATACTTCTTCAACCCATTCACGGATGTCGAGCAGGTTGAAGGAACAACATAAATATATGTTATCTTATATTGCAAATTGCTGATGCATCAAAGATCTCGTTGATAAATGTGGAAAACACCAAAAAATCAATATCAATAAATCACAAAAATAAATTTTTGCACTTTGGAGTAGTTTTGACTTTAACGATGCCGTCGTGTGTGTTGAGCCCTCCGTAGAGAAAATGGGAAATTGTCATTGTGACAATCCCAACCATTGAAAATTACTGAACAGTTAGAAACCAAACACTAGAATGAATTTCTCATTAAACGTTGAATTAAACAATGATTTCTACAATATAAAATTAATCGACATTATTTTCAGCTTCCGAACTTGTTTCTGCCAAAAGGCTTTACTTGTAAAGCATCGGTCATGATTGGAGGAAGACGCCGATTCATTTAATATGACGGAAAATTGGTTAGATAATATAATGAAACCAGAAACCTGCAAAGGGTTGGGAATTAGATTAGAGTCCATCGTGGGAATCTTAATTCGATGAGCTCAATTGTGCGAACCCTGCGATTGATACGGTGGTCACCGCTAAACACAAAATAGTTCCCCGTGCCTGTACCATAGTATCACCAGTACGTCGTACTATCAATATTCATCTCTGAATATTTTTATCTACATTTGTACTAAGAGTCACTACTTATCTTTTTAGCTGAAAGGTTAAAGTTTAAATATATTTGTCTAATTCTTTCTCACTTTGCATGTATTGTTTATCATCATTTTTACTCTTGTCAACAATGTTAATGTCTTAACTCGGAGACTGAAGTAATGTAACATGCATACTGATTCAGCTGATGACACGAACAAAGAAATCGAACGCGATCTTCTGTGCACACATTGTTTTGAACGTCAAGAACGCATGTTTAGCGTCAATTACGTCTGAGAGGGACAGTCATAAGCGAGCAATTACAAACGATTACAATACTGGGTTTCTTCTCAAGAACCGCCAATAAAATGTAGGGCTTCAAGCTCCGAGACACCACCTTTGTCCCTTCTATTAAAAAAAATCAAAATGACGTGAACTTCGCCATTCCGCACTCCAATTACGTCCTATAAATGAATCCTTACTGCAGGTTTTCCGTCGGAGAAAATGTCCGTCTTTTCCCCTTTCGAATTAGAAGATTGCCCAGCGTCGTAAAATTTGATTGTAAATATTGCTAGGGGCAATTGAGATATTTAAGTCGGAATGGGTCGTCTAATCATTCCCTTTGGACAATAATCGTATGTGTTAAGATGATAAACAGCGACTAAATAGAAAGATTTTGTTCCCCAAATCAAATTATCTCACCAGAGAAAATTCTCGGAAGCAATGCTGAAAATCTTCTGGCTTCCATAAACTCATCTGACTGACTTCACGTCTCCGGAAAACTACTTCAGAATTTTATGACAATTTAAAGCGCAAAATTTTCACATCTAAAGTTTTATTGCATGAAAATATGTTAAATTTTCATTAAATAATTAATCGCAAGTTTTATTTTAGCAAGGATGAATAGTCTCAGATTTCGATGCTTTCACTTTGCATGCTACTAGTATTTTACCGAAATGAAAAAAGAAGTCTACATCCTTAAGGACCAAATTTTCATAATATTGTCAAATCATTTTCAAGAAATTTCAACGCACACAAAATGGATACTGATAAAAAGAAACATAACACGATTCTTTACATCATCTTTTGTCATTTTCCCTAAAGTTATTATTATTATTTTTTTTACAAATAAATATACTAGTAAGACCTAAAAATTACTTGCATGTGCATATATTCTTTTCAATATTTTCAGGTCATATTAAGAACTAGATTATGTCCAAGCCATTACTGGTACGTGGAATCTTCTTAAAATCGTTGAAGAATCATCAATAGGGTTTTCCAGCACTCTATCATTACACTACAAGACAATATGCAGCCAATTGATGCCGGATTGATGGGCTTCGGAAACGAACGATCAGTCCTTGAATTTGCAGACGACAGATATCCTATTGATCTCACGTGCTCAAATATTCAACAAAAGCTGATTAAACACGTAGAGATATTTGTATTTGATAAATGATTGTATGCAAAGAAAAGGAATCTGATAAAAATGAGACTACTTCGATGCTAATTCGTCGATAAAAAGAAAAATATTCGAAACTATCATACGAAGTGATATTGATGCTAGCTAAACAAGCAATATCTGGAAAAGAAATCCGAAAACATTTTTTGGGGTGCAAAAACTGGAATAACAAGTTAGAAGGAAATTAACAAGAAAATTTTGTCCATTTTACGGTAATTATTGATTCGAAATATCAACATTTGTACTGTAACCGATCGCAAATGAGGCGGGTAAATGCTTCTAAATCCATTAAAGTTTGTGACTGTAGTCGTCTCAATACATGCGATTTAAGCGCACAACTGATCAAAGTAATATTGAAATTCCTCATGGAGAAAAAAAAGACATTTGAGAGCATGAGAATATTTTTAATAGTAAATTATAAAGTCATTTTCATTGACACTGAACATGACAAACTTGTTAAGAATCCGGCAACGTGAATGTGGGCATTTGACCTTGTATATTCTACTTTAACACTTCATCATTAAGACATTTCTCCCTTGTGAATATGAAGTAAAAAAAACGGCATTCAAATTTGTTCACATTAGAAATATATGTCCCGGGTTCTAAATGGTTCGGCATCTGTACAACAAATACGTTTACGTTAACAGGGGAGTAATGCTTTAAATAAATAATTTCTGAATTTGTTGCATTTTACAAAGATATGAATACTTCACGAGTGATGGCACAGTGATCATTATTTGTAATTATTCCGGTCCATGAAAGAAGATCGCATAAATAATTTTGTTCTCTCGAAGCAGGTAAAAATACGGAATTTTAAATACCATGTACGAAAATAAAAAAAAATATCGTCAGCGAAAATTCAAAATATTCTAATGGCAATTGACTTCCCAACATAAAACACGAATACCATTTCTCTGAAAAATAATTGTTTCAGCACAATTTTTAATTTTTATCTTAAATCAATTGCAGTCTTATCTCTTGTAAAACTTTTATCTATCCACTAGTAACTGTTCCGAGTGTCGACCTATTCCCAGCCATCGTTCCCAACTCTACAACGATTTACCGTTATCTGAAGAGCTTTATAAGATTTGTCGAAGAAAAATATTCATTAATCATGCTATCTTGGTTTATTACAGCACTTTATGCAAATGAATTGCATACCCTAGACTGTGCTCTCAACAGGAAGGGTCGGCTTGGGGCACTTCTTCTACGAAGATTATTTTTTTATCTCCAGACATAAAAGAGCGGCACTCTTCGAGCATTATTGCAAATGATTAGAAAAACGCAACATGGTTACTAGTGTATTTTAGAGGGAAATATGACACTTAAAGAAAAAAGTAACAACCAAAAATCAGTTTTTACCACTTTTTTATCCTTCGTGTATGTGTGGTCCCGTTGCCTGTCGGCGACAGAAAATTATTTTGTGAACTTATAATGTTTTATTTTCAATTCTTTCATAGATAAGTAAATTATGATTCAAAGGAACCCGAAAATGTAATGCTTTATTTCTAGTTTGCGCAGTGCAAAATTTGATAATAATTCTTGATAAAATAATTTTTCATAATCACAAATTCCATCTGTGAGTGTTACAAAATCGTGATACATTTGGATTCGACATTGAACGATATTTGCGAGAAAATGCTGTACATGACGCAGAGAAAATTTGGAATGTGGTTTCTGCTACACGAACTCCAACAATCAGAGTAATTATGCCGGCTGTGTGCAATTTTCGGACGTTACACCGCTCTTGGTATGTCCTACCGGACCAGCCGCTGGAAATCTGCGAGTCGTTATAGTTTTGATAGATATCGTGGTATGTCGGTATAGAGAATTGACCACAGCCAGCCCCTAACTGCCACGCGGTGATTGACCAAAGGGTTGTAATTGCCCATAACTTTCACGTCTGTTTAAAAATGATATGAATGTATTAGTGTGCTTTGAAAAACCATTAAATTTCCTATAGTGAAAAATTTGTATCATGTCCCTGTCTAGTTTCATAACTGTCCTGTGGACACTAGATTTCATAACTGTCCTGTGGACACTAGATTTCGTCATTCAACATCTTAACACAATGGGAGGAAGAAGGGTTTTTTGTGTGTGAAGAAATGATGCAGATATCTTGAGCAATATAATAAAAAACAATATACAATAAAGATGTCGAGGGACTTTATTTGACAAAATTTTATGACTCGGTGTGCAATCGATACATATATACGCTATATATATATATATATATATATATATATATATATATGATATGAATGTATGTATAATGAAATCAAGAAATTTTACGAAGCATGCCTTATTGTTTGAGTTTCATTGTGGAGAGAAAATTCCTTGATGACACTGTAAACAGTCATTATACTAAGTGTAATAACAGTCATTCAAACAGTTTATGACATTTCCGTGCATAACTTTTCCAAATTCGAGCTAACGGTTGCCGTAGTTTAACGTGAAATTTGCTTTCGGGAATTCAGGATAGCAGACGACAGAACGCTTTTCCAAATGTCACGAGGTCCAAATCACGCTCTCTCGTGCTCTTGCGCTGCAGGAGACAGGAATAATTTCTACAAAATTTGACTAACAGGACAATTGGATAATTTTTCATCTTTTATGGGATGTCAGTATAAAACTGAAGACTTTAAATTATTTGAAACCCGGGATGAACTTGACACTCTCCTTTTATGTTTCAATGAGCAAATTTGCACAAACATATAAGCACACTAGCGGCCCGAATTTCAATTTTTGTCAACATGGAAACACAAACCCTTTGTCTTGTGCGTCCCTCGGGGGTGTATCGTCATGGACCTCGCTCATCAGGGAGCGATACAGACGAAGACCAAAAGCGTCTTTTGCACGCAAACTGCATGTTACTAACGTAATGAATATTTTTTCTAAGGCAGACCAAATTAACGTTGCAAACTATAAGAATATTTTAGCTTTAATAGTATTTGTTATAATTTCTTACTGCCAGCATATTTGTATTCACAACACTTCAAGTGTCAATTAAGCAATTCATGTACTATGCATATGATGAGCAGCAAAGGTCGCTTATCTGTATAACGAGATAATTGACAAGTGTTTATTTACAAAACCAAATATCAAATACCATGTTAAACGCCGATATGTTTTGAAATTATCTCAAATCTCTGTGTATAGGGCATCGCTTAGCCAAGCACTACTATCCATCGACTCAGAGGTTAGAAAAAGTGATGATGTGACCCTAAAACTACACCACTCCACAAATTAGATTGGGGGAATCACTGCCAAAGAGAGGATCAAATTAAGGCAATGTACAAACTATGCGCGTGAATATGCAAACGCTAGATGTCAATTATAAAGCTGCAAATCAACACTTCTTATCAGCAACATTACTCTTGATTCTTATTAGATGATTATATGAATCGCGGACACTTGGTCTTTTTTCTATTCATTGTACTTGTTATTTTAAATTTGGTCAATAATTGGCACATATCTCTTTGGGGGCTAGTGCCCGAGTTCAAACTGTTATGAATGGCAGTAAGAACCTAGTTGTTGTTGTTGGTGGATTTCCCATGCAGTCTGTATTCCCGTCGATTCAGCTGTCGCATTTAGTATGATCAAGTTTGCTCAATTCTTTGATTTATTAAAAAAATAAGAAAAATATATTCTGTCTAATTTACATGAAATTCAAAACCATTTATTCGGTTAAGACCGACAATTTGAGAATTTAAGTACTTTAAAAGCACATAAATAAATAAAAGATCGCATCATTCCATCGTGAATGAAAATGTATCAGTTATAACACGCTGTGTGCCTAATGTTTCGCACTTCTAACCTTTATGCTAATTCACGAATAATTTTTTCATCCGTAATCGGGCAAGTACAAACTAATTTATGTTTGTTCGACTTCTTTTATAAAAATGCGGACACAGTAAAAAAAATAAAGGGGGAAAACTTGTTAAATAGCGCGAAAAGTTAGAACTGATTAGGAGAGAGTGAACAGACAGTTGGTTTGTGTCAAGGAAATATGCCGAAGAGTTTGAGAAAGAAATATTCTAGACGCCCTAGCTCCAAAACGGCTAGATGGCTACCATACCCATTTTAACAATATCAAATGGCACAGACATTCTGTTCACGAAAGCCGAACTGTAGGCAGAGAGTTACATAGCACAAACGGCAGTCAAAACCACGTTAACCAACGACGCATTCTGTTGTTCTGTTTGGGTTAGTTTTTATTGAAGAATGAAATGGGGGACTGTAAGCTGCGACAGAAAACAAAATTCACGCTGAAGTAGACAAACATTGACATAAATATAGTATTTACACTTGCCGACAATTTGTATGAATCAACATTCATTTTGAAAAAAGTTGAGAATTAATATATTTGAGAGACATTACAATATCGGCCATTGTAACTGAAAGAAACTGTAAATAATTTGCAGTCTTGTACGAGTCTAAGGCGAGTACCGAGACGTGAAGAGCTCCGATACACAGGACGGGTCTGATATACAGAGTAGATACTACATAGATAACAAACTGGACAATGTCCCTGGGCTGTTAAGTGTCCGAGAGTGGACAAATTGCCGCTAATTATGATCTGTGTTGATCTATGATTGGAAAACCATGTCTTTACTACTTTAAATATATATATATAGCTTGAGTTTTACTGTCAATCAATTATTTATTCTGTATGTTCCATAAATTTCGGATGCATTGCGGTTCCACGTCATTTACGTTTTTGAGCGGATTAGTGAGAATTATGCAAGACTTTTCTCATGAAAAATGTATATAAAGAAGTTCGAGCTCGTTATACATCTACTGATTGGTAATGACATTGTGTCGGGATCGATGTCCAAACACGTCGTCTGTCTTTGATCTGAATTGATGATTGGAGAATAAGCTCGGTGACAGTTAGCGAAAGAAACACAGATAAAATCTTTTTTTGTCCCGTTTGAATTGGGTGAGAACATGGCCAAAAATAAATAAAATGCTTGAAAACGGTACCCGCAGGGGATGCTTACTTATCTCCTGATATACATAAAATACAAAAACATGCGAGCAGTTAGTGAAAATTATCGGAGGCCATTAAATTCAATTAATACCACACGGGAGACTTCGGTGGGGGTACAACTGATATGCCAGCAGGTTACACTGACTACGGAATTTAATTTATTTCATATTTCATCATTTACATGTCTATTGTTTTCCAGAAATTACGAAATTAATAATAATAAAACAAATCCGGATTCAAAATTTTGTTTCCTACCTTGGAGTTTACTTGAAATATAGTCTTCTTTACAAATAAATCTATTTTCATCCATAACGTAAAGTTCCTCTCCTGTAGAAAGCTGTTTCCGACAAATTATACACGTGAAACATTTCAGATGGAAAACCTTGTTCCTCGCTCGCCTGACCAAATCATTAGGGGAGATGCCTAAGGTACACCCTGCACATTTGGTTCCAAACCTCCTGTGAAAAATGTTTAACAGAAATTAATATATACAGCGAGAAAAGAGCCTTTTATCCAAATAAAATTACATAAATGAAAGTCAAAAGTATATTTTCTTATATTGATAATAACTAAATAGGAAATAAAAAATATTCCTCCACAAGAAATATATTTTTTTCAGTGAATTAAAGATAATATTTTGATGTAGAAATAACAAAGTTATTATACTACATTGAATGTCAGTTTCTTTCTCAAGAAACACAACACATTCTGTATTATAAATGGATTTAAATAAATAATTAAATACGATTTATAGATTTAAAAGTTTGGACTATTACATAGTCTTATATGAATACACTGTGAGTATAAGATTTTTATCTAATTTATACAGAGCGATTTTCGGCAAAGTTACTTTATAATTACAGGGTAGATTTAAAGTTTGGACTCTTACGAAGTCTTATAGGAGTACAAAGTGAGTACAAGATTTTATCTAATTTATACAGAAAGATTTTCTGCAGAGTTGCTTTATAATTAGACATTATGTTCCCACTCGTTATATGACACCAATATGACAAAATTCTTTTGAAAACAGAAAGCATTAGGTACTAGCAAATATTAATAATACATATCTTGAATTTCTTATTTGAAACAATCCATACATCATTTATAATTTTAGTCTTTTAGTTACAAAATTTGAAAGCAGAAGAGCTCATGAATATTTCTGTGACATTTCTTTACTGTCAATTCGATGTATATATTTATATCCACGTGCTAACCTCATTCTATTTTTATCGAATTATTGACAAGTGTATTATAATATTCTTGAGACTTGAAAAATGCACGCTCATTATGTATTTGAATAAAACATTAAGGTTTTCAGTACAAGTGATAATTTAATAAGATGGTTTTTAAGTTTGATATATGCTAAGCAATACAGGTGCACAGTGTTGAATTAGATAAAACAGTGTTTATTAATTGCATAATGAAATATTGATTTGAAAACTTAATTGATATCGTGTTTCATGAAGACCCCATCGTTGTTGAAAAAAACACAAAGGCATCTCACTTTGGATATTGAAAAATCTATTTTAGTGAAATGACATTAAACAATCGTTTCTTTACAAAAGGAAGTAATTATTAAATATTTACTTAAGCCAATATACTTTTTCTTCAGTAATCGATTATAAATATGGTTTAAACTTGAGAACCGTAATTAACCAGTACAATGAAAAAATGAACAAATCTTTATTAATCCCCCAAGAATCACGCCTTGGGAGATCAAAATTAGGAAATGTGCTTGTTTTCCAAAAGAAGTGATGAAGTCTTACCTAAAGAAGTCATTTCGGCAGTATAGTTTCCCATCCCTTGAGAAACATTTGTCCGTGAGTGGTATTTTACAGTCGGAACATTGTACACACTTTGCATGCCATGCTCTGTCCAAGACATTTAGCAGGAATCGGTCCAGAATTGGTCGGTCACACGCGGCGCACTGCACCATACTGCTTGGTCCTCCCACCGCCAGGTTTAATTTTAGGTGACAACAGATCGCAAAAATATCAATTATTTCTGTAATTTCAATAAATTAATATCATAAAAATTTATGTATCATAAGTTAATATCCATATGCAAATCCAGAGAGACCAAAGGTATGATCACCAGCATGTACGAAGCCACTCATGCATAACAGGGATATTTCAAGTTAGAGATCGAAAGAAAAATCTGTCTTTAAACGGTCTGTGATTTATGTTGTCTTTCTAAATGTTTATATTTCCAGATAAGCGACTATCACTTCAGAGAGCACCACATTATTAATAAATTCGCCACTGCCGCCGGTAAAACTGGGGTACCCTCCGCTTCCTTCCTTGAAGAAAATGTATACAATTTATGAAAGTGTCAGTGCATCACGAAATCATCTGAGAGTTACCACACTCAAACACATCCAAAACTTCATTGACACTTCAGAATCAACGGATATTTTTTTCCAAGCAGCTTTTACTGAAGAAAGCTGTCTTCACTGGAAGGGATTTCCAATTCAGATTGTTATTGATGTAAAACTTGTAATAACATTCATGTTATACACGTTTGAAAAAATTCGAGTGGGCGGGGCTAACGCGTCAATCAGACATTTTCTCTCAGCTTCATTGCTCGCAAATGGCGTATGGGCGTCGAGGGTTGCTCCAATAACGGTACATCGTTGGTTGGCACGAATTGTATATATTTCATATCTAGAATTTATAAATCGAAACTTAAGAAAAATTCAATTTTTTGGTGAATAATAAGTCAGACACAAAACTATAATTCTGCACTATTCTTGCTCAGAAGATTATGAATTAGAAACTATCCGCTGTTTCTCAGACTCGGAACAGATTATTAACTTTTTAATTTCTATTTATTCCAACATTTTTTCTTTGGCTTAAGAAATCAGTCAAAAATCACGAACTGCCTCGAATTTGCGATCTGAACAATGCAGCTGCAGGTGAGATTTAACTGGGATTATGGACATCAATATTGATTCTTCTCGGCCTATGGTTTGATTTTTGTGTACCGATTTTATCGACTACAAGTAGATTTGAAGTGGGTTCAATTTGTTTGCTTTTAGAATTATTAATTCAATATATTAAGATTTCAGATTCCTCTGTGTATATTTGGAGTTGGAATCTTGAACAGGAGTTTGTAAAGTTATCGAATAAAACATTAAATCCTACAAAGTAGAAATTTGATAGTTTGAATTTTTTTTATCCAAAAAAACAAAACAAAACCAAGTTTTTCTTCAAAGAAAATTTAACGAGTTATAAATATGTTTCATTCTATAAATAGAAATTTTTATTTAAAAAAAATCATATGATCACAAATTGTCATAGTTTTAGAAATATTTTATATGTACATGTAAGTACTATATGCAATCTCAACAATTTCACATGGATGATTTTGAAGACATGAGAGAGAGATAGGGAGGAGGGAGAGAAAAAGAAATAGAGAGAGTGTGCCCATAAGATGTACATGTACATACATATCTCCGAGTTCTCCAATAGCGTAAGCGAAAAAAAAAATAACACAGGAAGTCTTCTGTCCAAAAAAGAAAGAAGAAAAAAAAAATCAACATGAAATACTTTCATTTTCTGGTGATATAGATCGCTGATCGATTCCGTAATTGATTATCGGTTCTAATTCACACATCCTTGCCACAGTCTGATTAAAGCGTTTCGTGGGTCATCTAGGATGCCTTGTGTTTTATCGGACGGATCTCCACCTTGGATCAGAGGGAACATCAATAGTACAATAATACAACTGTAGACCCAAAAGACTCGAAAATCATCAGCTTTTAATTACAAGGGTAATTGCAAATAATTCGGTATGTCCCATGTTCTCCGTGTAATATTGTTCAATACAATATCTGTATCATGTAGTCAATGAGAAAATTGCCAAATCTATTCCAGATATCTGTATCATGTAGTCCATGAGAAAATTGCTAATTCTAATCCATATATTTAAAAAAAAAATTCTATAGCTGATAAATATAGATAATGCATTCCTTACAAAATCATAGTAATTCTAGTAAATCATTTTCTATCTTGAAATTTCACTAGAACAGTTATAGGGTTCGTGTGTTGAAAGTTTATGCCAATTTGTTTTGAAAAATAAAAAATAAAATAAATTGTCAGCCATACAACAAGACACGACAGAGATAAGAATGACACAAAGTGAAGAATAAAATTTTACAAATTTTGACAACACCATGGTTTTGATTTTGACACTTTCCCGGGATTAGGGTGCGACCTTCGCCCGGGGGTCAGGTTTACATCCCGGATATTGTTCCCTGGTGTCCGTTTACGCTCGTGAAAATTCCCTGCAATGTGCGATAATTTCGAGGCACCTTTCTCCCGGGCTTAAACGCATTATAATTGTAAAAGTTCAAACCAATTAAGAATCCTTAAGTAAACATCAGAGCTAAGTTAAGAGATCGTTACGTAGCGATTAATCACGCGTAATAAAACCATCCTTTCTCTCCCATGTTTAACAAAATTTTGGGAAGTGTTGATTTTGGGGGTTTAATCCTATTGCAAGAATAAATAAAACAAAATGTGACAGACTGATTTTAAAACATCACCTTTTAGAAGAAATGTGCGATACGCTTAGGTACAATTACACTGTCTGTCCACACGATTCCATTAATTCCTTTAAATATATACCATTCATTCCGTTCAATATATAACATTCCATTCCTTTCATATATATATATATATATCGATTATAAATTTCTTTACTGGCCTTGTATCTTCTCAGATCCGACACTTTAAGAAAGTAGGGTGTTGTTGGGTTTTTGTGCTTTTATATATATATATATATATATATATATATATATATATATATATACTGTTAATTGTTATTGTTCATTAACTGTTAATTCTTACTGTTGATTTTAATATATCTTGCTGATAATGCATCTTGTATGGCATGACGAAATTTGTAAAATTTTAGAAGAATCGTTTTAAATTTCCATCATCAGTGACATCATCAACAGATGGCCTTCGGGATTCTCAAAATGTCTTACAAAATCATCTTAATTCATCTTTACTGATTTGAGAGTAAAAGAACCTGGGATATACTAAAGAACTTGTCAAAATCGTCATCAAAGCATTTACCTGTAATTTCATGCATAAGGAGTTCTTTAATAAAGTTTTGAATAAAACTTAATTCAATGAAAGTTCATTTTAATGTAACGTTGCGATTCCAGCATCCCAAAACCCCCGAATATTTCTTATCTTCGTGTTATCATCACTGAATGAATTCAATTCACGCTATCTGGACGGGAATCGAATTATGCTCGCCAATTATTTACTATTTTCTTTTAAGATGCAGAGACAATCGGATTTTGATTTCAATGTCCAAATGTTGATTTAACTTGGTCAGGTGTCCTGCAATGTAAACATTTGTTTAATCAGTCCGATTTACGACCATTTTCACAGTCACTGTGGATTATCAAAGAGTGTTTCGATCAAAGGAATAGATGTATTTAAAATAGATTTATACATTGAACTTATTTTATTTGCATTTAGTCAAATGTTATTGTAAAATTTTAACTTTACCGACTATACCTGTAAAAATAAAAAGAAAGAAACATAAATATATTACCAATTAAATTCAATAAAAACATAAACAAATGCCCGAAATAAATAATTCTTTTCATCTTATTCGAATTGCAATTCAATCCTTCTAGATATTGACCGTTATAATCAAATCCATTGTCTATCACTGCATACAATATACATTGCATAGAATAAAGCAAATATGCAGAAATCAGGTAGACTAATTAAAAACTAATTATAATAAGTGGAAAAAAATACATTTGTCAGACGGAAGGGTAACATGAAAAGAATCATGTGAGAATGTTGCAATTATCGCGTTACATACATGTATATAAATGTCACATCTTAAAGAGGAAAAAATCCTGCCTAACGAAGAAATGTACAATCGTGGTATATTGTGGCTGAAAGTCGATGGAACAGTTTTCCTCGCCAACTCCGCCGCGACTTGACACCTCGGATTCCCGGAGGCGGATCCCGCGCCGTGAGGTGTGAAATGCTCAGCGGGGTCATCATTATAAACAGGCAAGAAAACGAGCATCGATATTGAAACGGAATGACTTAGAAGTGGCATGGATTACAATGTCACTTGGTTCACAATAGAACAACGTCTACCGTAGAAATCAAAGACGACTGATATTTAGACCCCAAGAAAAATTTCGAGAGTATATTGTGGTACACTTTATGGCTCTATGTAATGTATCAATGGAGTGACGTAATTTGTGCCATTCTATCACCCGGCCGGAAACGTCGACATCTGCTTGCTATCGGATGTCGTAAAAAGCTGGGAACATGACAAATACAGTTATACGATATATAACGCAGAGGTTATGTAATTATGCAGGGAGAGAAGGGCCTTGTTACAACCAGAGAAGTGTAATATTGTGTAAAAAAAAAATTATAACTAAATACCATACACAGTATAACATAATTGTTTAGCTTCGTTGTCTCAGCGATTCGCAATTTAAAACTAGTTACCAATAATCTAATCAAGGGCCAATGTTCCATTTCTAGAAATTCTCTTTGTTCAGCCAACTTCAAAGACCCATTTTCAGGCTGACCGTTTTGCAATGATAAAGTATCTGTGCAATTTTCCGCCAAATTGTCCCCTCTCCGTAATGCATTCAGTCCAGATAACAAGAAAATTATATGTACGCCGAGCGCTGAATCTGTGAAATTACCAGTAACGTGACCATACAGGACCTTCTCCATCTAGTGTTTGTTGGACGGCAATATTTTGTCCCGGAGGATGGGTAATGATGTACAAATTAATCTGTCCGTCAAATAATCATGTTCACGCTCACAGTTCTACTTTCAGTTTAACCAGCTGTCGCGTGGATTCCAAAGAAATTTCCTCACCAAAATAAAATTTTGAAGTTTTGTTTTTGTCTATTACGAAGAAAAATTTGTTTCTCCAATCTAGAGATTGATCTGAGATACACTTGATGCCGAGTGAATTTTATGGCCACACAACATATTAAAATGGATCGTGATTCTGAAATTCACTAATTAACATCGTGCATTATTTATAAGAAATGATTAATTCGAAGGACATACCAAGATAACAATCAATCATGAGATAATTAATTCAAATGTGTTAATTTTGAAAAAAAGAAGTTGCTATTAGACTATAACCGATTCTACTTTCGAAAAAAAAAAAAATCCGACTGTGAACATACACAAGTACATCCGAATGGAGACTGCGCTCAAACGTTCAGCAATCATACGGACAAAACCACTGGAATTGGACGAATAACTGTATGCTTTTAGGTTTATATGGTTGAATTCCGTTTAAACAAATCTCAAAGAAAACAGTTTATCTAATTTAAACAATATTTTATTAAAAAATGAATAGGAGTGGGCAGAAGGCACAGCCTATTTTAGCCCTCTCCCTATATCAAGGTCAGAATGGGAGTGGAACACAATATATATATATATATATATATATATATATAATATTATATATATATATATATATATATATATATATATATATATATATATATACACAAGTCGTATACATATAAACATAGAGAAGGTAAACAAACAGACAACAGAGAATAGGCTCTGCCTGATTTTGGATCAGCTCTTTGGACGAATAAGGCATGTCCTAATTCGCTCCGCCTTTAACATTGATTGTCAAGCCTAAAAACCAAAAAAACATGTAGTCTGCGTTGTAAATACGTTTGTAGATTAGTGTAGTTGTAGTGCTAGATGTATTTATATGTAGTTTTTGTTATTATTCTCTGTTGATATTGGTCACATTATGTAATTCTACAAGAAAGATGTAAACAAATCAAGATCTAACAGAAAAGAGCAGTACCGGTAAAAAAAAATATGCATTATTGACAATTGTATTCAACTGTATATAATAAGCACTTATTAGAACCTTTTAGTATCTGATATGAAACACTTCACAGATCAAATATGTTCCAAATTTCAGACATTTTGTTAAATATAGATACCCATTCAACTAAAGGTTTCAACATTCAAAATATCATACGTCCAAATGGACTTGTTGGATACTACAAAATGTCCAGGCTGTTACAGTATTGCCTTGTGATGGCAGTGCGTCTTGTCTATAAACTGCACTTGTGCGCTTCTTAATTTAATATTATCAAGTGTTGAACAGTTCTATATTTAAACAGAAGTCTCGGTTCAAACAGTAATTTAATAGTATCAGAAAGTCGAACAAATCAAAACAAAGTTACTATAAAACTGATAAATAAACGTCACATAAATATATCAGATTTGTATACCTATATTCATAAAGGAAGCGATAGTATGCATAGTGTTTACAAGTACTGTTAGTACATGCATGTAGTATATACGATTTCAATCACATATGCCCATATAATACCCAAAAAGGGTTTGAAGGACTATCCAAAATCAATTAGGTACTTATGTTTTTAAAAAGACTATTCTACGTTTATAACAAGGCAGAACAAAAGCCTGTAAGAGGAGATACCACACAAACTTTTAAAATGCGTGACATTCGTTGGATTCTTAGATATGGGAACAGTGATCATTTTCACAAAACATCTTATTACTATGATAAAATTTTTGACTCTGCCTTATACTCAACTGAGTGCAACTGTGTCTCCAGTAGGAATAAAGTTTCATTCAATGTATATTCTAAGATTTACACATTCAGAGATATACGAAAGAAGAATTTCAGTGCTTTGAAATTTCTGGTGTTAAAGGGCCACGGAACATCAATGCATACTTACTTCTCGATGTGTACAGTGATTATAATTTATGTCACAGTGACCTTGACACTCTGGGAACAGTTCGTTGCAAAGGGTGTCTACTGCATCTGTAGGAAGTCCACAACGGATTTCCATTGGAAATCAAATGGGTGAAAATTCAACCCAAGTCACAACAGCATTCATATCGATTTTACGCAAACAATACGCAGTGAGTGGTAAAAAATTAATTCGGAAATAGTATATCTAATTTGGTTTTGTGTTTGCAATGTCTTGTACCTACTCACATGACACATACAGAAAATGGCGCCCAGAGTGGACGACCACCTGAGATATGGGTTAGTATTTTGTATAAAATATACCTATCTATAGTACCATTTTGTTGTACTGATCTAGAGTATCTATTTATATCTTTTTCTGGCGCATTCCCATAATTTGTATTTTATGCCAGTTATATAATAGATTTAAAGCTTTACTTTTTCCGATTGGAACCCAATGGAGGTATATAAAAAAATGAAAAGTATCAAAAGCATTTCATGTCGTTCATGTAAACATTCGTGATAGAAAGACAGAGGATATTTGAACATTGGCACATAATTCTCCGCTGAATGCAACCAACGGCTAAAACATAAATTTTCAAAATTGAACAAAAGCGCAGCAAGGCATTGCTACATGTAGTAGTGAATGGATAAAACGTGGACGAAATAAATAACAAATGGCCGGGGTTTCCGACATTATTTTGGAATAAGATCACATTGATGAAGTATTTCATTGATTCGGGTTTTTGGTAATACGCATAAACATGACAGCTTACATGTAATATAATTCACTAAGCAAACTCAATGTAGGTTGCTACGAAGTGAAATGGACATAATACGATATTAAAAGTGTGAACATTAAACAATTGTTTTAAGAGGGACATTTCAAACATTATTCAAAATCTTCAATGTTGCTGTTTAAACCCCTTCTCTATGGTATACACATACTAGTTACAATTAAAGGTATCGGTCCCTTCACCACAATTATCTCACTGTTTTGAAGAAGGATGAAAGGCGAATATAAAGAACAGTGATCAATCTCATAATTCCCACAAGGAATGCATAATAAAGATTTGGTCAAACACGCCCCCCTGGACATACCAGAGGTGGGATCAGGTGCCTAGGAGGAGTAAGCATCCCATGTCGACCGGTCACACCCGCTGTGAGCCCAATGTCTGGATGAGGTTAACGGAGGTGATGTTCATTAATGAAAACCATTGAAACTCGGATGGGAACACCGTCATTATTTTCAAGTTATCCATCCTTATCAATAGAATGAAAAGTCCACCATGCAAGGTGAAGATAACGAACAGTGATCAATCTCATAACTCCTACAAGCAATACAAAAAAGATAGTTGGGCAAACACGGATCCCTGGACATACCAGAGGTGGGATCAGGTGCCTAGGAGGAGTAAGCATCCCCTGTTGACCGGTCACACCCGCCGTGTGTGTCAGTTTTAGAATTAGTGTAGAACCTGACTAGAGGCCCAGGTTCGAATTCCGGTCTGATCCGTTGTATTTTCTCCCTTCCGGTTACAATAACAAGATGTTGAAACGGATGAAAACAGTTTTCAAGTGTACTGTTGGCATCAAGATTTTTTCTGGAGTAGGAGACATTATTGGTCTGGTGAAAGAAGACACTTATTTAGCTCTTTACTAATACCTATCCTGGTGACAGTTGTGAGAAGAGAGAGAGAAGGCGGGGATATATCACTATTATACAAGGTCAAAGTGCACTACCAATACAATACAAGGTCAAAGTGCACTTTCAATACAATACAAAACATACAACAGTAACTGGTTTAAAATGAAAGAACTGGACTAAATCCCATTTCACCCTCTGGCCTGTCGCGATATCTCAGTGGTAGAGCGTTCGCTTCGTAACCAGGAGGTCGTGAGTTCGAGCCCCGCTCGTGCCATGGCGGCCATGGCACGAGCGGGGCTCGAACTCACCCTAAGACGTTAACATATAGGCAACCCTCACTGTTACGGCCATGAACGCTACGTACGAATTGTGCTCCTTTGTTAGATGACCTGTTTTTATATTCTTATGAAGCAGAGTTTATTCAAAAGATTCTACATGAGAAAAAATCTCTTGCTGTGGACCTCATCATTTAGATATATCGACGACGTTTTATCTATCAAAAATAATCATTTTCATTCAAATGTTAATTCGATATATCCCTGTGAACTCGATATAAAATACACCACAGAATCCTCCACATCTGCTTCGTACTTAAGATATTTTATTGAAAATAAATATTAATGGCAACTAATAACTTAACTTTATGACAAACAGGATGATCTAAGCTTTTCCATCGTCAACTTCCCATATTCATGTAGTAATATTCCATTATCACCTGCGTATGGTGTTTATATCTCTCAATTGATTCAATACGCAAGAGCTTTTTCTGCGTCTGATCAGTTTTTAAAATTGAGCCAGCTACTGACAAGTTGATGTTACAGGGGTTTCAACAGTCTCGCTTACAGTCAGCATTTCGCAAATTCTGTGGTCGTTATAATGATCTAGTTTGCCAATAAACTAATCATTGGGTCAAATGCTGTCTGGTGTGTTTCATACCGATTGTAAAGCCGTTCTTGGCACACAGATTTTTACTACGGTGTACTCCGTTTACCTGGTCTTGAGATATATGGCTCACGGCGGGTGTGGCCGGTCGACAGGGTATGATTACTCCTCATAGGCACCTGATCCCACCTCTGATGTGTCCAGGGGTCCGTGTTTGCCCAACTCTCTATTTTGTATTGCTTAAGGAGTTATGAGATTGATCACTGTTCGTTATCTCCACCTCTCATAGGTCTCAACAAATATATCACCCTTCTTAAAGCACTGAACACTGATTGATATTGTATAGAAGAATACGTTTCGTTTGAAATTTAGTATTTTGTTTGATAACTCTGAAAAAGGTTGATTGACACGGGACCTCGTTTTTGGCGATCTCCGAAGGACAGCCCCATTTAGTCGCTTCTTACGACAAGAAAGGGGTTCGGAAGATCTATTCTAAGAGGCGACTAGATGGAGTTGTCCTACGGGTGAGACGGTAAAATCCAAGGTCGCGTGTCATAGGTCTAAATTTTACAGCTCTTCACCGGCAATGGTGACGTCTCTATATGAGTGAAAGCTTCTCATGAGGGACGTTAAACAAGATACAATCAATCTTTGAACGAACTTTACCTTTCATATTCAACCTTGAAAAAACAACAGGAATTACGAGTTTTTGCAAAGTACCCGAAAGCTATAGACAGAATGGGGTAAGAAGTTGAAATGCCAATAGTTCAGAATCATTGACCTATATTTGTCCTTGAAAACAATATATAAGGCATGTCATTCCTGTAAGTCTGATTCAACCCTATAAAGCATGTATATTGTTTTAACATCCACTCGAGAATTTCTCACTCAAATGAAGACGTCATCATTGCCGGTGAAGGGCTGCAAATTTAGGCCTGTGCTCCGCGCTTATGACCTTTGAGCAGGGAGGGATCTTTATCGTGCCACATCTTATCTGACACGGGGCCTCGGTTTTTGCGGTCTCATCTGAAGGTCCGCCCCGTTTAGTCACCTCTTACGACAAGTAAGGGGTATTGAGGACCTATTCTAATCGGATCTCTATGAAAAGTACAATGCTGGAAAGTTACGCATCGTTTATAATGCGAGTTTAATGCGAATTAAATCCGAGTTTCATTCGCATTAATTTTGCATCACTTTCACACAGAGAAGATATAATGCGAATTGAATTAAGGCAGAGCAAATTATGCCTCGTTCACACGAAGAATTTAATTCGCATTAAACGTAAGTTAATGCGCATTAAATCTGAACCGCATTCACACGGAGATTTTATAGAGCATTAGTTTACTTCGAATTAAAATTTACGTCGCGTTTTAATGTGAATCGAATTTGCTTCGCATTAGCCCCGTTTGAACGCAAAGCGAAGCTAATGTGAAATAAATGCAGACGCATGCGTAATGACAATTTTGGGTCACATGCATCATACCCGTGGTTTACTAAGAGATATTAATGTTATTTTTGAGCGAAATACTAATTAAAATGATAGTAATCACTAAAAACATATACAAACAGCATGTAATTAGATATGTCAGACGTAAATATGTGCTCTGCATAGGCATATTGAGTGATACATACATGTATGGAAGGAATATTAATTGCTTTTAAATACGATAAAAATGTTTTAAAATGGTGGTAATATGAATTTTAATTTTTGCAAGGAAACAACAAGTAATTTCTTAGGAACATATAAAAACAAATTCCTTGTGTGTAGATCAGTTACATGTACATTATAAACATGTCCAGGCAGTTCACTAAATAGTGCTATGAACAACAAATTCTGTATATATACACATTTATTCATTAAACTGTCTATAAAAATGATTTTCAATGATATACATGTAATTCATTCTTTTATCCATTTCGCGCACCCATTCATTTAGAAAATGCGCATTAGTTTATTAAATTTGAATGCGAAGCAATATGTATTGCGCATCCGTGTGAGCAAGGTATTAATTCGTATCCGACTGTCGTGTGAACCCTAAGCGAATCTAATGGTTGAGTTACATTTCAGAAGAAAAAATAGATATAAGGTCTTATGGTAGTTCCACCCTCATGTGACTTATCATTAAGAATGGTTGACAGTGGAAAAATTGTATTGATGTCCACTCAATATAGTGTTTAATTTAATTGATAACCAAATAAAATGTATATGTTGCCACCTTTTTTAAAAGTCGGACATACAAAAACAAGTACAGGTCAACATCAGAAAATCGCACATTTTATTAATACAGAATAACATAAATAGACAAAAATTTGTTGAAATGACTTTTTTTTTTTTAAAATGTCAACAGTTTAGAAAAACTGCAGATTTATAAATTTGTATAAATTATTTGTAGATATGAAGTAAAACATTGTATATAATTGATTTACATTAGAAGAAATTCCAGCATAGGAGTTATTGCCCTTGACAACATTTTTTGATAATAAAGTATTGATTATCCTACTGAAAATATAATTTTTTTACTATCAATAGTTTACCAATATTTTTTTTTAATTTTATCTAGTTAATAAAATTCCTTTGAAAACCTTAATATATATTGCTTATTCTGATGCGATTGGTAATAGAAATATTTTTATAGGCCCATGACTGCTGTTCAATCCTTATTTTTATCGAATAAAATACCAACACTTTTAAACTAAACGTGTACATAATTATACAGTCTACTCCGAATATATTGATTATACATGTATATTGTTTAACGTCCCACTCGAGAAGTTTTCCCTCCTGTGCATGGAAACATCACTATTGCCGGTGAAGGGCTGCAAAATTTAGGCCTATGTTCGGCACTTGCGGCCTTTATCGTGTCACAACTGTTGTGACACCGGACCTCGGTTTTTGCGGTTTCATCCGAAGGACAGCAACATTTAGTTGCCTCTTACAAGCAAGGGGACACCGAGGACCTATTCTAATCCGGATCTCCACGGGATCTGAATAGTTTGTAATTCAGGTGACCGGTCTGAATTCTTCATCATTGAAAGTTTAAAAAGCCCCGATTTTGAACCATATAGATAATGTTACGAAGGATTTGATTTTCATTTAAGGTAACTTAATGCGCGTATTTTTATCTGATAAAAATTATAGACAGTGTATTTATTTCCAAACTAATAAATCATCAAATCAAATATGTCATCGCATTTGTTTTTAAGATGCGGGACATACATAAACAGAATCATATATCAACGTCAGAAAATTGCAATTTTCCTTAAACAGCATTATCAAAAATTCACAAAAACTGGTTATAACGAGGAAGTAGTATTCATAACAATTTCATGAAATTGTTTCTTTACAAAAATATACAGAATGCCTGAAAAATAAGGAAATATATCGCATAATGAACTTGATAAAAAAAAAAATCAATAAAAACAGTTATTGCCCTTGGATTCAGTATTTTGAAACGTAAAAGGTATCATTGATTATTCCTTTATGACTTAGACTTTGAAATATTTTATGTTTAACTAGATTTTTTTTTACAATAACTATCGGAAAATACTCCAACAAAATTTATGTTCCTATCATGCATAAATCTAAATATATCATTGATTTTGCAAAATCTGATGACATCATACAACTGTAGGAGTGTGGAATTACTTTAAAAGTAACAACATATAGTTCAATATAAGTGACTTCAATATAAGTGGGTTAGACTGTATTATCGTTTGTACGGGGTTGCCTGGAATTCTGTCATTGTAAGCAAATATTTATTTTGGATCTACTAGACTGGCTTTCTTTGTACATCTGTCAGTATGACACGAATGTCCCCCCCCCCCCTCCCTGACATTCAAGTTTGAAATATTTGATAGTGCAAGGATGTGAAAACAGCAATAGGTGCAAATGAAGCAAAAAATAAAATAATTATCCAGGTGCTTCATTTGTGAAGAGAAATGAATTGCATTAGGTTTTAAGGACATGGAAGTGGACCTAATGATTCATTATTAAGATACTAATTACATAATTGCTAGCGATGTATTTTTTTGTTCACTAATTAATGTCTGCTGAAAAATGTGAGTACTGACGGGGACAATATTAAGTCTAAAGGCGATACCTCTAGTGAAAGTAGGTCAATATATAGGAAAGTGACATTTGATATGTAAGTTGCCATTGTAAAGGCACACATGCACCAATAGAAACCCAGGAAACAGTGTGCAATTAAACACACCGTCTGTAACACAACACTGTCAAACACATTCACTCTCTGTACAATCTCGATGTAAAATTAGGTCAATCGACATGAAACTCGATCTTGATCTATAAACGAGATAAACCAAGTATCATTTTATTCAAGCACAGCAAAAAAAGTCCCAAAATAAGAGAATAATTAGAAAATTTGAAGTCTTACTTTAATGAAAATAAGTCAATCGATATAAAACTCAAAACTTGATCTGTAAGTCCTAAATATAAAAAAAGATACATCAGATATTAGTTAAATATCTGCAAAGGCATAAAAACTAGGACAGCATGACGGACGGAAAGGAGTGATACTATATACATTGTACCCTTACCATTTCATAGCGGGGCAAAAATCCTAATGAAGTAATTTTTTAACAAAATTACTTTTTTTTTAATAATAAGAATGACAAGTGAACTTAATCGCATTGGTTTACTTCGTATTAAGCTTGCCATGAGAACGCGATGTACATTTATATTTGTAGCAGTTTAATTCAAATCAAATTAAACCGTTTCTACATGTAGCTAGCCCGGTACATGAACCGATCCCCCCCCCCCCCGGGGGACAACTCCTGCTTTACAGAAAGATGAATAAGTGTAAAAATCTCCAATACGATTCGAACTCACTCAGACAAGCTAAGGTTCTCTGTTGTCATTGCGGATACCCAGTAAGCATTTAGAAAACAAGCCCTATAAAACGTAAATAAGGGGCAGACCACTCTTACTGCTAACACTTCTGTATTTTCGGTGTGCTTCTTAATGCCGCGTACTTGTTGACATGTTGTTTGGGGTTTAACGTCCTTTGATGATATTTTACTCTTATAGAAACGTCATCAGCTTTCAGTCCCACGGGTTACCTATGCTATTGCGATTGGTAATTGGCTGTCGTCGTTTGTCGTGCATTAACATCTGAAAGTAATGAACTTTATATCTGATAGAGCATTACCATATGTCACCTGATTTGGTGTGGAAACATCTATGAGAGAAGGGGAACAAAAACTGAAATTTCATGATCAATGAACCTCTGAGGGTTGGGAGATTTCACAGCATTCCCCAGGCGGGTACAAACAACTTAATAATGTAGAAATAGAACTTGATGTACATGTAATACTAGTACATGAAAGATGAAGATAACGAACAGTGATCATTCCCTTTGATTCCGAACAATGAAAGTTGAAGATAACGAAGTGATCAATCTCATAACTCCCATAAGCAATACAAAATAGATAGTTGGGCAAACACGGACCCTTGGACACACCAGAGGTGGAATCAGGTGCCTAGGAGGAGTAAGCATCCCCTATCGACCGATACTAAGTTTGAATTTACAAGTCGGTTGATCGCGATCTTGTATAAGTTCGATAACTTGTCAATCTACAACACAATTCATGTATCTGCACACTGTCGCTTACACTCACTTTATGCTATTTGGTTTCAGACCTGTAACATAATCCTCTTTCTATCTTTGGAAATCTTTATGATTGTGACATTCCCTGTCTATAGTACTAACATTCCCTGTCTATAGCACTTTCACAGTATACACAAATCACGATCTGTGTCTGAAGCATCCTCCGGGCCCTGGTGTATCTGTGATGTTCTTCATCGTCCATTTGATGTCAGTGACATTGAAAATGAGGTTGGATGGTCGATACTGGATGTCAAAGGTATTACTTCGGCTTCGCAATAGTGAGGACTTTTCCAAGCACCTATTCAAGTGTTCTTCTGATAATGCAGACCATTATCTCCCAGAATCCTCCTTGACGGGGCGATGCCTTAGGAATGAATTTCCAGTTGACGGTTATTCCGGTTCCTTGTATTAATGGATCTCGGAGCACCTAAGAAGGTAATTCCATTATGGAAATACATGATATTCAGCTTTTACTGGCGATAAATCGTCTAAATGTAAGGAAAAAGGTATCAGTTGCTAAATTCTTTATCAGTGCGATATCTTGCTTGTTTTGTTTTAAGTTCATTCGAGAATTTATTTTTGCTCAGGTAGAGACGTCACCACCTTTTAATAAAGTGTCACGTAATTTTACCTATTCATGGCGCTCGGGGTCGTAGCTGTGGAAGTTCTCTATTGTGCAGACGCCTTCCGTGGGTCCTCCGTTTTTCAAGTCCTATTTGAAAGATCCTAGACTTATAATACCGGACATTCAACGACGAACAGTCACTACGTGTGTAACTGAAACGTCGTATACGTACAAATCTAACGAATATCTCGTGTAGTGGCACAATGAGTTGACTTGTTTGTGGGTCTAGTGTAGTCCCCTCTTGCGACAGAAAAGGTGCTCGATCTCTGGGAAGTGGAGGCGAATGGGGCATGCTAAAGGGTTGAACAATTATTTTCTTTGTTGGATGCATGTGTTTTCATAGATGTCTTCACGCTATCTGGCTTAATTGCTTTGATTCTTCTTTGAAGTTCCCAGAAACGTTCCAGATTTGATTTGCCTCTTTTGTGTTCAACTAGAAAATTCAACATAGACCTTATGAGTGATCTGGGGTGAGCGGGTTGCTGTATTGATATATCCAGATGGAAGGTACCCTATATAGCTAGCTTTGATTCTCTTCTCCGAATCACGTGATTTTGTACAACGCCCCGGTAATAATCAGCTTCTATGAGTTTGGATATATGGAATACGTCATCACTACCAATTGGATGCGCTAACGTTATTCGTTGTAGGTACGGAAGGTGCGGAACTTTATGGCTGATGGCGTCGAGGTGGGCTGTGCTCCTAGGGAGGACTACTACTTTTATTTCTACTCCCATATTGAGTTTTAAGCTTCTGTGCTGCATTTTTCAAATGAGTATTTGTATCCGGCGCGCCCTGTCTACCGGTCACACCCGTCGTGAGCCCCATATCTCGATCAGACACGGACTATTCCGTTCCAATTACCTACACTTTTTCGTGTATCTTCAAAAGCCTGTAATTCTAAGGTTTAAAGTTCATGCACATATCAGTTTCCTCAGTAATAGATGTTATCTGTGAGTCTTTAACTAAGATGTTTGTTGCCAGACCAAACGAGGACAACTGTTGTCTTAACTAGGCTGCAAAGTGTATAAGGCTAACGAACTTTTTTGTTGTTGCTTGTATCGTTAATCTTAGTACTAACAACATTCACAGGAATTTCAACTTTGGTGAAATGTCTTCTTTCATTGCTTTGCTTTTGTCACGAAGGTTTGTATGATTGCTTTATGTGGCAGTTCTTGACTTGCGCTCGTTGACATGGTGATTTCCAAGACAATCAAAGTGCAATTTTCTGACGATTCCGTAAATGTTTTACAATGTACAGATGCATGTGATTCGTTACAGAAAATAATCTGTGTAGTCACATTATTCGGAATCAAATTCGTTATTATTTCGCGTTGAAGTTTTGTTGATCTTGCTCAGGGGTTTCAACAATCTTTTATAAAGGCAGTATTTAGCAAAGTCTATGGTCTTTATAACGATCTAGTTTGTCAATACTACCTATCATTGGGTCAAATGCTGTCTGACGTGTTTCATACCAATTGTTATGCCCTTCTTGGCACACTGATTTTGACTACGGATAACTCCGTTTACCTGATCAAGATATGTGGCTCACGACAGGTGTGACCGGTCGACAGGGGATGATAGTATTGATTTTACCCAGTTAACATGTACATAGGTCTTGTGATATATAGGTTCCTCTTCTATGTGAGTGCATGTAATTCCCATTTATTTCACCTGGAAGTTGTTGGTTGTTTGTAATACCTCCCGTCGAAAATTTTTCACTTACATTGAGACGTCACAGGCTGTAGGTGAAGTCCTATAGATTTACACAGGTCTATGCTCAGGCCGTCGCCGTGAGGGTTCGAACGTGGCAACGCTTGCTGCGATATGGGACTTTCATTTTTACAGACCCCTGATTCTCACACTGCCGGGCGTTTGGCGAAGAAGCGATTACTTCCTATATTGACGCGGCCATGGCACGAGCGGGGCCCGAACTCACCCTCCCAGCTACGATTGATTACCTCTCGAGAATATTTCACTCATATCAAGACATTACCACTGCCGGTGAACGGCTGCAAAAATTTAGGCGCTTATGGCCATTGAGCAGGGAGGGATCTTTATCGTGCCACACCTGCTGTGACACGGGACCTCGGTTTTTGCGGTCTCATCCGAAGGACCGCCCCATTCAGTCGCCTTTTACAACAAGCAAGGGGTACTGAGGATCTATTTTAACCCGAATCCCCACGTGACCCCAGCTACGAAGCGAAAGCTCTATCACAGAGCGACAGCGACCAGTCCACCTGAAAGATATATCACGTGATGGCTTTTAGACCTCTAGTATATGTCTCCATTTTGTCGTTGTAACTGCGCAGACTAGAGGTTTGATATCTCTAATGAAAAGTGAAGATAACGAGCTGTGATCAATGTCATAACTCCTATAAAGGTGAAGATAACGAGCAGTGATCAATGTCATAACTCCTATAAGATAATACGAAATAGAGAGTTGGGCAAACACGGACCCCTTGATATACCAGAGGTGGGATCAGGAGTATCATACAGGTATTCATAATGTTGTCAGCCTGTAGGGTCCCTGAAATTTGTAAGCGCAAATCCAGCAATAGCGTGTAAAGCATCATCATCTAACAGTGCTATTAACTTATCTGATTTTTGATGGATTGTTAATGTAGGGTCTAAATGCACGGCGAATTCGTACTGATCCCGAAAGGTTTGCCACTCTAACCTCAGCTGAGAAGGGGAAACGTAAGTTTTGGTTATCGATTATACTGATGCACTCAAAACAGGATAACTGTTCAGCGATGGGGCATGATTGCCATAACTGGAAAATATTTAGTAATAACAAGAAGACAAAGTGAAGATAACGAACAGTGAACAATCTCACAACTCCATAAGGAATACAAAATTAAGAGTTGGGCACTCGTGGACCCATGGATATACCAGAGGTTGGATCAGGTACCAAGGAGTGAGCATTCCCTGTCGACCGGTTACACCCGCCATGAGCCTTATATTTCGATCAGGTAAACGAGTTAATCCGTAGTCAAAATCAGTGTGTAAAGAACGGCATAATAATTGGTATGAAACACGTGAGACAGCATTTGGGCCAGTGGCAGGTTGTATTGGCAAACTAGATCGTTAGAATGACCATATAATTTGATTTTAAACGAGACTTTTGATACCCCTGACTGTAACATCAACTTTTTTGTCAGTAGCCTGCCTCGATTTAAAAATTGATCATACACAGAACAAGCTCTTGGGTATCGAATCAGTTGGGGGACATAAACGCGATGCAGGTGATAATAGAATATAGCTACATAAATATGGGAAGTTGACGGTGGAGAAGCTGAAATCATCCCGTTTGTCATAAAGTTGAGTTGCTAGTGTTGTGTCTTTTATTTTAAGTTCACTGAGATAAATCGAATCGACATAGGAATGAAAATGATAATTATTAAGAGGTAAAACGACATTGATATGTGTATATAAATGTCGAGTTGAAGGCCACAGCTAAATATTTATCTTCTCATGTAATTTTTTAAAAATAAATTCTGCTTCATAAACTACGTATACATGTATATTGTCAATGAGGAACTCCCGTATATTTTTATATCAACTTCCGAGTACTTGGGCGTGGAATCAGAGTAGTGTAAAAGGTGGAATTTCAGCGTTTGGGGTGTAGTTTCCATTTCCATTATCAATTGCTACTGTATCGTAAAATTGTAACTCGTCAATAATAGCCGCGCAATTTGAAAAAAAATGGTGTCAAAATTGTTTGGATATACATGTTTCCACGATTTCCCTTTTAGTGTTCTCTAGTTCCAGTACATATTCTTGTAATTTTCCATTTAGTGTTCTCTAGTTCCAGTACATATTCTTGTAATTTTCCCAACAATACTTTCTTCTCTATTAATTTCTCTTAAGCTGATTTAAATTCCTCACTGTCAAATTCAGAATTTGCCCTTGAAATTTCTAGAAATAGATTACTTCGTTTACTTGATCAAGACATAGGACTATAACGGTGGGTGTGACCTGTCAACAGGGAATACTTTCTACTCCTAGGCACCTAATCCCACATCTGGTATGTCCAGGGGTCTGCTGTTTCCCAAACTCTCTATTTTGTATTACTTATGGGAGTTATGAGATTGATCACCGTTCGTTATCTTCACCTTTCATTTTGTCACTACCGTTCTATTTCCCGTACGCTTCACGCCCATCTTTGATAACTTCATCTCCAATCTTGTTCACGGTACAAAAATGTGTGAGAGTTGTCAAGAGAATATTTCTACTCTATATTCAAGAGAAGTAGGCGGGGCACGATAAAGAACCCTTGCTGCTACGACCGTACGCGTCATACAATGCTCATCAGACACAGATCCAAGACGCAACGTTAAATCTTACACTCGCATAACATGCCAACTTTGCTGTTTCATATCACAGAAATATACGCGACACATGGATATAATCACTATGTATAGAAAATGCACACCCTATAGAGTATTAGGGCATAAAATTACCAACTTCTGAAAATGGGCCAAATTTGACTCTTGTGTACCTTCTTCTTTGTGGCTCTTCATTTAAAGCTGGTGACGCCACTACATCGGTTAGGAATTCGCGAATGTGATGTCAAACAACAAACAAAAGCTTTAACTTAACCATGGCTATTTGATACGGAGAGGTCATCGTTGTACGTCCTTACGTTAACCATAGCTATTCGACATGATGGCAAAAATGGACGGGTTCAACTTGATATTCCTCCGCTTTTGATAAAGATTGGATAAAAACCAAAGTGAAACAAGAGGTACTGTGAGCAATGCTCACTAAGAATACCCCCCGCTTACCCCAATCTCCCAAAGGGTGTTGGTAATAGGTATAAACTACCTCTTTTCTGAGTGTAAAAAACAAATGGCATGACAAACCGAACCATATTGCTACTTCGATGTCCAGTGCGCGTGACCTTTGACCTTTTGACCCCAAAATCGATAGGGAACATCTTCATCCCATGGGTAGTCCATATGTATGATATGGTGACTGTAGGTGGAAAGGATAACGCTTTAGAGTCCGGAAACCATATTGCTACTTCGATGTCCAGTGCGCATGACCTTTGACCTTTTGACCCCAAAATCGATAGGGAACATCTTCATCCCATGGGTAGTCCATATGTATGATATGGTGACTGCAGGTGGAAAGGATAATGCTTTAGAGTCCGGAAACCATATTGCTACTTCGATGTCCAGTGCACTTGACCTTTGGACCCCAAAATCGATAGGGAACATCTTCATCCCATGGGTAGTCCATATGTATGATATGGTGACTGTAGGTGGAAAGGATAACACTTTAGAGCCCGGAAACCATATTGCTTCTTCGATGTCCAGTGCGCTTGACCTTTGACCTTTTGACCCCAAAATCGATAGGGAACATCTTCATCCCATGGGTAGTACATATGTATGATATGGTGACGGTAGGTGGAAAGGATAATGCTTTAGAGTCCGGAAACCATTGCGTCTACAGACGGACGGACGGACGGACGGACGGACAGACGGACAACCCGATTCCAGTATACCCCCCCCCCCCCCACAACTTGTTGCGGGGGGTATAATAACTAATATTCAGTATCGTGTCAACCAAGAAAAAAAAAAAGATTTCTTTTAAATTTAGAAAACAATATAACATAAAACAAAGTAAGGAAAAAAAAAACCAAAACAACGATACTACTCCCAAAACTACCAGGGTTACCTCAACCCTTTAGTTTTGTAGTTTTTTGTTAGGAGAGGTTTTTTGTTTTACTTCCTTTCCAGAAATTTTCACTCATATTGAGACGTCATCATTTGTAGGCAAAGCACCAGAAAGTTTAACTTTGATATGCTTAGCGCTCGGGGCCGTAGTAGAGGGTTCTTTATCGTGCTATTGTCTGCCGCGACACGGGACCTCCGTCATATCCGAAAGACCTGTAAATTTTCACTTCTAAATGTCGAGCGTTTGGCGAAGAAACAGTCATTGACACCCTAGGTTTGACACGACCATGACATGAGCGAGGCTCGAACTCACGAATTCCCGGTCACAAATCCAACGCTCTACCAGTTTAATGTACCGAATGAGTTAGAAAATTTTCTAAAAATCGTGCGAAGGACACACAACACCTGTCATGTCGTAAATGTACAGATCCGCGCGGTTTCGGGTCAGACGGGGCTCGTTAACTGCCCTTTGTTTGAGCTTTCAGTAGTTTCTGAGAACTTCTGATTTTCTAAAGACTTCTGGACAAGGAGGGGATCGGATTGGCTGAGGTTATCTGGGGTATTCACTGCTTCCCTCCTCCCTGTCACCCTCTACCCCTCTCTCTATGTAAATAGAAATAACTATAAAATCAATCTAAACACAAGTCAGGTGTACACATTTATTTTCATTTAATTGTACTGTCCGATATTTTAGGGAAAACAATCGTAAATTTAGGAGGATAAGTTTAGAAGGATAGACCCGAGGAAGTGCCACTAAGAGATACTAAATTACCATGTTCAAATGAAATGACAGCAGTAACTCATGAACACGATGATTTTATCCGAATTATAGTATATTATCAAATTATCTTTTATTGTTATCCTCTCAGAAACTTTATACACTATTAAGTTTACACAATGAAACACGCGCCGATCGCCCCCGTCCCGTCTTGGGCATGAAAATGATTGAAATAGAGGCGTTAAATAGAAAACCAAATAGAAAAGTATTTTCGTACAGTGACCTTCACATTTCTTTGCAAACTGTGACTAAAACACATTAATGGAACTTTTCACCCACCGAATTTTTTTTATGATTTGACTTCTTTCTTGGATATTGACAGAAATCATGCTAACCCAAAGACATCAAACGAAGCCATTATCTGAACAGAAAGGAGAATTACTTTTAAAAATTCTTTCGGTGAATTAATCTTATTTACTAATAAACTTGAAATGGATGTACTGATTTACCCCACAATTAATCTACTATATAAAATATGGTCATTATACGTTACTGACACAAACATTTTCTGAGAGAAAAATTTCTGAAAAATTATCATTTCAAATAAATTCGAGTAAAATTTGAAATTGTAAAAATGTAAAAGACAAATTACTGTCATGTAAAACTGTAGTGGACATAATTGACCTCTTGTAAAATTAATTTAAGTTCAGCCTTTCTGTAAAACTTTTGAGTTTCGGTTGAAAAAAAAAGGTTATCATACGTATGTATTTAAGATATATTTACCAGTTAGGGTGGAAGGTGTAAAGGAGAGACCATGTCTGCTAGAAAGTGTTATATCTGTTTGCCGAATTCTGTAGATTTATTTTTATACTGTCCCGCATATTTTCAAATTTAGAGAACATTTATTTGCCAGCATAGGATGTAATCCGTCAACATTTTAGACAGATTTAGAGATTTTGAACTTTGTTTCCATAAAACGTTCCCTGGCAAATTTCCAAATATTTTGATATGTCTTCCAGTATCAGTGAGTCTAGAGCTTGGCCTGGGATGATGCTAATTTGGGTTTTTGGTTTTTTTTTAGTGAAAATACATGACATATCTACTCTCGGACAGTCTAGATCTGAGCCTGGGATGATGCTAATACATGCTACTTAGAATATAAAGATCTTCACTAATTGCAAGAGTTTTAAAAGGGTATACCATTAGAGAGCTGCGAAAGAGGAGAATTCAAAACTGACCACGTCAGGATACGGTTGGGAGGGGTTACTGAGTGCATAAAATCAAGCTTTTCTAAATTAATCATGTGACATATCGTTATTGAGGAGTAAAGTTAGGGTGGAGTCACTAAATGCAGATATATCAAAATCTTACAAAGATGGTCATGTGACATTTTTGTTGATCATCTTTCTAAGATGTACATGTATTAATATTATCACGTAAAGAATATAAAACTTTGAAATGGTCAGCAGGTTTGAATGAGTTTACCTAGTGCAAAATTTAAAATGCTAAAACAAAATTGTGACATTTCAACAATTGTCACTCGTCCTGCAGGTTTTCAGATGAAGACACGTGCGGTGTACACAAGCAACAAACACAGGTCTCTTGTCTCATATCATACCACAATCTCTGGTCATGGTTTCTCCGTTAACTATTGAGCGTTTGTCTCTGTTACCTTCTCACAAACTCAAATTTTCCCTAAAGAACCACAAGGTCAAATCCAACCACACTTTCTTGGTATGTCAAACGTTCTTTATGAACGTACATGGCACTGTGATACAATTCAAATACAGTAAAAAGTTACAAATACTTTATTATACTACTGATATAATTTATGCTCTCCATTTTATAAGAATATAAAATACTGTTTCAAGAAACCGGTTTTCTCAGTTCCGCAGCTTCGTTACTTTTCTTGCAGTGATTAACAACAGAATGCAGGGGTTTCAACAGTCTCGATTGAAGTCAGCATTTCGCAAATTCTTTGGTCGTTATAACGATCTAGTTCGTCAATACAACCTCGCATTGGGTCAAATACTGTCTGACGTGTTTCATACCGATTATTAAGCCGTTCTTGGCACACTGATTTTGACTACGGATAACTCCGTTTACCTGATCAGGATATAGGGCTCACGGCGGGTGTGACCGGTCAACAGGGGATGGGCACCTGATCCCACCTCTGGTGTGTCCAGGGATCCGTGTTTGCCCAACTATCTATTTTGTATTGCTTATAGGAGTTGTGAGATTGATCACTGTTCGTTATCTTCACCTTGCATACTGCCGTTTGAAAATTGTCATTTATTAATTACGATTGTCGAAGTTGAAAATTCATTTACAACCCCTATAATAGGGAGATCCCCGAGTATCAAAACTACAACTCAGACAACCTCAACATGTTGAATACAAACCTAATGAAATAGAAAATACGAGGGCACTTTATATAATGCCCATAAAAATTATACTATTGATTGATTGAAGATTGTTTAACGTCCCTCTCGAGAATATTTCACTCATATGGAGATGTCACCATGACAGGGGGCCTCGGTTTTTGCGGTCTCATCCGAAGGAACACCCCATTTAGTCGCCTCCTACGACAAGCAAGGGGTACTGAGGATCTATTCTAACCCGGATCATACAAAGATTCAAAATACTATACAAATGGAAAATATACAAGATAATTGCAAAATTATGCAATGCAATGTATGTGGGGATCGGGATGGACAGAGAACCCTTGGCTTGATGGAAAATTATTCAGGTACAAATGGAGTATGGAAGTTCAATAACAATAATAGAACATAACAATACACTGGGATACAGGGCTCACGACGGGTGTGACTGGTCGTCAGGGAATGCTTACTCCTCCTAGACACCTGATCCCGCCTCTGGTACATCCAGAAGTCCATGTTTACCCAATTCCCTGTTTTGTATTGCCTATAGGAGTTATGAGATTGATTACTGTTCGTTATCTTCACCTTTATAGGAGTTATGAGATTGATCACTATTCGTTATCTTCACCTTTATAGGAGTTATGAGATTGATCACTATTCGTTATCTTCACCTTTATAGGAGTTATGAGATTGATCACTGTTCGTTATCTTCACCTTTATAGGAGTTATGAGATTGATCACTGTTCGTTATCTTCACCTTTATAGGAGTTATGAGATTGATCACTGTTCGTTATCTTCACCTTTATAGGAGTTATGAGATTGATCACTGTTCGATATCTTCACCTTTATAGGAGTTATGAGATTCATCACTGTTCGTTATCTTCACCCTTCATTGGGGAATTAAATACTATGGAATCATTATTGTTCGCGGGGGGTAAATGTTCATGGAATTCGTGGGTCAACTTTACCCACGAAAACACTGGTAAACAATTTAAAGATTCTTTTTCAAAGCTAGAAAAAAGTTGTCTCGATCGTACTAGGTACTGGTATTTATAGACACCATCATTGGTCACACTATTGATTTCATACAAAGACATTACTTGAGTTGTTCAATTCAGAAAGAACCTGATTATTTAAATCTAATTATTATAACGTATATATGATGCAAATGCAAGCAGTATCACATTATTATTGCGCAGACAAAATTGTAATAAAATGAGTCTAACAACACGGACTTGATTGTTTCAGTTTTTGTGTGCAGTTTTCCTGTTAGTGTCTTTTAGGTTTGAAGTTACTCACGAAATTCCGTCTTCGTGAATCAATGAAATTTTGATTACCCACGAACATTGACCTCCACGAAAAATGATGATTTTGAAGGCGTTAACATAGATAGTATTGCTCCTTCGCCAAACGCCCAGCATTTAGAAATGAGAATCACGGGTCTTTCGAATATGAATAGGCTCCGTGTCGCGACAGGCGTTGGCACGATAAAACACCCTCACTGCTATGGCCCTGAGCGCTAAGCATAGGTCTAAATTTGCGGTACTTCAACTACAACTGGTAACGTCTCATATACAAATTAGAAAAAAAAAATATATAACACCACTGAGAATTATACATGTACATGTTTATTGCAAATGAAAAATGACACATCATAATTTTAAAAAAGCACATTACGAATGATGAATTACACAATACAAATGGAAAATTACACGATTCACATTACAACTGAAAAAAAACATACAATACAAACGGAGACTTGCAGACGTTCGGGTATCGCAAAGTTTGCAGCACCATTATATTCTTAAGTAATGTTGCTTACAATGAACGAATTGATGTCCATCCAAGGGGAAGAGAATTAGGAAATGGTAAATGTAAAGCGTTGCCATTGACAATCCCCCCCCCCAGGTATCATCAATGTGAAATGCTTCCTTAAATACTGTATACATGTATGTAAATACAAAATTGTGCAAAGGCTTGGACTCCGATGGGATTGGGGGATCCAAGTTTTGCATAGGAAGATTCTGAATTGGATATTTCCTGTTCTAGCTTTCTTGGTCAAGGTCACCGAGAGGTTATCTCTGGATCATGACTTTTAGAGAAAATCTTACAAGCTCATAGGGATCCAAGATTTTACATGTTAAGGTGAATTAATGTTTGCCCTTAATATTGTATTCTTCATAGGGTTTACGAGATAGATCACTGTTCGTTATATTAACTTTTTCATATTACCATGTAAGGCGGTTGAAGACACAAGAAATGCCATAAAATAACACTAATTTCCACTTTGTCATCCCGTGGAGATCTGTATTAGAATAGGTCCTCATTATCTTTTGCTTGTCATAAGAAGCGACTAAATGGGGGTGGTCCTTCAGATGGGACCACAAAAACGAACGAAATCATCAAAAGCTGTGAGTTTTCGGGTCGTATGGGACTTTAAGGAATATTTGAAGGGATGTTTGGATACAAGTATAATAGGAAAATATGTGAAGAATTTTTTATATTAAATTTATGAGACAGCAACACAAGAATACAACGATATCAGGCCTCAACCGTGCGCAGCTTTTTTGTGCGCCGTAAATCGAAGGTTTTTATAAGGGGTGGATCTGTAGCTCTCTGTTCCGTCCCAATATTTTTTCAGTGAGCTACAGTTCTGCAGCTAGTGTAGCACGATAAAGATGCCTCCCTACTCAAAGGCAGTTAGCGCCGAGCATAGGTATAAATTTTGCAGCCCTTCACCAGTCTTGGTGACGTCTCCATAGGAGTGAAATATTCTCGAGCGAGACGTTAAACAATCAACCTTCTTTGTCAGGACTATTTCTTTTTCCTTCATAATAATACGAAGCTATGTGTGAATATTATTGATCTGAAATTAAATTTGATTGCCTACCATTGTTGACTTGCATGTAAGAACATGAAAGACCTGTCTATGCATGGTCCCTAAATCATAATATTAAAATCTTTATTTCAACTTAAAGATGATTTTAAAATTGTCACTGAAATGTGATCGAGTGGTCACTGAAATACACAAGGTCTCGGAGACAGTCAGTCACAGCAACTGACAGAACGCTGACAGTCAGTCACAGCAACTGACAGAACGCTGACAGTCAGTCACAGCAACTGACAGAACGCTGACAGTCAGTCACAGCAACTGACAGAACGCTGACAGTCAGTCACAGCAACTGACAGAACGCTGACAGTCAGTCACAGCAACTGACAGAACGCTGAAAGCCCCCACATCTCTTTCCTGTACGGTATATTTAAATTTATGGATTGTTGCATCAGACGGAGTGCAAGGTGATATCGAGATAGGTGACGCGTTGTTGAAGGTGATACCGAGATAGGTGTCGTGTTGTTGAAGGTGACACAGAGATAGGTGACGCGTTGTTGAAGGTGATACAGAGATAGGTGCCGCGTTGTTGAAGGTGATACAGAGATAGGTGCCGCGTTGTTGAAGGTGATACAGATATAGGTGCCGCGTTGTTGAAGGTGATACCGAAATAGGTGCCGCGTTGTTGAAGGTGATACAGAGATAGGTGCCGCGTTGTTGAAGGTGATACAGAGATAGGTGCCGCGTTGTTGAAACTTTGTGCAGAAAATTGCACATCTTGTTTTTTGTTGTCGGGTTTTTTTCCAAGGAGACGTCTGTCATGATATGCTAGGAAATCCCTTTATAAAATAGTTTCTCTCAGTGTGGAATTTAAATTACAGCTACATAAATTGGTATTCCCCGTTATATTGTTAACAAACTCGCTTACATTGTACATTTTTACCGATGTATGAGCATCTTTAAAAGAAACGAAATACAAATTATCGTTTGTCAAAGTCCAGCATTCTAGGTTAAACAGTAGATGTACAGCATTGTTGTTAACAGATGCAGTATTTATTGCTTTATAAACATTCTGCTTTAATTTAAACAATAATTTGATTGTGAATACATAAAACACATCATAGGCAAAAGGCACACGAAGCTGAGGACAATGAATTTACATACGAACACCTTGCTTATGATGTGCGCTGTCGGGTCACAACACAAACACTGTTAACCTGTACCCTAGGCCCTCGTAATCAGTGTAGTCTGGTTATTGTACATTCTCACCTCATATTCAGTCACAGGATGGACTGAAAACTCGTGTGACCTACTGAGAAGCCATGTCTACTAGACCTACTATTCACCGGGTCCAGGCACTGCATGTCTACTAGACCTACTATTCACCAGGTCCAGGCACTGCATGTCTACAAGACCTACTATTCACCGGGTCCAGGCACTGCATGGTGTCAGAATATCAAGGCTAACTACACACACCATAATTTATATTAAAAAGAGAACTTTCCATGTCAACACTCTACATACGAGATAGCCGAGAAGTGGACTAAGACACCGAGCACTCTTACATCTTTTTATTTGTAGAGTTGACTATAGGGTCGGCGGTATTGCTGGAACATAAAACAGAATATAAAGATTATTTACGATGTAGACTGCTGAGCTAGCGCCGATCGCTGGCATTCCCAGGCGTCAAGAGCGTCATACTAGAGGTTCCGTGTCCCTCATTATATTTCAGAAAAGAACAATAATTCAATCTTAAACTTTGTCAATGTACTAATTATGGCAAGATACATTTCTAGGCGACAAGAGAAGTTTACAATAAATTATTCACGATATGGGCCGTTTAAAGAGTAGGCTGGCAGGTGTTGTAGCTGGAGACGTTAGGGCAGGAAACGGCGGTCTTTGTAGTCGATAAATACTACCAAGCTCAGCAACATTGCCGCAGGATCCGGAAACATGCATCAAAACATTGAGTCGACCGATGGAAAACAGCCGCAGCAACGTATCTGTGTCACGTTGAATAGTCATATGACTAGGTTGTGATACTTCTATTTGATTATTTTTGAAGAGAGTGCAATTATCATTATTATGATTTGTTTTTGTTTGATTTTTATTTGGGTTTAACTTGCTTGATTGTTTTTTGTTTTGCTTGTTCATTTTTTATTGTAATTGTTAGATAATTCAAGATATTTAAAACGGAAGTTTTAAGATTGTGAATTCACAAATGATTAACAAGATTCGGTAACATTTTAACACAAAGTCTGCATGAGATGTCTATATCATAGGAATATTTATATATATGCACACCTCCAAAGCCAAAGGTTTGTGTATGTTACCTGTATATTTCAAGAACACATAACAGAGACATCTGTTATGGTGGGTCTTACCAAAAAGAAATAGTAATGTCCGTGAGTCAGATATCATATAATTAAAAACACCAATTGTCTTACTGGGGAACAGATAAAACTGATTTTTATGATAATGATGTAGTTTAATACACATGTGAATCTCTGATATCTTAAGAAATGTCACAGTAAAATGTATTTGATGTGTGAAATATTCGTTTTCCCCTTTCAGGCTCTTGTCCCGCCCATAATAATAATGGCAACCTGAGACACGCGCTTTTATATGTAATGACCCATATTTAAGACGGTGCCTTTATTTTTCGCCTTAATCGAAGACCAACTGCTGCGAAAATGACTGTTTTAGCACTGTCTCGGCCCGGATTGGAGAGAGGCTGATGCCCATGCCACAACGCACACGGGTTTTACATTACAGTAAAAAAAGACACCCGGGTTTAAAAGTTATAACTGTCTGCTTGTCTTTGTTTTATACAGATTTTCTGCACTACAGTCCCATCAGATATATCACACAAGTTGTTTGAAAACGGAGCTTAAAGAGAGGTACAGAATTTCTTACCACTATATCTATATTACATTGCAGAACTAATGGTATGGGTCGCACTAGGTTTAACTAGGATAAGGTTCATTTAGTACGGTGTCAACCTTAATGCCCTCGCGGTGAAACTCATTGATTAATGAGCCTGTAATGACATATATGAAGTTAATATGTTTATAATATCAGTATAGTTCTCTTACATACGCTTCATAACAGTTAGATCACCCTCATTAAGGTAGGACTGTGTAGTTTATTAATGGATATAATTGAAGCCATAAAAAGAGAAACAACCTGTGTAATTAAGACAGTGTATACCACGCCTAACAAAATAGCATTTGATACAAACTCAAAGATACATACAATAATGTGAAAATAGATATTTAAAAGATCTACCGAATTTAGTGCAAAAATTGCAGGTTTACTTGAAAGACCCAGGGGAAATATTTATGCATGTTTTGAAAGGAAATAAGTCATCATGGCGGTGTTATTCATTATTAAATTTTATTTCATTTGTCTTTTTTAAAAATATGACAATATAGACATTGCAGTATGCGCTGTGTTTGTTTGAGTTTCTAAAAGAAAATTGAATGTGGGGTCCTATTTCAAAACACATCCAAGCTATCTCTAGAATTGTCGTAAGTTCAGTTTTTTTTAATGTATACAATCACCAGGTCTCGTATTATAAAAAGTATGTAGTCCGTGGAATTGTTTGAGACAGAACTTTTAAAACATCAGTTTTTAATCTGTTAGGATTTTAATCTAGTAGGTTGCAGTTTGTGTATCGTTTGCTTTAATAAATAGCTATATACATGTAACGTAAATAACATGGTATTTAACTGATGGTCTTTTACCATGCTGTCAGTTCTAAGTCCCTTTAATGGTAATGCAGAAAATTGTTCTAAATTAACTTTTCATGTAGTGAATATTAATGTGTATTCCATGGACTTTTTGGAACAGGACTTTCAATTGATTCGGTCATTCCTTGGAATTTTTGTAACAGGTCCGTCATTCCAGGAACTTTTTGAAACAGGTCTTTCAAAGGATCCCGTCCTTATTGAGTTGAACATTGAATAACTAATGCTATATAAATTAGTGAACGACGTTGACTGATGGTCTGATACCAACATCAAGCTATTGTCACGTGCACGTGGATGGATTATCTCTTCATTAATAATTTATTTCTCTTTAAACCTCACCAGAGATCACGAAGTGCAAATTGTGACAAGACCATCGAAGATTGAAAGACACACTTCACAGGTCGATTCCAAGTCAACATTTGGCGCGGATCTTCCTTTTTCCACCTCAATTATTTGATTATCACTCTTTTGCTTCCAGACATCTAGGTTCCATACCCTTGCAAATTAGTAACCACTTTTATTTTTTCAAACCCGAGTTTCTAATTTTATTAGTTTTCAAGAGACACGAGGTTTACCGAACAAGAGTTTGAGAAAATCGGTTACAAGCGAGCACGTGTTTCTAGCATTATACACATTAAGACTTTTATTTTCTTATTTATTTATTTGTTGTTTTTGTTTGTAAACTAATGTAAACTCTATTGAAATATATACATCCACATGCAATAGACACAAGCGATCTCGATGATCTGTCGTAATGAAATATACAAGGGAAAAAGTTGGAAGATTGAAAAATTAAAAACAACCAATCAGAATCGTCCCAGGTGTTTCATAAGATATTAGTAAAACCAAAATGGAACGACTGCTCCGGAGTGATGAAATAAAGTTGATAATGGGAGAAAAACCATTGTAGAAGCCTGATGGTTGTTTATAATATATGCAGTATGAAATAGAAGGTGAGTATTATCGAAGTTATAGATTATCAAGTTTTAATTTGTTAAATTTTCGTTAATCAAGTATCGTTAGAATGAAATCAATTCTATAAATGGATATTGAATATTTTATCAAAAGTTGTCAAATGTACAGCGAGTGTTAATTGTCATGTTTTGATGATCAAAGATTTTTAATCATACATATACGTCAAAAAAGCGACATTTCCGAGATGTTGCAATTTGATTTTAAGTTTCTGTGAAATTATTGTTATTTCTCTCACTGTCGATTTCAGATTCCATGCTACTAAATACTCGTGAAGTTTTACATTCTACCAAAGTCTCTCTCTCCGACCACCCTCTAAAAGTCAGTATGATATGTGTATAAGGGTATAGCCTAAATATATTCAATATGGCATAACCTTTATTTTTTTTTAACAAAGGTGCATGAAACATAAATATCATGCCTGCTTTCCTATGCAAAACAATTGGATTATGTAACAGTCGACAGTCTCAAACAGATTTGTTCAATTTTATTCAGGTGAAACATAAATCTTGAACCCCAAGACATTCATATAATAAATTACATATCAAAACCTGTCTCAATTAAAGATAAATCGCATACACTGATCCAGCAAGACCTTTCAAGTTTGGTATAATGACATACATATATATATATATATATTTATATACAAAAAGTTTACGTTTTAAATTATATTGAGTTCCGATCTAGAAAGTCTCAATGCAAATCATTCGTGAAGACTGATCATGGAGGTAACGAAATCAATGTCATAGCTTCTTGATAGATGCCATGTGTTAGAATTATGTCGTTTGTGACTCTCATCGCCAAGGTTACAACGTACAATTCCAAACCCAAAATAGTTTAATTCTGACCCCATTGATTCCTATGCCAATTTGAGGGAAATTTAAGACATTATGACTTTTTTGTGGTGATGTCATGGTTTGAGTGAAGCCCCAATGCAAATATTTTATCACGCTTTAAACTATGCATATCAGCTTATTAAGTCGCCTTTTTGAGGTCATTTATATAGTGTCACAAACACACAATCAGAACGATATACTTTTCAAATTTGATGCCTTTGAAGAAAGTTTTTTTATGACTAGAATCAAGACAGGGTGACTCGGATCTAAATTCCGGAATTTGATGTCGCGGTGCGTGCAGGATTTATATTATTTGTTTTGGTCTGGGTTATCGTATTTTAAGAAAAGAACCTTAGATTATAATGAGGCCCAGAGGTTATATCGCTCACCCGTGTCTTCTTCAAGTGAAGATAACGAATATGACCAATCTAATAAATCCTTTAAAAAAATTCAAAATTAAAAGTAAGACAGACACGGGACACACCGGAAGTGGGATGAGGCGCCTAAGAGGAGAAAGCGTCCCCTGTTAACCGAACCTATATCTTCATCAGGTAAACATAGTTATCTGTAGTCAAAATCAGTATGTAAAGAACGGCCTAACAATTGGTATGAAACACACCAGACAGTATTCGATCACATGACAAAATGTACTTGCAAATTATCTAAAAATGATCATACATAGAACAAGCTCGTGCGTATCGAATCCGTTGAGAGACAAAACACCATAAGCAGGTGATTATGTAATATTCCTACATACACGATGGAGAAGCTGAAGTCATTCCGTTTGTCATAAATTTTCATAGTTAACATCTCTTTTCCATAAAATATCCAATGAAATACTCTGTGATGTCTGTAATTTTGAGTTCACTGGAATATATTCAATCGACTTATGAATATATCTCGTAAGCTATGGGGCTTCCGAACTAAGACCCCATCCATCGACCTTATACGAACCTTACTCTTCATTTTGTTGCTTGTTAGTATTATCAATTCCACGACCAGTTTAATCATTGAAATGACAGGCCTATATCTGAGTATACAGACTATCATCTATGCAAGTTTCATAACCGAATCTCAACCCCGTGCAGAACGTCATGAAATTCTTCTTTTCACAAGCAACGAAATGAATGTACAATTAAAACTCCATACATTGTACAAAGAATTTAGTGGATACGTTTAGTCATTTCTGGCCCAGTTGTTCTTGAGAAGATTATCAAATTAAACCATCCTAATTTTATTTCTAATTATTTCCCCTTATTATCAAATTAAACCATCCTAATTCATACTGTATACATCTTTTTTGTTTATACTTTGTAATTGAATATGTATTATGCTGATGAGCCGTAAGGCTTAAAGCCAATAAACAATACAATACAAACCATCCTAATTTTATTTCTAATTATTTCCCCTTATTATCAAATTAAACCATCGTAATTTTATTTTTTTTATTTTCTAATTATTTCCCCTTGGTAGAGGGTTTGTCCCTTCATTTCAACAAACTTTGATCCTATATTCCTCAAGGATGTTTTATGACATTTTGAGCTCAAATCGTGTGAGTTACATTTTCAGGGAACCATCCTCTTGCAAGAACAAGTAACGTTGTGATGGGTTTTATCTGGATTTCATAGGAAGATTGCAATTTGGCTTTTAAAATTATACGGCAATGTTCTTTATGATACCTACACTAAATGGTATGAAAATGATATTCAATAGTTTGCATGATTTGTTTCCTTGTAGTCACGATAAGTTCTACGGGATTAACATATGTGAATCTGTCTGTTAAATAGGTTGCTTGTCAGTCGGACAGACTTCTACTAATATGACGGTACAGAGGAAATCAAACTCTGCGACATTCAGTGATAGATGGCTGAATTAAACAGACATTGAAATCTCTCTACTCGGCGCAGGACGACGCCCCAATGAAGCGCTGTAGGTTGTAATTTCGGCACGCTAATTCCTATTCACGGCTATCAGCTGTGTCGATTCCAGTGAAATTTTGATTCTATAAAATATACTATGTCCATTTTTTATGACTTATAGCGTTATCATGAATTACAAATTTTAAATTTGTTAAGCTCATTTATTTATTTCCTGGAAAATGTATTTTTTGACATTTTGAAATATTGTAATATTGGTAAATGGACATGAAAAAATACTTAATTAAGATTCTTCTTCTAATGTCATTAGAATCATATGGATTTGTACAGTTCTTTGATGTTTGACACAATATACTTTAATACTTTATGATACATCCCTGCGCAATTGTTCACCAGTGTTATAGGAACTGACCATCCATTAAACGAAGATCATCGTCAGCGTTCCCCGGAGAGTCCGGTTTTAGATCCTCCCGATATATAATAGGGAAAATTAGAGAGCATTGGTACAGACCAACTGCTGTATCGTCACGCGAGCAATGCCCACTCTCCATGACACCTTCATTTACTTTGACGAATCCCCTCTCGTGCGATGGACATAACTTGCCACATTTCCGATATTAAAACGACAGAAAAATACATAAAGTTAAACAAAATGTCCCGGAACTTGCCATATTCACTGACGCTGAAGGCTGCTTCCAGAAACCCGATTCCAAATTCATTATCTCGACAAATTACAGGAGAAAAAAATGCCCGCATATTGTATCGTTACTGTCATAAGCAGCATGTCAGGATGGAACGAGTCGAATATTAACCATGTCACGAATTGGATAATTGACCATTCCAGTTTTGGACAGTCCAGCGTCTGCAGTATAAATCTCGGACCACTACAATTTCATGAATTTACATTCCATTCCAAATTTATCTAATACGTTTGTTTGATAAATATTTTATTCGATGTAGAGAAGGATTGGACGGTGCGCTATAAGCCTATAAATGTCCGCTCCATCTAATCCAATGATCAGGTGGATTTTGATTAATTATCTTTACGTGCATTTTGATATTTCCAGTTTTAACATAAAATGTCATATCTGTCATGCGCAAGTTCATACCGAATAAATTTCTAAGCTGCGCGCTCTTTTTTAACTGTAATATTTTCTTTTGGTTTGGGGTTTAATATTTTCAATCAGAGCTTTATTGGTGGGTATTGGGCTTCTGATGTAGTATAATTTGTGATTTTGTCGTCATCAATTCCCAATTTATCTCGTTTTCTCATTTGTTCGTTGCTGTAATCCAATTTCACGTTACAACACGAGAACCGACAATTCTGTTACCAATAAACTCTAGGCATTCTTTCACCAATCTGAGCATAATTTGTTGTTAACCAGTTTTTATTCACAGCTTGCAATCGATGGAGGAATATTTAGTTTATTACTCGCACTTAATATTCCGCTCTATTACTGTCGCAGTCTTCTCCGTTCGCGGAATGATAAAAAGTAAACGAATGGATATCAATGCCTGTCTCTGGGGACGCAGCACAACAGTGTTATTGCGCCGAACTAAATATATTAGACAAACTTAATTTTCTCTTAATTAACAGGACAATATATCGAAAGTTTGGAGCTCTATTCCGAGGAGATTTTACATAAATATAAAACACAAATCTAGCAGACGTTTTACCAGATATTCTGATGATCATTACCCAAGAGTATAGGCATTAGAGTTGTCACCCTATGAAACGGAACAATGTATATATGAATAGTTAATGCATTTTCACGCATGTATACATATTTTTGCTGCTTAGGGAGATTCTTTTAAAGATTCTTTTGAAATGGAATAATCTGAATTTCATTGAGCAGCGAAGAATCTTTGGGCCATATTGTTTCTATGCTTTTAAGATAATTCGCTGAGTGAGTGCGAGACATTAACGTTAATAAAACATTATTTTGCCATTATATAAGAATTAGTATTTTGAAAGCAGTATTTTTGCTTGAAATCTACACGATATGTATATTTCAGACTGAGTTGTGAGACGCACGCAAAACCTACAGGTCTAAGAATCTTGTTAACATGATTTCTCCGTTTTCTCAGATTTACTCGTTACCCCCCCCCCTTTTTTTTCTACAAGGAAATGCAGCTTGTGTAATATTTTTGATTCATGCAAAATATAAAATTACAATTGCAATTATACCAATAAAAACTCTTCTTTATGTTTCATTTTTAGTTTGGCCAATTCAACCAGAGAGAGAAAGAGGAATTAATATAAATGCAATATAAATATATATATATATATATATATATATATATATATATATATATATATATATATATATATATAATTCTTTATCAAAGTAGATAAAGTTTACCACTAAAATATAAAATTGATCAAAATTTATACATTCGAACTATAACTTTTATAACTGCATCAAATGTATACTTTTTCCCGTTACCAAATAAACTTCTACAAAATTGAATTGTACTGTTTGTAGAAAATTAAATGCAGAAACACGTCCTCATACCAAAATACTGATTAATATCTGAAATGGAAAATATGATTGTAAGTATAATGCACTATGCACATAATACATCTATAATTATGCTTTAACACTGTTATAGATTTATAGATTTACTCTCTCTCTCTCTCTCTCTCTCTCTCTCTCTCTCTCTCTCTCTCTCTCTCTCTCTCTTCTCTCTCTCTCAAACTCTCAGTTCGTAATCTTCACTCTTGCTTGTAGTGGTCAGCTATAACGGTCTTATGACCACGAATACGACCAACATTATCAAAGGCTTCCGAAATGTGATATCTATGTGTATACAATCCTTGAATATATTGGCGTTGCAAATCAACTTCATTTAATTTGTGGTATGACACATTTGTATTTGAAAAAAGTGCAGCATCAATAAATTTTAAAATATTTTTTATTTTTTACTTATTTGTCTTTTAAAGTCGTGAAACCTTTTATAATATAGACCGCATGCTGGAAAGAATGAGAGGGTTATGTGTATTGCTGTTAATCACTCTCGGGTATGGGCTATTAAAGACTCCCACGTTAGATACATCGTACACTGTTTTTGTTTGTTTAAATTGATATTTACAGGTCTCTGTAGAACAGACTTATAGGTTAATAGATTTATGATAGACTATTTTGAAAATATCTCAAGATACGTATTATGGTGGGATTCATAATTTAACACCTTTGCAGTAACAGAAAAACTAATTTATGGAAACTATTGTTTAGCATATCCACCTTATAGTAAGAATCATTTCATTGACTGCATCTATTCAATAGTCTGTTTATGTTTGTCAAAATGTAAAACACTAAAACTAAAGATTTTAGTGAATACATTTATTTTGACGTATGAATACAGTGAGGTCTATGTTCATTTCAAAAGACTGGCAACTAATGGGAGGGAGAATGCAATAAATCAATTTTATATACGGAATTTTTACCCCCAGGAATTTAATTTTTTACAATGATATATTTTCAAGAACGCGAAATACAATATAATGGGTTTTTTCCAATTGTAATGATAGACATTTCCTCATGAAGGCGTTGCATTTGTGAACAATGCGCGCATGAATCCTAATGAAGATAATATGTTTCTTTTAATGGCTGGGAAACCTGACAGAAATGAATGTAGAATGTCAATTTAACAATTAAATTTCATTTTTGAAAATTCGTGAGGATATGAACTGCGGCCATAAAGCGCAGCGTCGTAGGCCAGGGCTCATGTCTGGATATAAACGGCGACTAACGACACGAACATTTAGATATATTTTCGGGACAACCTGTCCCTTTCTCAGGACAAACTAAAAGTTTTACATAAAAGAGCAAATATAACGAACAGTGATGAATCACGCTTATGAAGAATACATTTCAAGCAAGTAATTGGTTAACTCGCTTTAAAATAATTTGTTCAGTGCTAAATATATTTTAACTTTCGACTTATCGGATTCACGGTGGATGTGACCGGTCAACAGGGGATGCTTAGTCCACCTGAGCACCTGATCTCACCTCTGGTGTGTCCAGGGGTCCGTGTTTGTCCAGCTCTGTATTTGTATTCGTAAATATTGATAAGGAGATATTTGTATTCGTAAATATTGGTAAGGAGATATTTGTACATGTATTCGTAAATGTTGGTAAGGAGATATTTGTATTCCTAAATATTGGTAAGGAGATATTTGTATTCGTAGATATTGGTAAGGAGATATTTGTATTCGTAACTATTGGTAAGGAGCTATTTGTATTCGTAAATATTGGTAAGGAGCTTTTTGTATTCGTAAATATTGGCAAGGAGCTTTTTGTATTCGTAAATATTGGTAAGGAGCTTTTTGTATTCGTAAATATTGGTAAGAAGAAGAACAACAACAACAACAACACAAGTATTTTTTTCTTGATATGTACTATATGTTGCAGATTGCAAAAATAAGATAATACACTCGTAAACAACAGGGCAGAAATACATGTCTTATTACAAAGCGAATTTGCATAAAGCTGTTGAAAAAGGGGTTTAGTACATTTTCAAATAAACTATAGCAAGAAGCAGGCATCTATCTCTGCATTAAAATAAAATTTGTTAGCATATAGTGACCTCGAATAAGGACTTAATGTCTATACACACTGGTATATGTATGGGTACGTGCAGTGTCGTATTTGTAACACGTTCAGGTACCAGTAAACCAATGTTCAAAAAGGCAAAATCCAAAGAAGAAAAAATACTTGCACAAACTCATAACAATTTAAATTTTACCAATTAGTCACTGAAAATATCTATAAATGTAGAGATTTGCATTTATGTATATGAATAATCACGTGCATGAAATTCCAAATTCATGTTAATTACATTACAGCTGTGAATAATACGGCTATAAGGAGATTTCACTTTTCAGTTAAAAGACAAACAACGTACGTCTATAAACTTTTTTGACTTGTCCCTAGAATTCTGATGTCTTTGAAACTGGCTGAAAATTGCTTGCATCCACAACTTTATACATAACGTCTAAGAGTCATATCTTATAATAAACATATTAATTTAATTTCTGTCGGAATTCCCAGCCGTTGAATATTGACATACTATATTTATCTGTATTCATACATGTATTTTTTGTTGTTTTTTTATTTTACAAATGCAGGAAAATGACTATCATTATAATTTGTAAAGATAGATCCAAAGCAGAAACATTGGAAATGTGAATATATTGAAATATGAATATATTGAAATGGCAAGGAAAGTTAGAAACATAATGGAATGCTGAACAATTTAGTGGTAGTCTTTGATTGTTTTCTAGAACGACATCCTGTATTCAATAGTGGAACTTCTGCATTGTATTTAATCAAAATAGCATAGCCACATCATACTGCCATATTCAATTCTAAATGTTTGATAATACAGATTTGTATTCACTCTCATCCAGCAAATTCAAAACGTAAGAATAACACAGATATCTACACCTCACCTATACACGGTTGTTTCGATAGGGAAATACTCTCGCGCTGATATAAACAACAAGCAACCAATCAATTTCCATTTTCCATGAAAGAGAAAGACTTCATTGTTAGGTGTGAATCAACCCTAACAGCCACTTACCATTAATTAAGTCCCTGATTACACATCAGCGACCCTTAGCTACATCAACTGCACGCGCTTGTCAACGGAAGTCATAAAATTGGAATTTATACCGCAGAGGTGAAAAAGTATATGTAACAAACCAAATTTTTGTTTAACCAAAAATACTAAGAATATTAATATAATGGCTGATATGAATAAAATTCTAATATATCCAAGTCAAAATAATTGTGTTGATGGATATGTGCATGTTTTGTATTGTACTTTTCTTCAACTCTCCCAGTACACTGAAGGTGTCGAGCGGAGAATGCAAATCTCGCCGGAGAATGCAAATCTCGCTGGAGGTAGACATTACACTTAACCACAATTGTCAATACGATTTTAAAAGGTTTTTCGTGGTTAGTTGAATTGTAAACAGTAACGAGATGTCAAAAACTTCATAAACATCAGCTGCTTGGTTGGAATTTTATGTTTTGCACGCTAGAAACCCTGGAGAGTTAGGTTGTATTACACGTGTGCATTTTTCCGTCACTGCATGTCAAGATGTCTTCGATGTGAATTGCGTTCTTGACGCGGTCAAAAGTCACTAAACACTATGCATCGTTTTAAATTTGTAAAATCATAAATTGTCGTGGACCAGCTTTCTGAAGACAAAAAAGATAATATCCAATTCGTGGAGAAATTTGTTTACTAGTTATCAAATTAATATTAGATATAGTTTGCTGAGGTTGTTAATTAGAATATACCCATGACATGCATGGATATTAAACCAAAATTTTCAGTCATTCAAATAAACATATTAATTGCGTGGCATACCTTCGGACATTTTAATCGTTCCTATTTACCGTATATCAGCATATTCAAGTCCGCCCCTCTTTAAAACCAGTCATATATCCCCAATGTTCAGGGCAAAAGTATTTCATGTTAAATTCCACAACACTGCATCAAGAATTGCCTTTGGGTCTTCTAGAAAACTTAACAAAACATGTGGAATTTTAAAATGGAATTATGAAGAAAATCTAGAAATTTTGGGTCATGCTAAATAATAACTGTCAGTGTAATTTTCAAATACAACCAATTTTAACATGACCACGGTAAATTTTATGTATTCATAAAACACCCTGTTACGATTTGCCAGAAAGAATAACTAGATTTTACGGGGGAAACTTTAGTTGACAATAGCGCGCGACTTTCCCCCTACCGTTCCGGGATGCCATTAAACATCCTTTATGAGATATTTGAGTCAAAGTCCCTGGGTGGGCAAGCTATGATTCTATCATCAAGGATTTTGATACTATATTTTACTAACTCCGTGTTTTTCTGGGTCGTATAATTTGTACCTTTTACACGGTTTCGCATTTCGCACAATTCAAAAACCTCTTCATTTACATATGTATGTATACGTGACAATTGCAGACAGTGTCGACGAGCACTAGACTGTTTTTTCTTTCACCTCTTTTTACCGGGAGTCTGCAGAAAATGTACTGGACAATGCGTTTACTAGGAGAAACTGTATAGCGGGGTTCTTTAATGATTAAACGGCCACTTTGAAATCAGAGAGGTCACGGTTTGGTGAGATGTTTTCGAAATATTTTTGCACATGCTTGTTGGTGATTTATCATGGCGTAACACGGTAGAGCTTGTCCTCCCTCGCGAGCTTCCATTCGCTGATCTGCGCTAAAAAATGACTGATGAACTACGTCATATTTTTTCATACCTTCCGTATGATATATTTCTTTTTAAGACCCTAATCTATGAAACTTAATCCCTTGACAGGTAGATAACAACATATGTACTAATTCTTTTTTCATTACCTAATATTAACGACCACCAACGCCGAGATAATTCTAAAACCGACGTTCTGCAGTTTTGCCTGCCTTCTGTGTGCAGTACTATGTTTTGACGTTTATACGCTTTTCCGAACTCCGCGTAACAATTAAAAATTTGCATTTGCATTAGTGTGTAATAAATCGTGGATTATCACAAGTTTATTACCTGGACAGCATGTTCGTTTTCACACAAATGCAAAATATTCAGGAAAAAAGAAATCACGCATATTATGATAATTAAATTCGATAGTCTAATTTCAGAATCAAAAGAAAAAGAAAAAAAAATCTAACATACATGGCAGATGTACTTTCACACTATAATTCACAAAGACAAAGGTATTGCTTACTATATATATTGTGTAAATTACTTAACAAGTGCAAACCCTTTCTTTTCCACGCTAATATAATTTAAGCACCAATTATTGTCAAAGATGCTGGAAATTTATCAGATATTATCGCTTAAACTCTTTCAATCGATGTGTCGCGTAAATTTCATTCAAATATGTTCTCCTATTACTCAACCCCTGAAATCTTTTAGAAGTTCGGTTCAGAATGCACCGTGAACACGATAGTTGTAAAGGAACCCTGTAATTGCTTTTGACAGTCCGCCCGATATTGCTGGGTGTCCGTCTTCTTGTGTCTCCAAAGTGTGTAAATCTTGTAAAATTACTGGATGTAAAGTCGTTTGTAGAGTTTGGTTTGTTGACAGGGGGCATGATTTAGGGGAGGGCAGCTAAAAAGAGCATCGTTGAGCGTGAGATTACATACCTGTATCAAAAGAAACCGACGTCACTTCCGCCGTTTCAACCATTTTCTCTTTGCATCACGAGTTTCGTAAAATTCGGTTGAATTTGGTTTAATTTGCAAAAGGACCCGGGGGCAGAAATCTCATTCTGTCACCGACATTAAAAGATAACGTGAGCAATGAAGTCTTGGATTCATCGATGTGGAAGTGATTCGATGTTAACTAGCTACGTCTTAGGCGATCAATACTCAATTATAAAGTGAATGATTTTATATTATATAGTGTGGCAGGCTCGCCAACTTCCGAGAATGTACAACCGTTCGGCATGCATGCAACTGTCAAATCCCCGGTTATTTATAGTAACATGGTTTGGGGACTATCGTAAATAAGACGTCGAAGACACAAACTTGTTTTGTAATTGGGTCATGTACTTTATGCAAGTTTATTTTAATATAACATTTTTCATGACACTGCATGTTCACGCCAAAGGCTTGTAAATGTTCTGTCTGTCGCGTCTGATGTGCTGTCACACCCCAGTAATACATTTAAGAAGTTGGCATACTAGCATTTATGCAAACATCTTTAAAATGGTCTTCGACATATTTTAAAACAAGTTTTAAGTATTCGAACACAAGTATATGCACAATTTCAGAATAAAATGACACGGAGCTTTCAGATGTGTATTACAACTAGGCATCTAAATAAAAATGAACCATATATCAATGAACTTGCATGAATTACACCACAACATCATTATTTTATTGAGCACTCTAAAATTAATTTTATTTCCTACCCATAGTTCCGGATCCAATCCACTGCTGGAAGATTGCCAGTTTCCGAGGTCATGTTTTATTCCGAAGAAGCGGTCATTCGTCGCCCGATTTCGTCTTCGGTTGATTTTGACAAGACAACGAGGAAACTTGGAAATTGGACTGTGTGTAGTACCACAATGGCACCATTGTTGTAGGAATGAGTTCGAGGGGTCTGTTAAAGAGTCTTAGACAGGGACTCTTATAGTAGTGACCATCACTTCCCGTACTGATTCTGTGTGATGATGTCCATGATAAATTAATGTCGGCTCTACTAATAACGCCATCCCAAATCAACATGAATTCTGAACAAGAGACCCAATCAGCCTTAAAAGTGACTCAAGTATCACAAATAGAAAAAATTCCATGTATTACATGGAAAGGTGAAGATAACGAACAGCGATCAATCTCATAACTCTCACAAGGAATACAAACTTAAGTGGGTAAACACGGACTCTGGACATACATGTACCAGAAGTGGGATCAGGTGCCTAGCAGGAGTAAGCATTCCCTGTTGACCAGTCACACCTACCACGAGCCCTGTATTTTGATCAGGTAAACGGAGTAATCCGTAATCAAAATAAAAGTATAGAAGTATTACATGTAGAAGTTTTGTATATTGATGGTGTAACTTTGCAACTTCGAGATCGAAAGGGAAACTATGCTTAGACATTTGTTTTCACCTTGACCTTGGACAAATCACCTTCTTTCAGGGTTATCTGGTTACTTAAACAATAAAATGTTTTCTTTGTTGTTTCATCAGGTGATGAAGGTAGCTTGCATTGCAGAAAAAAATGCACAACCCGCGTAAGCGTAAGCGGGTTATGTAAATTCTTTCTGCAATGATTCCAACCTTCATCACCCAAAAATGAAACAACAAAGAAAGACATTATATTGCTTATATTCATATTTTTTATGCATTATTTAGAAATATGAACTAGAATTAAGATCTAAAATATCATGTGGTTGACCCATGGAACAGCCAATGCACCCTTTGACCTTGATGACACTTCATATTTGGTAATGATTTTGCAGACAGGCAGTACTAGAAAACCGGATGGAACTAATTTGCAACAAACATGTATTTACTCCATGATAAAAGCAATGTCAATTTCAAAAGAAATATAAGAGAAAAGATTCAGTGAATGTAAATATATGTATTTATAAGCAACATTTGCCCCAAGTATAAGCTTCTAATGTTTCTCACGTACTAGTATACAAAGTTGTGGTCAAAAACAAAACTGGGTGAAGCGGTCGCGGTTGGGTAAAGTTTAGTATACGCTCGCTTTGTAACCGGAAGTCCGGGGTTAGTCTCGCTTTCCCCAGACTCTCGCTCTCGAGACTTTGTACGAGCTTGTGCAAAGTCTCCAGAGCGAGAGTCTGGGGAAAGCGAGACTAGTCCTGGGTTCGATTCTCGATCCCGGCATCGCGTCCAAACTATTCCGTTTAAGCATTAGTCGTGAACGCTCCTTCGCAAAGAGACCGGTATTAGAAATGAAATAAGACGTTGGCACGATAAAGAATCCTCACTGCTACCGTCTTCAGCGTCATGCATAAGTCAGGAATGGTGGCACTTCTAATGCTGGTGACGTCACTATATAAATGAAACGTAAAACGATATATAAAGAAAGACGTAGGATGGACGTACAGAAAACAGATAGATAGACAAACAGCAATACATTGTGTTTAAGCCTTATTGACGGAGACTTATACTGCGGACAAAACTTGTTTGCTCTATGTTCAACAGCGAATAAAGAGAAGATTTTTAACATTTGTTGGGGGTTTCCCCCCTATGCAATATGTAGAACCCTAACAGGGGAATGAACTCTTCAACCAGGGACCAGGAATTTTACAAAGTTGGTTTTCTAGTTTCTCATAACCTTGAAGTCGGTATTTTTCGAGGCTTCAACATATACCCAATAGAGGCCTTCCTGGATGTCCGGCGTTCTGGACATCAGAGGAACTTAAAATTTTCACTAATGAACCATAAAGTCTCGTCCGATCATAAAATTCCCCGACCCCGAGGTCATCAAATTTACAGTTCTGGTAGATGTCTCCTTCCTTATTACTGCTAGTACGTTACTCAGTTCAATGTGCGTTTACTTTTCTGTACTATGTGGCTCTGGTTCTTTACTTTTCTGTACTATGGACAATTGGTTCGAAATCTAGAGACCTGATTGATTTACTGCAGATCAGCTACAAAGTAACAAGTATCCCTTTTTTTTAATTGTACTCTATATTTGTATTTCATGAGACAGATTTAGAACTTGATTTTGAATATGCATTTACAAGACTATTTATTCTTTAGTCTATCGGTCTCCGTTAATTTTTGCATACTGTCAGTTTAATTTTTCTCATGTCCAAAATTCAGAAAGAAGATTTTAAACAAATAATATATTTTCACTAAACGAACAGAATTCCGCCCGATAACAGAATCCCTAACCACGGGTCATGAATTTAACAATTTTGATAGAGAATGATTTCCTCATCATCACTATGTTCTATGTGTTGGTTGTTCAAGAAAAGTCAGGAAGGCGATCTTAAAAGATGTAAAGTAATTCAATGGCTATGAATTTCATAAGCATATAAGGAATCCTTACTTATATCATGACTATGTACAGATTGTCCGAAGTAAAGAAGGTTTATAATGATAATATGGCGCCTTATCTAAACAGTACTCGAAAGAGCTTTACAGTTTACTAAAATTACAAACAACAAATCCCCCAAATAATAAATACAAATAAAAATACCCGATTTCTAAAACAGCGTCACACTTAAAAGAATAAATAAAAATGAATAAAAGCTAAAAGACTACTGGCATAAATGTTCTAGAGGGGAATTAATAAATACACATAAAAACAACGTCTCGGATCACACATTAAAAGTCTGACAAAAGAGGTGGCTTTACCTTCTGTTTTATTGTAGGGGGTGAAATTTACAATTTTGTTCCCCCTCTGTAATACATAATGTAATTCTAAAGGCTTATTTTGGTTAATATTGACGCAGTAGAATTTGAAAAATTGTTATTAACGTACAACGCTCTCAGTCACGACAGACGCACATAAGAGACCTGAAACACGGGTCACCTCCGTACCCTCAATTGACCTATAACTTTACATTTAGAACAGTGTGTAAATGTGTTACAAATATCACCTACAGAATAATCTCTAAAATGCTGGGGAGATTTTGACATTACTTTCTCCTGGAATGGGGAAAGTTTGAAATGGACACCTCGGCTAGGTTTTGTATTATACATATAATTATAGGTTCTGTGTTATACATATAATTATATGTTGTACATTGGTAGGTTGATTGGAAAACAACATTTAATGTACATATGTAAATACACTCAAATATTCTATTTCTATGAAGTTAAAAATTATCTTCCTATTTTAAACAGGTTTTTTTAGATTTTGTTTTTCTTTTAATTTTCTCTCTTTTGGGTCAAGAATAAAGAAATGAATGTCTTTCAGATGGAATGGGTATGTTTCTTCCTCGACCTAAATTCAAAATATTGATAAGTAGATTTTCTTACTTTGTGATCAATCATTATATATCATTTTCAGAAACCTAGGTAGAAAAATAAATTTTATTTTTGGTCAGATGTGCAAATACTGACAGCCAATGAGCTATTTTGGTAACTTGAGTAACATTCTTTCACATCCTTAGAAAATAACCACAACAGAATAATCCTGAAAGAAATTACAATAAGCTATTGTGTTATTATTATTTTATTTTATGGTAGATTGATCGAAAAAATATAGCAAACATGATGACAAACTGTTGATGACCATTTTCTCCTTTATTTTTATCGGATAGTTGATTTCAAATTAAACGTTTCATTTTTGTACATGTGCAGCTCTTTAAAAGAATTATACATGCGCATAAAAGTAAAATCATAGGTCTTCTTGTTATCAGCGTGGCTTAGTTTGGTTTAATTTCGATTTTTTTTTTTTTTTTTTTTTTTTTTTGGCTGAAGTCATAAGACACATTCCCTTTATCACTGATTAAAGACAAAAACGAAAATAAAATGGAAATAGAATCAGCAAATTGACAGAGTCGTTTGTGTGAAGGCGGACATGATAACAGCTGTCATCTGCCTACGGCAAGGGTCAAGGTCATTCAAGCAGAATAAACCAATCAAATTGGAAAATTACAGACTGCATTGTAACCAATCACCACCCACCGTTCGACGATGTCAGAACTGATTCCTACAAAGAGTATTTATATCATTTAACACCAAATTTCGTCTAAATGGTCAAACTGAAGAGGGGTTATTAGCGTCATCCATAAAACAGACTGACAAGTATAAAAACAAGTCAGGGGAACACATGAAAAAGACGACAATTTAATACCAGCCATTTTGTACATCTGTACAAACATCTTTATCAAAGCCCGCTATTTCGAAGCTAGTAATCAATTAAACCCCATCTTCTAACACGGTTTCAAGAAGTATGGATGGCTGCTTTAGTTTCACGTGAAATTTCACAAGACATGTCCTGAAGGTAAAATTCGCACGACTCCAAAATATTTATAAGTTTTGAAGTTTTATTTCAGTTTTGTTTCTGGTTTCATCATACATTTGATTGACCTCATTAGATCCTAAATAAAGCTTAGAAAAGAATCAAGGAATGGACTCGGTCATAGCTTAGACATGCATAACATACTATACATATGTCTCTGGTCACGGAGACCTAGCGGCCATGTAATGTCTGTGTTCTTTAAATTCTGTCAAGATTTTCCGTCAAACAAGCGTGCAAGTGTCAGTCTGTCTTCTCAAGAAAATAGAATTGACCCCAGAAAATTCTTAGAACAATATCGGAAATGGGTAAAAGCAGGACAGGAAGACAACAGCGCCACACTGACACGTGCAAAAGCGCCAACATCTACGAGACAGCGCGTGTGTTATTGACAGAAGGGTAAGTGACGCTGTTAAGTAAGTGACTCGCCCGTATTCGCGCCCTGTGGGGATTGGTCTCCATTCATTTCCACCCCATGGGTTGCTATTTATCCCATAAAAGTATTTACAAGATAGCAGTATGGGTTTCCAAATCGGTTTAATTGGATTATTGTCTAAAAAGTCCGTCACACTGGTTGTGTGTGTTAGAACTGATAACATTTGATGGACCCGAGGCACGGATTGTGTTAATAGTATTTATGACTAAAGTGTGGTTCGTCAGATATCATATGAGAGGGGAAAATATTTCAAAGGCTTGCTGCATTGCAAAATAATCATCATGGACCACTAAAAAAAAATTGTTTGCTATATAATGTCAGGACGGATAAGTTTTGGTGGGGGTGTTATTTACATCGACATTTTTTTTTCCTAGAAGGTTTTTGACGACTTTTCATTAATTCGTGTGGCTCAATGACTTGTCATTGGAAAAACACGTTTTTTATCTTTTAGTCAGTAGGACAATAAAAAAGCAATAGGAGGCCAAAAAGACAATGAATTAAACGTCACCTCGCAGACAGCATCAGCAACTTTATGCAGAACGGAAGTGGAGATCGAGCCATGTAACGACGCAGTTAAACGGACGTTATTGGGCCTTTAATCCGGAGGTCCTTCGTAGGAGAATTATATTACATCGCGAACAATGCCTCGCTTTGTTTCGCGGGCCCGTTGTGCAAAGATAAGCTCGGGCCATGCGACGTTATCGGTCATTTTTGGAGATCAACGTGCATTAAGAATATGCAAATGGGGACCAGTAGAGATTGATGACTGGGGATAACGCAGGCTTGAGAAATGGCGTTTTTCTTATCTTTACTCTTCAGTTTGCTCCCAAAGAGACCCAAAATACCGAGTTTGCGTTAATAAAGCGAAAAGATTTTTCCTCCCAACTTAAGCTGTCATCTGTCAACTTCACTCCAGGATTAAAGAACCAGCTCTCCTGCTATTTTCGTTTGCTTTTCTTCAACCCTTTATTTGATTTTCTGTTTTGATATGGTACTGTAAAATTCCTTGATTGGACAATGTTTCCACAAGAAAAGACTGATAACGCGATATCGATAGATTTGCCTAAATCTAATGCTAGACTAGCTTTAAGATCTACAATGACGTCACAATAAGCTTTTGTTTTATTGTTTACTTTCCAGTTCATTTTGTGACAATTCGGTATGTATATATTTGGTCCAGTACTGCGCACTTTTGAATTAATATATTGTTATGATTGAAACGAATTAATGTCATGTAAGAATCCGTGGTATTCCAAGAATATGTAATTCATTCGAACGCTAATTTAGCACATCAATTAGATTTAATTAGAGTAATTCATTGCGTGCAAAAGTTTATAGATTCATAATGAATTGTTCAAGTGCATAAACATTCAGGTTAATGCCATTTTTGTACTTTGCGCTTGAAATTTGGGTGTTTATTATTTTTTATTATTCGCAATCAATCGTATTTTATCGTATCAAAGATCCTTTAGCATAAGATGCCATGAAAGATCTTGCAAGGACTTTTAATATGTAAAAATTAATGTTGAAAAATTAAGATGTATGAAATTGTGTTCTCCTTATAATAAACAATTTACAGCTATCGGTATGACTATCGTAAACATACAGAATAGTCAGTCCACACGAATATCAACAAACTCACAAAATGTTGTTTACCCTGAATAAAAGATTTCGGTCCCATCAAGTGTCTCAACACCAACCCTGGGGGAGGGGGGGGGGTCGATTAAAATTAAAACCTCAGTCTATAGATACACTTTGTTTTGTAATATGACTATAGGCCTATATACTTGTCCATTAGAATATACAAATATGTAAATCGAATTGCGAACTGGGCGAATTTACTTCTTCAAGAGTTAATTTTTGATGTCGCCAAAACTAAGCACGTTTACGTAATTCTTGATATGAATTACTGCTGGTAATCAAATGAATATACAACTTACAAGTCATTTCTGCTCTAGTGGCATTTACACGAGTCCATTCATATTTTCCAAATTGACAATTATCGCCTTCTAGGAGAGGGTGTGAGTCTTCATTATTTCCTTACAACTAATTGTGGGTATATACTTGTACATATATATTACCCTGCACATGCGCGCAAGTGGCGTCTGGAACACGACAGGATATTCCTCGTAAGGATCATCACTTTAATAAAATGCTGTCTCAACATTGCTGCAAGTAGCATCGTCACTAATCAGGATTGACGATCCACTCCCCTATTCATCATTGCCCAATGCAAACGAAAAGGAGCGGATCGCCGCCCGTGACTCACAGAGGTGCAGGTGAAGAGAATAGGCTTCCAGAGGAGGATATGTTTGACCTCTGACCTCTAGGGGGGGGGGGGTCATAAGCCAGTTTTAGCATAACGGTCTATACCTCCCATGCAAATGTAGCTCTAATCCCATCAGACAAACTCGTCTTTATAAATGAGATGCCATTATAAGACTCCACAGTAAGTTGTACAGATCCCCAGCGCACGTGATAGCAGTGCCTTTACATGTACAGGGCCACAAATTCAATATGTACATATATACATCATCTGTAATGATCAGAACAGCTTCCTATTGAAGTGCGCCTACACTCCCAAATCTTTCAAATTGTGTGAATGAAAAGTTGTAACAAATTGAAAATACTCAAGTAAATTTCATTTTAGAAAATACGTACACGAGGGTACGAACTGTGACGCTTCACGCCGGCTGGGCATACTTCATGACGTGTGTTGGCTTCAAAAAGGGTAGGCTGCCGTGAAGCGTGCGGTCCATACCCTCGTGCATTTTCAAAAATGCAATTTACTTTATTATAAATCTACACTCTACAGAACTTTCAATTCTGTGGAAATCCCCAGCCGTTAGAACAGACGTAATATGTCTACCAAGATTCACACGCACAGGTTCACGACTACAGTGCATTCATAAAGAAACGGCTACATGTATCAATACAATATAAAGAGATATCAAAGACAAAAAGATTGGAAATGTAACTATTATATTATATGTCAGTTCCCAATGTCGAATTCCTTATAAGTCAACGACAATCGCTATTCAATACGCCGACTTATCTTCCACAACAGTGTTACATGCAAACTATTTTCTTAATGAGTATGATCAATTTTTAAATCGAAGCAGCCTACTGGCAAATAAGTTGATGATAGAGGGGTTTCAACTGCCTCGTTTAAAATTAGCATTTCGCAAATTCTATGGTCGTGATAATAATCTTAGATATGCAAATACAGCCTGTCGTTAGGCCGAATGCCGTCTGATGTTTCAATTGTTAAGCCGTTCTTTACATACTGATTTTCACTACGGATTTCTCCGTTTACCTGACCAAGATACATGAAAAAGGCTCATGATGGGTGTGACTGGTCGACAGGGGATGCTTACTCCTCTTAGGCACCTGACTACACCTCTAGTATGTCTAGAGGTCCGTGTCAGCCCAACTCTTAATTTGGGACTTATGAAATTGATCACTGTTCGTTATCTTCACATTTTCATCTTTCGCTTCCATTGCTTTAATTAAGGGGGAAAACGCCCAACTTTCGATCTGCATTTTCAAACTTAATAGCCAGGAAATCTAAATAATACTGTACATTAATTTCAAACTATCAATGAAATGCTCTTATATTTGACCATGTTGTACTTAAAGATCAATTTTAGTTCAATAAATTAAAAAATACTATTTTTATTACAGGTGTATCTACTGACTCACAGCCCGTGTACAATAATAACTGAAGTTCGTTCCACTAAACTCAAACATTTCAGATTCTGTAATATGTACAGCTGCCGCACAAACACACAATCAAAGAGCGATAACTCAAGCGGCGACACTACATCTCAAAATTCGATGACATTTCCTACCCTGAAAGTTATTTTTAATTACAATTTTTGTTTGGCGATCTTGTTGATATCATGGAGCAATTAAGGTACACGTATTTCCATTAATCTACAAATTATTTGCGATCATTTTTAATTTACATAATTCAGACCAAACGTATTTCATCAATAGTATTAAGTGGAATTGGAGGAGAATGTAGATGAAATCCGCTTCTGTCACATTGCCCCCCCCCCCCCCCCCCCCCCTCTCGTCAAATTTAGGATCTTGTTTTCACTCCCTTTCTACGACAAGTTACAAAATATTCGTATACACCTTATAGTTAACTGCGGTATAAATATATAGTGTTTGTTTAACGTGACGGAGGTCCAATGGTCCCCAGAGGGTTTGCACATTATTCGATCGTAAAAATCATCATTTAATGTAATAAGAATTAACATCATTGTAAAGAATAATGTAATAAAAAATAACCCTTCAACATGCCAGTTTTCTATTTTTTAAAACCCACTTATCTTCAATTGTTTCCACACGAACACATGCCCTCCATTAAAAATGCAAATATAAGAAATAATTTTCAGTTTTTGAAAGTATGAGATGGTACACCTCGAGCCTATCTACATGGTATACTAGTATATTTCATAACGCACTAACACGTTCCATTCATTATGTACATGTAAATCGTGCGCTTTTCGAGCGAGTTTCGCACTTTTCAAGCCCGTCTCGTGCTCTCACACGTGGGTAAAAAATTCTCACGCTTTTCCATTTTTTTTAAATGCTAAGGTTAAAAAATTTATGTAAGGAGAGTAAAACAAAATGTATGTTTTTAATGTGTAATGATCACGATTTGTCCAGCTCGTCCCAGGTTCCTATAATGGATTCTGGTCTGTATTGTTTTCGAACGTCCACTTTTTGCTCCCTCATTTGAATACTCTCTCTTCTCTTCTTCTGAAAAGTTAAAGGTAAAATTTTCTTTGTAAATAATTTCAAATTGTAATGAAGCAATCAAAAAGAATAAATCGTGGAATCGAGTTAATTTCTCACTACTGTGAATCATAAATCACTGACGTAAAACGTGTTGTATTGATAGAGATAGTAATTTGAAAGGACTATACATGCGTATATGGTAACCACGCTGTTAGGACTCCATAAAAATCAAAATTTTCAAGTTGTTAAATGAGACTAAATGTCGTTTTATTTCATAAAAGAGACCATGTATAACACAGTCTCAATAATATTTACAGCTAAATGCGGATGTCTACAATACGTCATTGTCGATTAATAGAACACATTATTTTTTCCTTATATCTCACACCGTTTTCTTTCTAAAATTTTCTTAATACATTGTATCACTTAAAAACTATTTTAAATGCTTTTTTTTAAACTTTCATTTTCACCAGTGTAGTTTTGAATTTGTCAAATAAAACTTTTCCATCATTTATGTGTACTGGAAAAATGAAAGCAAAAGTGAGCAAGGTCACATACTCCATGCTCCAACATTGCTTGACAATGCCTCACATAATGAATGATAACGCTATGCATTACTGCAAGAACAGGAAATCTGAGTTCAAAAGGGGCATAACTCCCAGAAAGATTACTGAATCGGAATTTCCTGGGAATATGCACATCTACACAGGGTGTCCGTATTAACTACAAAGTTTCACGAAATTCTGTTGAGCGGTCTCGGAGGAGTTGCGCCGACAAGAACAGGACAAACAGGCTCGAAATTCTAAGTTCAAAGGGGGCATAACTCTCAGAAAAATTATTGAATCAAAATTTCCTGGGAACATGAACATCCACACTCGGTGTCATTAACTACAAATAAGTCTAAACTAGAGGGGACCTCTTCAATGGGTAGTATCATGGTATGATTTGTACATGTTTTAAGGTACTCTACTAAATCGTTTATGTATCAAAATTTGATACCAAACTCAAATCAGATAATAAATTTGGTAACAAATAACATTGTGCAGGAAACAACTATGTGCATGTAAAATAATTTTTCTCAACACAAACAATGGCTGTATCAAAACAGCAAGGACTGAACAAGACTGATCAGGATACCCAGAATATCATTTATATATTGTTTACAGTGAAAATAAAAAATATTTGCAATCATTAGTGATAAAGAATGTTCCTACATCACCTAGGTCATCGTCGAAACCCACAGGTTTTCTCTCTGGAGAGAAAACCCGTGGGTTCCTACCATGCACCTAAGTATAACATGACAAATGAATTTTTCAGCACCACCTACAGTGGCATTATTAAGTTTTGTGGAGGTTAAATTGTCCCCCTATCCCATGAATTGCCAACTACATGTACCACAAAATACAAACTCTAATATTTCAATGTATCCATGAAATTACATCCCAACAAACTGGTATCGTTTTTTTTTATCTCCACAATACGTCGGTTTCGAGATACGTCCGAGTTATTTCCCTTTGGAGAACTCTCGTACATAGTAAGGCGCGAAAGAATTTGTTTACACGCGGGGGTGGGACAGATATTCATCACAGCGTAAGTGAATGTACTCAGTAAGTTTTTCACACGCTGTTTGATAACCCGAATTCGATTGATACACAAACAAAGGAAGTGATAAGTATTTAGGGAGTAATTAAATACATAGAATTCTTATCCTATCACGTTATTTCGCTGGTAATAAGTACCATATCCAAGATATTTCTTGCAAATATGACATTGTTTGTATGTTTCCACTTCGGTAAAACATTTCTTTCGATAGTATTTAGTATTTCCCACATTTACATATTTAAAGAGAAGCCGCTTTTAATACATTTCATCGTCTTCCTCGTTGGCTGTATATCCACTCTGTCCCACTTAGGCATTCAAAGTTCCACTAAATGCACCTCCTATATGGAAGAGTTCGTATCTCGAAACTGACGTATTCAAATGATATATATCTAATCATGTACTTGGTTTTTTTTTTTTTTAAATAAATACAGTTTAAATTAACACACTCGTACAATCTGGACTTTCCATGAAAATTGGCCACCACAAATTCATGTGATTCAACAATATCCTTTTTTCTGTGTGATTTCCGATTTGAAAATAACAATAAACACATAACATTTTTTTTTAGTATACACTTGTAGTAGAGTCGAACTATACATACAAATTAGGTAAATCTACTTTAATACATTTTAAATATAACTTTACTTTCTCGGTACAGAGTCAAATTTCAGTACCACAAAATTTAGCATGTACTGGGATTTGGTCCCCAACATTTGCATACCATCGTTCTAGATCATGATATCAGTCTAGCTATCTAGCTATGAATCGTACTGAATTACTATAAATGTACCTTTCTCTGTCTCTGGATGTCTTCCTCCTTCATACCGAGATTGTGATCATATGCAAAGACCTTCAGCATATCTTCAAAACTAACATCTGGTTCAGTCTCTTCCTCATTCTCTTCTGAGGGTGCTAGTCTTTCCTCAGCATGTCCAGATTCTGACATTTCTTGTTTCTTTTTCAATAGTGAACTCTTTTTGGCAATATATCCCTTAGCAAACCTAGTAGAAATAGGTTAATCAATTTAATTTACCAGTTTTTGACATTTGTGGTTTTAAAATGCTAATAGGTATTACCTATTAACCAACACAACAAAATGGAAAAAAATACGCTTTCAATTAAAAGAAACATGAAAAGGTGCAAATAACAATGATCAATCTCACATATCCTTAAAGTGGGAATAAGAAGTTACATTTTTACAGTAATCAATTTCAAATTCTTTAAAGAATACAAAAGTAATAGTAACGCAAATATGGACCCCTGAACAAACCAAAAATGGGATCAAGTGCCAAGGAGGAGTAAACATAATATATATGTTTTATACAAAGATGTCTTTGAAAAGAATGAAGTTCGAATTTCATAAAAACAAAAAATATAAAATGTGTCCTACTTTTGACTTAATGTGTCTACATTGCTTTCTAGGTTCACAACCTCCGGACTGCTGTATTCATCATAAAATTTTCTGGAAAGAGATAAGAAAAATGAAAGGAAAAACTATAAGCAGAAATATGTATATAATGTTGTATATTTCTCTACAACTTATTCGATTTATTAATGATATGTACATGAATATAATCATTCCTTACAATCTAATTAAGTCCTCTGGATAATTAATTCTTTTGATCCTTTTAGCGATATCCGGCTCCTTCCCTTCTGGATTAAAGGTGTCTAATGGTGGGAAAGCTTCATATACATTAAACCAGAGCGGGATCTTCTCCCTCCTCAAAGCACCAGATCTAATAAGTCCTTGTGTTCTGTAAAGAATTTAAATACAGTGTAAATTTTATTTAGCTATGCTCACGTACAAAAAAATGAAATTGAGTGAAAAATAAACAAATGGAGATATGAATGGAAAAAAAAATGCACCCCTGGGATGCATAATACCCCATCTGCAACTGAATACAAATGATATACACCTGAGTTTGCATGTTTGAAATTACAGGCTCTGACACTGTCAATTGCAATTCCAAAATGAGGCCAGTGACCTGCTTTTGAGATTGTAATACACCTTACCCCCAAGATACAGCAACTGACAAAGTCTGATGTTCCTTGGCCTTACAGTGCTCAAGATACATGTTTGACACAGACACAATCTGAATATTATAGCTATAAAATTTCAATCGACGTTGCAGTGTCTAATTTTTTATACACCCTCCCCCCCAACAAGATGCATCAGCTGACCAAGTTTGATTGAGTATTGTTTAACGTCCCTCTCGATAATTTTTCTCTCATATGGAGACATCACCATTGCCAGTGAAGGGCTGCAAAATTTAGGCCTATGCTCTTTGAGCAGGGAGGGATCTTTATCATGCCACAACTGCTGTGACACAGAGCCTTCGTTTTTGCAGTCTCATCCGAAGACATGCCCTATTTAGTCGTCTCTTACAGCAAGCAAGGGGTACTGTGAGGACCTATTCCAACCCAGATCTCCACAGGATAATAGCACTAAAGAAGATGTTATCTAAATGTTTGATGTTCCTAGCGTGAAAAATATGATCTGGACACAAAAAAGCTAACAGATGGATGGACAAACCCATACTATAACACAGCCCCTCAAAAGATAAGTGTATTAAAATACAATTACAAAAAAGAATACATAATATATAATTAAGTAAAAATATCTATGGAAAGACAATTTAAACCTGCAACTACCCTTTTTATTGACCTCGGGAAGGTAACTCTAATAATCTAAAGCTTTATTTGGTCTTTGCTACTTCCTGTTCTACTGTGACATAACTAATAATCTAAAGCTTTATTTGGTCTATGCCACTTCCTGTTCTACTGTGACATAACTCTAATAATCTAAAGCTTTATTTGGTCTATGCCACTTCCTGTTCTACTGTGACATAACTCTAATAATCTAAAGCTTTATTTGGTCTATGCCACTTCCTGTTCTACTGTGACATAACTCTAATAATCTAAAGCTTTATTTGGTCTATGCCACTTCCTGTTCTACTGTGGCATAACTCTAATAATCTAAAGCTTTATTTGGTCTATGCCACTTCCTGTTCTACTGTGGCATAACTCTAATAATCTAAAGCTTTATTTGGTCTATGCCACTTCCTGTTCTACTGTGACATAACTCTAATAATCTAAAGCTTTATTTGGTCTATGCCACTTCCTGTTCTACTGTGACATAACTCTAATAATCTAAAGCTTTATTTGGTCTATGCCACTTCCTGTTCTACTGTGACATAACTCTAATAATCTAAAGCTTTATTTGGTCTATGCCACTTCCTGTTCTACTGTGACATAACTCTAATAATCTAAAGCTTTACTTGGTCTATGCCACTTCCTGTTCTACTGTGACATGCTCACAGTTTTCATCATGTGTAAGCAACACATCTGTTAAAGCAACTATTCTGTTTCTTTTCTAAACTAATATGAAAAATTTTTGACAGGTAAAATCTTGTGGTTGCAGGATAAACAAAGTACACCGACAGTATAACTATCTAGAAATAAAAGTGATACCTGGGATCGGATTGAAACATGAAAAGGGCTTGGCATCATATTTTCTAACCCTTGTCTAAATAATTTATTTCAAGACAGTTACCATGCATCTTGTACATGATATTTCGAAAAAGAAAAAAGCCACAGCCTATAAGCAATGTATCAGTGTAATATCACAGCCTGTAAGCACAGTGTTAATTAGTGTAATATCGCTTAGATCAGGTTGGGAGCACTTCCCCATAAGCGAGATCTCGCTAAAATGTGATTATCCCTCTTTAGCGAGAAAGTAAACATTACCATAAACAGGTGTTTTGGTGTCTTTATTGAAAATAATGGCCAATTCTGTGCAATGCTGAATGAGTGTGACACACACTCAACATGACACGATTTGTCTCTATAAAATTGACAACACAGCAAGTCAAGAAATTGCATATCAAATTTGCTGCGTAAGAGGGAAGCAGTCTGAAATCCAATACACATCGTGAGTGTTTTTGTTTTGATTAATATATTTGCAGAAGTATCAGACATTTTAGCACTTTTTCTTCTTTTCACGTGAAACACGAAGAGATGTATTCCACGGGTGTTTTTCTCAGTTGTATGGGATATATTTACTCTCGCTAGAGAGGAATAATCGCGTTTTCGCGAGAATATCTCGTTGTAGGGGAAGTGTTCCCAACCTGTAGATTTCAGAGTTCTTCGTGGAGTCTTTAGAGCTTACTTATAAAAAATTGTTAGCAGCAAAATGTCCTGATCTAAGTTTCAACATAACATTCTAAATCAAGAACCTACCAAAATTTTGATATATTACATTTACTGCAGAATCGCAGAGTCTCCAAGGAGTTTATACTTATAGAACATTTCATCTGATTTCCGAATTTCCTCTATAAAGAAAGTTTTGCTCCTAAATTGCTCTCGTTATATTCGTCATTCATAGTGAAAACATGTATATTTTACTTTCCAAAATTCCTTTCTCTGACAAAATATATTTAGTTACATGCATGCACCTTTTATAAATTGTTCCGAAAAATTGTCCTCGAGAACCTGCCATCGTTCATTTAAACTGGTACTTAATATTGGGGACCAACATCAAAAGTGCAAAGCAAGTTGTTCTTGTTTTATTCGTAAAAATCAAGAAAAATTGTGCTTTGTTTTCATCCTCCCTTTCCAATTTAACAAATATTGCGAATAAGATTTTCAAAAGATGTGTTTCACTGGTTAATTCTTTTTCTTATTGACCCCCGGGTACACACACTTACATGTGCTTATTACAGCATTAGAGTTCAGATTAATCCTAAAGTTTCTCTGATGATCTAGTTTCCCTATTGATAAAATATCTGCGACAAAGTTAATATGATTACGGTGTGACCGTTGGGGCGAGCGCAGCATATCTGAATACATTTTCAAAAAATTTATATTGAAAACAAGGAAAACTGATCTGGTTCACTGTCAATACGTAGGATTACTGTCTTGCTCTTCTCCAATCGGAACTCCTCGAATGTCTCGCGCACTCGACATAGATTGCGCGAGACATTCGAGGAGTTCCGATTGTGCTCTTCTCGCCAATATAGGAACCAGTTTTAGCTAAGCAGATAACCCTAACAATCTTTCAGTAGGTGATGCAAGCATGAAATTTGGTATGAAACATCCTTAGACACTATTTTATCAAAAAAGCACGTTAGCCACCAAATATCTAGAAATGGCGGCTATAATTTTTCAAGATGGCGGCCATACCGTATTCGTGAATTGGAAATACTGATGGTGCAACTGAAAATCGCACATTTGATGTAAAAATGCGTACAACTGGACACCATAACGAGTCAAAACTACAAAAAGGCAGTACTAATTACCCTATGTACAATTACATCCTACTCTCCTTGCAGAGACTGTAGGTAAAGCAAACAGTCTGCCTCTCGAAAAGAACGAATCAGCAAAAATATAGGCAACTCCACACAAAGGATCAAATTCCCAAACTGAAACTGTGGACTTTCCGCTTCACGTTTCTTCACCCAGTCTTCTTTGGAAAGACTGCTCTCATTTCCCTCTGTGGCATAATTTTCATAGGCCTCATTTATTATAAGTTTATATAAACAGCATGATGTTACCTGGTGTATTTGGCGTGTTCGAGTAACACTGGAAGCAGATAAAAATGATTCAGCTGTACCAGGCGTTGTTACCCCAGACTCTACAAGAGCACCAGTCCAACCACTATCCTGCAAGAGTGAATCGTTTGATTTAAAAGCTGACATCTCAATATGCAACCCTCCAAACATCATGATAAACTTGTCTTCACCATAACGTTCTGGCCTGTGTCATTGAATTTATTTGGCTGTTGCATAGATAGGCTGATCAGCAGCAATCACTGGGACCTGACCAGGATTCAAAATAGCAACAATATCACTAATTTTATCCATTACATGTCTGATTGTGGCAACTGAGTGTGATTGGTCCCGGAGTAATGGTAACAAAGATGCTATACTAACTTCAAAAGGTGGGCTTCTACCTTAAGATGCAAAATGTGATGACCATGTTACATTGATTTCATGCTCGTTTACGGATTCAATGAGACTGACCTTTTGTAATCATTCATATTCTGGCTGAAGCTGTAAACTTGGAACTGAAACAGGACTATCAACTCTCGAAGGCTTAGGGTGTTTATCAGAGAAAAAAACTGATTGTATGTTGGTAAATGAGTCCGGTAGTTCTGGAACCATTTTAGATTTCGAATTTACTGGTAATTTCTCCCGCACCTCACCTTTGTTATCCGATGTTAGATGCTGAAAGATGGATATACTAGTTCCATGAAATGATGTTGATGCAGACGTTGAAGATGGATTGTGGTCAATATTATCCATAGCAGCAGTAGTGAAAATATTCTTTCTAAGATTTGATGGACAAACAACACCTTCCGTATAGAATTGGGAGACCACTGCATCCCTTAGTTGAGCAGATATTTCAAGCACCCTATCATAAGAGACGCTAAGACCGCGATCATGAAACATTTCATCAAATATCTTTTTCCTGGTTTTTGAATAAGTTGACATACCGATAAATACAGGAAATGGCGTCTCACGGTCTTTAGAATGCCTGAAAGGTTTTGACTCTTCTCTGTATTTTGCGTAACAGTTGTACTGAAGCAGCTGTGCCATTGCTAAGTCCGTTTTCGAAGCACCAAATCTTAGCTGAGATTTTATATCAGCACCATGCTCAATCATGCAAACAAACTGTACAAGAAGAGATGGCATTGAATCTTCAATACAACTGTCATGGAAAGATCCTTGAAAGGCATTTTATGTTCCAGCATACGTTTACGCAATATCTTTGCTGCGTTCGCTAATATCAGTGCCTCCGAATAGTCCATCGCCTGTGATAATGCTTCGCCGACGTCTTCCTTGTAGGCTAATAACATATCCCTACCTTTTTTGTGAGCTTCTAGTCCAGGGATCTCTTCCTACAACTTGTCTTTAAGTCTCGTGGATTTTATAATTGACGCTTCTATTCCCGATTGTATCAAACCTTGATTATAGAGGCTCACAAGGTCAGCCAAGCGAAAAACCATCGGACCGTCAGTACCTATTTTCGACTCAACAATGTAGACAAGAAGCACTGAAAAGACGATAGGATGGGCCTCCTTCTCTCTTGTTGCCATTTTTTCCGCACTACTTTGACTTGCAAAACGAGCTCTCTCCCTGTTGTAAAAGGTTGTGAGACAAGAGCGATGATATTTTAGTTCCTGAGCAACTATATCCCCACCACTTAATCTGGTCATCAATCTAACGTTATTCAAGTTTCTGGCACATTCATTTAATCGATGATATTTACCATCGTCATAGCATGACGAAATTAAGATTTTGGAGTATCTTTTTCACACAAGAAACATACTTTATCTTCAAGAGAACTCCGTCTACTTTTTGTAGGTACACTATGGGCATCATCAGACATATTTGTAGCAGATCGTTTGCGTGCCCTTTCAAGCTTACTATTGCTAAATGAAAGTCTACAGCTTTGATGATATTTAGCATTGTTTTCCCTTAGTGTTTCCTCTATTCCACCACCTTGATCTAACCGATTCGGGTTTAGTTTGATTGGCATCTGATGAATCGCATGGAAGATAGGAATATTTCTTGCAATCATAACGTACCCATCATTATCTGTCCGTTTCGTAACGGGTTGGAGGAGATTTAAGATCTTCATCTTTATCAATCTGACAGAGACAACATTTACTCCAGTCTGTCTCCAAGTTTGATGACAATTGTCTTACATTTGCCATTTTTCAAACTAAAGGTCATAGATGTATCAGCGTATATATTGCAACTGACGTTTTATAATCTAGAAACTGACAATGTTTAAGGCCGAGGGTATATCCTTTTACCACCTTAAATTATCCAAAGCACATTGAAATATGGGATTCAACTAGGTTCATGGTAAATTTACCCCTACATCTAGCCCGATCGTTCATCCAACATTGTTTAAGACCCGTGAGATCTGTACACCATCCAGGTAACAATTGTCCCATTACCCTTGGCTCGGCTCTCCTGCGCTGGCACATCCTGTCTATTCAGATGCGGCTATCTTACTAATACTATTTACTACCTTTATAAAAGAATACTTAATAGTAAAGCTAATGTTGGACCACATGCTGAGTTCCACAGCAGTGACGTCACCAGAGTGCCCTGGTTGTGCTTCGACTGTCACTCTTTTAAATAAATATCTCTTGAAGATTAAAACCGTATAAAATACTCCTTCAATAATGAATAAGCGGTGTTTTACTCAATTAAAAACAAAAGCACAAAACAAATTATTGGGTACTGAACACTTACATAATGCTTTGGCACCATTTTGAAAAAAATGGCCGGCATTTCATTACGTAACGATTCACAAATGTCTCTCATCATGTTTGGAAGACAAAAAAAAGCTCGAATTCCGAAAATAAAAAACACAATGTCACCTTTAACAAACAATAGAGGAAGGAATATGCAATATCTTAATGTAGGCCGCCGCCATCTTGAAAAATGGCCGCCATATTGTTTTTTTCGGGTGGCGAACGTGCTTTATTTATTCAACTATGTTTGGTTAATATATGTACCAAGTTTGATGCTTGCATCACCAACTGAAAGATTTTTCCATATATAGACATAATCTGCTGGGCTATTTAGCGGGAAATGCAACGAGCGTGTTGTGACGTAGCCTGGTAGTTGTGACGTGACTGTTTATATTTCTTTAGACAATATTTTAAAAAGAAAGGGGGAAGAATACGATTGTCATCCTTTCCTTTAAAATAAGAAAGGTTCGTAATACTTCAAAGATTTTTTTAATTATTAATTTACGAATCGAACCATCCGCCATTTTGTACGGGGGACTTCTGGGATTGGCGTTAAAAAAAAAAATCTTGTTAGAGGTTGAGATTTAGCTCGGATTATTTCCCGCGCTCTAGTCATTAGAGCTCGCAGTACGAGCCAGCGCTCCGAGCCAGCGCTCCGCGCTGGCTCGCTGCGCTCGCTATAAAAGAAACAGAAAATAGATATACTTATATTAAAAAACAAAACAAAACTGGACAACCCATTATCTATCTATTGGGGGCGTGGTCACTGTTTACTCAATTTCTGATGACAAATATTGCAAAGGCCGGGGTCCTTGCGAATTGAAAATTGGGGAAGATGATTAATGCAGACAAATTTTATTTATTATTCCGCATGCTTGAGAAGTTTATCCTATTATATAAACACATTAATAATAATAATTAGCTTAATAAATGTAAACTAAACATATATTCCTTGATTTTAAGAACTTGTTCAAGAATCATATAACAGTAAAAAACCCCCCCCCCCCAAAAAAAAACCAAAAAAAAAACAACAACCAAACAATCGAAAAAAAATCAACAACTTCGAAATGCTGTTTTCCATAGATTTTATTAATACATGTACAATGTAAATTTGTTCGTGGGATAAAAATTGCCTCTTGGAGCTTCAATGGGAAATTTTCTCCTATCTCGTCTTCCAATGGGACATTTTCTTCTATTTTTTCTGGTGACATATCATCCCATCACAAGTTAATCCTACGGAAGAATACTCCTATTAGATTTATTTCCCCCTTAGATTATGGTGGGATTGGTGTTAGGAGTGAAAATCCCAGTAAAATTCCATGGGGATTTTCAACTACAGTTGAAATATCTTTTAAAATGCAACAGTTACAGGTGTGAATTTTGGTGCATATCTATAGAGGGCATAGAATAACACCTCTTTGTAAATCTCTCCGCACGTTTTAAGTAATTCTACATATATAACCCCGTCCCTCCATGTTGTCCTTTTTATGTCAGGAAATGAACTCGTTTTGAAATTAATAGTATGTAGAATCGAATGTTTATGTGTTAATTTCTAATCTATAGCCCAAATAATCTTATATACATGTAAGTACCGATTACTTGTATAATTATGTATATATAAGATTCCGAGGACAATACTGAAAAGGCACTTGTAAGTAATCAGATATATACATGTATTATACCAGACAAAAAAATTCTAAACACAAATAATTTCATGTTAATTAATCATCATTATGCATGGTTTTCGGGATACTGTTGAATAGTACTGCATACTGTTCGCCCTGAACATTGGGGCCCAGACAACAAGTAGATAAATAAAACGTATCGAAACTCTCCCGAAATTCAGAACTCTTTCTGTTGTCAAAATCATAAAAATCTTTCAGGACTAATACCAGTGTTGAAGACTCAGATTTACAAGACTCGCAACAAGACTTAGACTGAAAAACAAACAGTGAAAATTCAACAAAAAAGCCATCTAAGATAAGAAAAATAAATGACATTTTTATAAATGCATACTTGATTTTTATTTGCTATATGGCCGCATGATGCGCACCGTGTATGTTTGTCTGTGCTTGTCTAAGTCACTTTCACCTCCACCCTGTCTTGAAGTTTTCATTGAAAAAGAAGTACGATTTGTCTGCTAGGTATGTATGGCCTCTCCACAGTTCGACCTATCTGACCCAAATATGGAGTCCTCCTCAAGATAGAAGATGGTACTTTAGAGTTTAGTACCTTACTGCCCCAAGCAGAACCTCAAAGTCTGGAAGGAGAGTAGGCCTCTAAAAGTTATGTAATTTACATTGTAAAATCCCGAAATGAAAGTAAATATAGAGGTCAGTGTTAAAATGTGTAATTTCTGGATAAGATTTACAAGACATATACAGTCTTATCTGGTTCAGACTTATTTACATGTACATGGTGGCGGATCTCCAAAACAGATGTTCCAAATGTGAAGTTTGTGGACACTATTGATAATATAACTTTTATTGAAATTAATAAAAAGGGGTAAATTAATAACTGAAAAAAGCCTCAAAGCGTCGACCTATTCTACGTTCACTGAATCAGAGTCAGAGTGATTAGGTAAGTCTACAAATTCTATATAAGACCGATTCTAAATATTTTCATGCTCGGTTTGGTCCACAGGTCTGACAGACAATATCTGATTTGGATCAAATTGAATCCCTCCAAAAGCGAGCCTTAGCATCATACGCCCGTGGGAGTCCTCCCAGAGAGTTCTTGAAACAAACTCTTCTGATAGACGTTCGAACATTTGACATCAAACTTTTCAAGGAAATGAACAATTTCGTCCCATCTCTTCCGCTTCCCCAAAACTCGAGACATATTGTGTACAATCTGAGATAGTCGTCCAAGTACATGGTAACACCATTGAATGCAAATCTCTGTACTCTGGTGTATGCAAAATAAGAAATATCTTATGGATTTCTTCAGTGTTTTTAAATATTACTTCCCAATTTCATAATATCTTATCAATAATATTATTATTTTTTTTGTTTTACCTAACTTGATTCCCTTTAAAACTTTATTATTACGATTACATGTATGTGTGTGCATGATATTAAACTGCATGTATATATGTATTTATGTACACCATGTTTAAATATATTTGTCTAATTTCTTATGTAAATTTACTTGTATGTACTTTTTACAATGTACCCCCTGGTTGACATTCAATGAATATCAATAAGACTTTTTATCATTACTTGCTTAGTATAACAATAAAAGTTTATTCTAAACATGAATATTTTCAGTTACGGAATGAAAGTAAATATATAGAAAGTGATTGGGAAATTTAATTTTTGGTCTGTGACGGGAAAAAGAAACGACAAATAGAAAGTGATGTACAAAAGGTTCAGATGTCGGCTACAAATTCGGCCCCTCAACAAAATATTCGCTGTACTATAGTCCATTCTGAAAAGTTTATGTAGTGCAGTACACGTGGTTTGTAACACACATGGTTTGTAATACACACATGGTAATACACATGCTTTGTAATTGGAATTTTAAATTTAGAAGTACACTATTTGATATAGCTACTTCTACTTAAAAAAGAATACACATTTTGAAAATTTCAGATCTCCCCACTCTGTGTACATGAAGTCTGGGTTATATACTCCCCTTGGGTTTATCTCTTTTAAATCTAAATTCTCTCGCATTTTACCTACCTCAGAGATATATCAAACACTACCGTACTGAGAGGATCGCAATCACAACAAATCCCAGGCTAATAACTTTTTATGGTGAATGATACAAGATTTTCTGTTCTAGCTTTCCCGTGATGAAGTGTTGGAGGTTAAAAGATCAAAAATGAAGAACGGACAACTCGATAACTATTGACAGCCATGTTAATCGAGGTAGGTATACCGTGTCCCAGTCTGCCCTCTTGAATTGGAGGATTGCATTTTCTGATGTGAATTTGCGTAACGTTAGGGTCCACCAGGTTCTGTACCGCTATATCTATTGGGGGGGGGGGGGGGGGGCTCTGATATTTAGACCGAGCCTTTCCCCATTCACGCTAGAATTTTTAGAACAGCCATAGACTTTCTGCATGCACTGCAATCTCAAGCAATGCACAGGCATGACATTCTCTCTCCCCCCCCCCCCCCCCCCAATACAAGTACTCGTTACTGGAGGAACGGATTCTGTTGACAATATATATGATGAACAGAACAGCTAGTGTCTGTATTGCATGACTAAATATGAAAAAGAATGAAAGCTGATATGGACGAAATAGAATTTTATAACGAATTTTTTTCTAATCGAGACGAAGAATATCAAACAATGGCAATATAATATTTTATTCAAAAATCTTAACACGGCACCATTGATCGAGTAAACCAAACGTATAAAATATTGTTATCCCCCAGTACTACCGTATATATAAAGGGGAGGGCTGCAAAACCACAGGTTAATAATAATAATAATATATAGTATGAAAGTATGAAAAGAAGTTAATAAACAAAATTGTACACAGAAGTCTGGCTACAGGATTTCTGAGATTTGTTCGATTTGGAATTTAAGCAAGTATTCCGGGTTCGAGCTTAATTTCATATGGAACTGAAGTCAAAGGCTGCAGAGGGTCCACCTGTCCCATCACTAAAAACGTGTCCATGGGCTCCGTCACGGACGAATCTGAAAGTAAGATAGAAGTAATGCTAAATAAGTATCAGACGACCGTTACTAGAATTCATTCTATAAGCGCTCTCCGTGGTGTATTTGGCAGTGGCGGATCTATAGAGGAGGCGGGGGTTGTTGTTACGGGGGTTGCAACTCCCCCTCCCCTCCCCTTTCGGTCTAATAATTTTTTGAAAAAGGTCATTTTTTGCCACATTCGGGTTTTCATCCCCCATATTCTTGGGTGTATATGGTACAAACTTGGGTCTTCACTGCCCCCTTCCCCCACCTTTTGATTTTTTTTTTATCCGCCACATGTATTTGGGAACAAATCAAAAGACAGTTTCTGCTCATGCTGATGGTTGAAGCATGAAGTGAACTAATAAATGGTAGGCTAATATTTAGTTAACACACCTGCAACCACGGTGAAGGTCATTCCGCGGGCCGCAGCTCTGCCACAGAGACGGCCAATGGCCCCGTTTGACCCCAGGTCTGTCACTCTGTTAGACTGTCTGGCTACAAATGTCTTCAGGTTACCCAGTGGTATCGGTCCTGCCTGAAACCAATAATCGAGAATTTAGATATAGTTAGTGAAGGTGCGTCCATTATCCCGGCGATACCGATATTGCCATTGTAGCCTTCTATAAAGGTGGCAATGGAAGGCGCATTGCCGACTGACTGGTAAATTTAGGAAGAATATTACATCGTCATTATGACTGACGTCCGAAATTGAAACACCAAAGAAACTATAAATAAGCTGGGTAGCTTGTTAATGTGTCCACTGCTGATCGGTTCACGTCTAGCAGGTTTGAATTTTTTCAAATTACTTTCTTATAAAAATGTATTTTTTTTTTATCTACATAAGATAAATTTGAAAGTTTTTGATTTCAAAATATTACTAGAATACATATTCTGCACTTTCCACCTATATACGATTTCTCAGGTGTGTTACTGTTAAACATATCCGTTGAAGACTGCGCCAACGCACCATTAATAGACGTCACTCTAAAGCTTCATCTTTATCTATTAGAAACGACACCAATTGATTTAATTACCCAAGAAATAGAAGAACGGAGCTGCAGTTCCTGTGAGAACTCAAACAGAGAGATGGGTGCGTCAAAAATGAAACAAAGATGCTTCTTTCTGGCCCAGAACTTCCAGCTACGTGTGTTGTTTGACTGGTTCTCTTTGTTGGTGGGCGGCTCGTAGACTTCCACACGGATTGCTTCTTTACCCTATAGAGATTGTATTTCATACTAACATGTTCATATACTACATACCGGTATAATGATTAAATCCGAAGAGATGGATATTTTACAAAAATATTCTTAACTCAATCTGAATGTGGATGTTCTCACAGAGGGCATGAATTAGATTACATTCCATTCGAACTACTGCTTTCTTAGTTGTGACATAGGCCCATCTTATCAAATCTGTTCTCTTTCACACATATAATAAATACACAAGGGAAGAGTCGAAAGGAGCATATCCCATTCATAAACAAAGTAAAAATAAACCATCTTACATGAAAAAAGTTACACAAATCCTCGTGTGCACTGATGCAAATTATGAATTATGTCCCAGAACTTATCCAGACTAAAATATTCCTAGTGTAAATAGTTTTATCTAAATAAAATCCCAGTTTAATTGCGGCACAGTTTCCCATTCTTTCGCCAAGAAAAGATAACTCAGACGACAACTTCCGGTTTTTTAAAATCTATATTGTTTATGTATTTGTGATGAAAGGTAAAGATAACGAACAGTGATCAATCTCATAACGTCTATAAGCAATACAAAACAGAGAGTTGGGCAAACACGGACCCCTGGATATACCAGAGGTGGGATCAGGTGCCTAGGAAGAGTAAACATCCCCAGTCGACCGGTCACACCCGCCGTGAGCCCTATATCTTGATCAGGCAAACGGAGATATCCGTAGTCAAAATCAGTGTGCCAAGGACGACCTAACGATCGGTATGAAACAAGTCAGATATAATTTCACCTATTGGTAGGTTGTATTGGTAAACTAGATTGTTATAACGACCATAGAATTTGCGAAATGCTGACTTTAAACGAGACTGTTGAAACCCTTGCACCATCAACTTGTTTGTCAGTAGCCTGTCTCAATTTAATAACTGATCATACGTAGAACAAGCTCTTGCGTATCAAATCAGATGAGAGATATACATGTAAACACCATATGCAGGTGATGATGGAATATTGCTACATAAATATGGGAAGTTGACGATGGAGAAGCTGAAATCATCCCGTTTGTCATTAAGTTGAATTGTTAGTTTGCCGTTAATATCTATTTTCAATAAAATGTCTAAGTATGAAGCAGAAGTGGACGACTCTGTGGTGTCTTTTATTTCGAGTTCACGGGGATATATCAAATTTACATATGAAAGAAAATTATTATTGTTAACAGATAAAATGTCGTCGATATATCTAAATGTCGCATTGAAGACCACAGCAAGATATTTTTTCTTCTCACGTAGAAGTTTTTAAATACATTTTACTTCATAAGAATTTAAAAACTGGTCAGCTAACAAAGGAGCACAAGCGTGCCCATGGGAATTCCAACAGACTGTTGGAAAACCTGATCACCAAATGCTACAAAGATATTGTCTATGAGGAACTCTAGCATACTTTTTTATTTCAACTTCAGAGTACTTGTGCGTGGAATCAAAGTGGTGTTTAATAAAGTAAGTTTTGGATGACTGATCACTAGATATGAATATTTGCGTTTTCCATTTTTTAAAGAAGCAACTGTCTATGATGTCAAAAAGCCTTGTCTTTAATTTATCGTGAGGAATGGTTGTGTAAAGTGTTGAAAAGTAATACGTTTTGATGTTGTTGATTTGAGAAAAGCTTTGCGATTTCAAGTTTACTAAATGTCATTTAGAATATTTTAGAATCCACATCTGATTTACACCACTTCTGGCATATGTAGTGGCACAGTACGTTTGAAGTTTCTCCTTCACAGCTGTTAATATTTTCGTGAGGAGCAAAGAAAGAGGCTTGGTAGAACACTTACTGGATCCAGCAATGCCTCTTTCTTTATAAGGTTTTTATGACGTATAGGATAAGTTAAGACCTTACCGATCCAAAATCAATCATAGAAAAGCTGTGATTGAATCCTGCAGGTGCGAGGAGAGGGTCCCTGGACATTAGGAAGCCTATCTGGTTGTTGTTGGAGACGAAACCCCGCTCGTTAATGGTGCTACCCTCGGAGAGGGACGTGTTCCACGATGTCTTCAGGACGTCCTACAAACAAATGATGACGTCATAATTTCACCGGACATATGAAATTTACAGACCTTTTCTTGACGATACTGGGTTAGGTCATTCTAAATTAATTTTAATTTGCTGTAAATTAATCAACTATCACATTGTAGTAAAAAGGTAGTTTTTCAACTCAAAAGACAATAAAGTCATTTTTCATAATAGGCCTGAAAACATTGATGACACATTAGAATTCAGTTTATTGACTTTCACCAGCAGGATGACTAATGACCACCCAACACCTCTTCCAACGCCATCTTTTGAACGACGTGGTATTTGTACTTAAGAGACCAAAAAACATCAGCAAACTATTAGAGAAAAAACAAACATTTCTTGAAGAAGAAATAAACCTGACTAAAACAAGGCAAAAGAAACAGTGGAACAGATTTGGATAAATCGGTCATGTTACAGCAAATAATGAAAACATACAGTAATTATACTGAGGAAACCACTTTACCATGTTTGCGTGTATAACTACTTAGAGGATAACTACTGAGAATTAACAAAAGTACTCACCGACCAGTCTTTCTGTTGTTCTGAGCGACCATTAGAGGGTCTCCGCCATCGGTTGTTCCTTCTGCTTGGTCTCTGGCCTCCACTGTTTCTTCGCTGTCCAAAGTTTGGTCTCCGGCCTTGATTTGCTTGTCTGTTTTCTGACTGGTTGCTTCCATCACCATTGGTCACTGAACCGGTTTCCTTTTGTTGAGTTCGACTTTGAGCATTTTCTTTGTTATCTGCAACATCTAGAAGTCGGGCTCGAGGTCTGTTCTTCATTTTATTCCATCTTCGTTCATTGCTTTCTTGTCCTGACACTGTATACACCAGTAGACAAAAGAGGACGAGTACAAGAAAAGCTTTCATTTTTTTGAGTTGTACGTTTGTGGTGAAATGAAATGCGAGATTGACTAGTAATCTGCTAATTCCAGGCTATATATTGCTCCGTGGCTGGAGGCTTGGTCAGTAATGACGACAAACACATTCGTCACTCTTCACGACTCATCGTCTTACGAACAGAAACACCGTTCTTACAGCTAGCCCCATGACTGACCATGCCCACGCCATAGTTTATGTTTTGTTGGACAAAAAGATTTTTAAATGGTACAACTCTTGCCTGCGAGGAAGAAGTGAAGCTGCTTGGTGTCACTATTGATTTCAATCTGAATTTTAATTCCCTTATTTCAAATATTTGTAAGAAAGCAGCTTGTCAATTAAATGTAATAAAGCGTATAGGGAAACATCTTTGTAGGTTGGACAAACTCACTATCTACCATTCCTTTATCATGTCAAACTTTAGTTATTGTCCTCTGGTATGGCACTTTTGTAGTGAACAAAATTGTAATATATATCACCCAGTACAATAGTGTATCACTCTTGTCACCAATGTAGTTTATCGATACTTGTCGTTTTTGCGTGTTATTTGTTTATGTAATATATGTCTCTTGATAAAGACGCGGGTTGCGTCGAAAATTTGAGTTTTAAATAACCAACAGTGTCGTGGCCTTTTCAGTGCTTTTATATATATATATATATATATATATATATATATATATATATATATACATGTATATATATAGATAGATAGATAGATAGAAAAAAATTCAAGAACGAGCCCTACGATTTATTTATGAAGACCATACTAGTACATATAATCAACTATTAGATAAATCAAATTTCCCCTCACTGAAAACCAGGCGTATGAGAGCCATGGTCCTTGAAGTTTTTAAAATTGTAAATAAACAAAGTCCATTGTTCCTACAAGACTTAGTCCAGCTAAGAAACGCGAGGTATAATTTCAGATACCAAAAGACCTTGGAACTTCCAAGACCAAGAACAACTAGGTATGGTAAAAGGTGTTTCAGCTATGCAGCAGCCACACTGTGGAACTCCTTACTCAACCATGTGAGGGAAATCTCCTATCAATTTACAACTTTTATAGATACTTGGAGGGGGGGGGGGACTGCAGATGCAGCTCCTGTCGAGTACATGATGTGGAGGTGCATGGCTGAATGATCTCTTTTTGCAATATATTATGTACTGTTTCAGTTTGCTGTTTCCTTTTATGCAAATGTTGTAGCCTTTCATCTGTATTACTACTAATTTTTGCTTTTGTTTAAGTTTTATTTTTTGTTCTGTCTTTTGAAAGATTCATTTTTATTCCATCATCCTATACCTTTTTTGTTTGTATACCTTGTAACTTATTTACTGTAAACTGCTACATATTATTTATTATTATCATATTTTCCCTTATTTTACATTTAACAGTTATAATGCTTCTTAACAATTCTTAACGTTGTGGTTTGAATTTAATGCTTAAATTTTATAGTGAAAAACTTTTGTTTGATTTGTATTTAATTCTTAACTTCTGAACTGTCTATCTATACAGTATGCATGTAAATATGTATACATGTGTTTTTGCATGCCTACTTTGTGATATTTTATTTTGTCTGTGATAGTCGGTTTAAGAGCGCTGTAGAGCTCATGTTATTTGTTGCTATTTGTATACAGTGCCGACTTTAAATAAAATTTACTTACTTTATGATGCGTACTCATTTTTCACCTAATTTGCATCACGACAAATACATGTACTTATATACGGTAATAGTAAACAGCTATAGGTGAATCCAAATAGAAATTCGCAGTGACTTTCGTCAAAATACAGTCAAGATGATTGATTGAATGAATTGATTAGACAAGCAATCGAAATATATGAATTTGGTGTCGACTAGAACCTCTCTCTCTCTCTCTCTCTCTCTCTCTCTCTCTCTCAATCTGCACTAAAGCAGCAACCGCCTTTGTTAATTTAAAGAGATATCTTGATCAGGTCATGTGCTGGATGTACTTTAGAATAGACAATGCAATGTCTGGATACTAGTCGTTCTCTTAAGTCTATGGAATTACAAAGTACCAGAGTTTTCGGGTATGTCTGCAGTACATGCTATTGATTTGTTTTATTCATCTTCTATGTACTATATTACATGTAAGTGTCTGTAAACCCGCATGTTTGTTTACTTTTTTATGGGGTTTGTTATTTCCTACACGTCACTCCATCCGAGGTATGGAAAATGTTACGATGTTTTGTGCAATACAAGGAAGAACTATGTCGTATTGCATTTTATAATTGACCAATCAAACATCTGGTATTACTTGACTGCACTAAACCGATCATAAACAACAAGAAAGAAAGCGGCTGTGGCCACACATTGATGTCAAATGAGGGGAGGAAACAACAAAAAACAAAATATGATAAATAATCAAAGTTAGCTCTGTTGCAGGGGATTATGAAACTTGTTTACAACGTACCGCATGTTATATACACGTGATCACCGCAGGCTTCTTGTAGTAGTATACATTCGTTACATAGCATTATTATTCGACATTATGTAATGAAGTCCAGGTTATTTGTGAGACATAGTATTTGTCCCATGTTTACGTGACCAATGTTTTCACCTTAAATATTTTTACATGTACCAATTGAATTGATAGCCATTTCCTCACGAGTGTGAACAATGCGCGTATGAATCTTGATACACCTGTAAATATAGTGCAGCTATTTTAATGGTTGGGAATATTCCGACAGAAATGAAAATAAATTGTAAATATAAAGAAAATCATTTTCGAAAATACATGAGAGCACAAACAAATAACGCTTCACGCCAGCCACAGGCACTCGGCGTTTTAAATATCTATAATAAAAAAATTGTCTTCCTGTAAACATAATGTGAATATTTAAAAAACGTCGAGTGCCTGTGACGCCAGCATAGTTTTCACGAAGCGCTAATGCTCTCCATAAACTTTGCTGGGGTGTTCTATTTTAAAATGCGTCACAGTTCATGCACTTATGTATTTTTTAAAAAAATGATTTTTTTTCCCTTAACCATCGTCATCATCATATAGTCATCATCATATATACAATTACATAATAGTGCTACTGGGTATTGAACAGCAAGCGTGGACTACTTCAGTCAAATTACAGCTTTTACACCAAGAGTATATCAACAGCGGGGATTTAAAGGGGGTTACGAACCCCCACCCCTTTGAACAATTTTAACAAAAACTCCCACCCCCTTCCAGTCTAATTAAGATTGGCCCCCATGTTTTATTGTTGTTATGGCACACTAAATAATAAAACGTAGGGCCTAATTCTAATACGGAAGTTCCGAGTTCCCCAAGAGTTATTTCCCTTTGTCGAACTCTTCCGTAAATTATGACGTAAAATATGATGACCAGTGGGTACATTTGCTAATTACTATCGTTGTATTATTTCTTAAAAGATGATGTCCAGAGTTTCTGAGACCATCCTATCTCAGGGAAAAGGCAACTTTAGTGAGTTTATGAGTATTGGATAACAAAATGGCTCAAACAAATATTGTTAATTGCCATCTTTCTTTGATGAAAGCGTCACTCATGTAGAAGAGGAAACGAATAATGATTCAATAGCCAATTTGATTATCTTATTCAAACAAATTATGCTTGATATGGCCAGAATATGCATACCAGTGATTGATATAAACAAAAGTTATGCTTTTATTACATTAATCGTACGTAATCGTCATGTACAATGCCAGTCTACGATATAATGTAAACATTGTGTACCCACCATACGTCATAAAATGCGAAAGAGTTCGACAAAGGGAAATAACTTTTGGGTAACTCGGAACTTGCGTATTAGACTGCGACCCCTTTCTGGGTTTAAAAGGTACAAACTTGGACTACACTTTGAAAATGTTTTGGATCCGCGCCTTGCTAACATTTCAAGCATGTAATGCTCCTTCCGCCCCGGAATTAAAAAAAAACAAACCCTGATTAACTACTGATTCAGGGTGGAGCCATATATTTTGTAAAATGTTTTACAAATATCCTCATCAATATACCAGTAAAGAAAAAACAACAACCCACTTTTAAAAAGACGAAGCTTTAACAGTTGTATTCGAAATTCAGCGGCACATAATTTTCCAAGGGCATTATTCCGCATGCGCTAGATGCTCAGATTTAAAAAAAAATCTTTGAAAGCTTTAAGAATAAGTTGGCAATAACTACACGTTTATTTTTGTGAAATATATAGTAGATCAAATTAAATTAAAAACTAACAAGGCTCGGTTACTTGTAATTCTAAGGGAATTGAGTGGAAATTTTCTTCAATATCCGGGACCCTCACCTTTGGACTAGCTATTCTTTCTAGATCACAAACACCTCGTAAAAGAGGCCGTACAGATCGGTTTCAACCACTCAAACCACACCCTGATGATCCTCGAACTACATACCCTCAAAACTGTATCACCCCATCCCTCCCAATTACTTTCCTTGAAGCCCACCTTGTAAATCAGACTACACGTATTAGTATTCTATCAAGATACACCTTCAAAATCTGCTTCCCGAGACCTAAGCCGGATATACCTGGTGTACCACCCCACCCATTTAACAGTTCGCTGATTGATGTGTTATTAGTATACATTGTTCTCAGTCCGGGCGTGGTCAGTGTATGTTCTCAGTCCGGGCGTGGTCAGTGTATGTTCTCAGTCCGGGCGTGGTCAGTGTATGTTCTCAGTCCAGGTGTGGTCAGTGTATGTTCTCAGTCCGGGTGTGGTCAGTGTATGTTCTCAGTCCGGGCGTGGTCAGTGTATGTTCTCAGTCCGGGTGTGGTCAGTGTATGTTCTCAGTCCGGGCGTGGTCAGTGTATGTTCTCAGTCCGGTAGTGGTCAGTGTATGTTCTCAGGGGTCAGTGTATGTTCTCAGTCCGGGCGTGGTCAGTGTATGTTCTCAGTTCGGGTGTGGTCAGTGTATTGGTCATGAACCACTTCGTTTGGAACCAAGATCACTTATCACTATGATACTGTACTTTTTTCTGAATCAGCCAGAGGATTACAAAACATGTTAAATACTTTATCAGCGTAAAGGTTAACATTCAAAAACAAAAGTTCTTGTCTTTCGTAACGGAGGGAAAATAAACGCCACCAGTATATGGTTTTACAATGGTAGCGAACTAGAAGTTGTTGACAAATAATCACCGTGGTCTTACTATAAATTTTAATGGTAAATATAATATTCTTCACATTTGTGATAATCTGTCACTGAATATTGTAACTAAACTTCATGTATCCGATACTTATGTTTCAAGTGTTTTGAATTATGGTAGTGACATTTGGGGTTTTTAACCCAGGTAACGATGTTGAAAAGGTACATGTAAACTTTTGTAAGCAAATTTTACATGTAAAGAAGTGCACTCCAAATTATATGGTTTACGGGGAACTTGGTCGTGTGCCAATGTATAATTTACGTATGATCAACATTGTTAAATATTGGTTGAAAGTTATCAAAACCGACAATTGTATTCTTCAATCTATATATGATGACATGTTAATTTGCAATCACAAGAACTGTAATTGGCGCTGCCAAGTTAAGCATTTATTATTATCAAAAGGATTTGGTGATGTATGGTTTAACCACTATGTTAATAACGAAGTTTTATTTCTAGAAACAGGTTTAACTGACAACTTCATACAGTCACGAGATGAATTTTTTGATAATTCACCCATATGTATTCTGTATAGACACATTATTGATAATGTTACCATTCATTTTTTTCTTGACAAAATCTATTCCAGAAAATCTTATTAATCTTTTAACAAAACTTAGATTGTCTGCTCACCAGCATAGAATTGAACAAGGTAGATATAATGGCACAGCAAGACAAGATCGATTGCGTGAATTTTGTAATTTGAACGAAATTGAGGACGAACATCATTGTTGGAGTTGATTTTATCAACTCCTCTATGCAGTCACTCGGCTCAAAGTGGTGTGGACCTGAGCACTTCTTTACAAACAGATGTAATGTTCAGCGCTTGCAGCAAATAGTTCGTAAACCGTTTACTTTTCCACCGTCGGTAAGTTGAGTATGTACATTGAAAAACAACCAAAATATCACTAGAAATACATGTACAATCTAATGTCAACAGCGATATTTCACAGCATTCAAACAATTTTATGTCACAGATTGCAATATACAGTACAGGTAAAGAAAAAACAACCACTGATCCTGGGGACTGAAAGTGAGCCTAGAAAAAGTCAATGTCTTTGAAATTGCGGTTTCTGTGTATTGTGTAGCATTTGCGTGCACCTTTCAAATCCAAAGATATATACATGCATACACGTGTCCAGAATCGGGAAAACAAACGATCGGCAATGATAGTAGCGTCAGCTGATTTATGTTAGCGTCAAATTGAAGCGAATCGAAAATATCGTGAATCGTCACATTTAATGCTTAATTGAATTAAATATTGATGAAAAACCCAAATATTTTGTTGTTTTCAAGAAAATTTGTCATAAGTTTGAAAATCAAACCACACGCCATAGAATTTCAGGTTTTTAAATACACATTTTATACACATTTCCCCGTGGAACGTGACCCAGTTCTTAACGTCAGCTGATTGACAGAGCACGTGTACCTCGCATGTAACAATAGAAATTAGAAAATCGGTACATGTAATGAATGGAATGTCAATTTGGTTTTCCTTTGTTAAATAGAGAGATTAAAGTATTTTATTGCCATTTAGATTCATAATCATGGTGAAAAAACTTTCCATTTAAAAAGATACACATTTTCCCGTGACCGCGACAAGTTCTTCCATGATTTTATTGCCTTAAGAGTCATGATAGTGAAATAACTTTCCATAATATCTGATTAATTAATATTCAATTAGACTTTCACATTACTAATTGCGTAGAATCAATCACACTTATATTCTATATGCACTTCTCTGTCGATTCACGTTATCTTCAGTTTTGTCTTACTATAAAGTCGTTCACTTATCTACGAAAGCCTATTACATAAAAAATAAATTTACATTCCCCTATCTCGTAATTACGAGAAAAGATCTCGTTATTACGATAAAAATATGTAAATATTGGTCACATGATATTTTATTTTAATAATTTCTTTATTTGTTTTTTAAATAACAACAAACAAACATTGAAATCAATATCAATAGCATTTGTTTTGAAACACACACACACACACACACACGCATGCCACTCTCACTCTGACTCTCTACACCCGAACACTTTCAAAAAGTGCAAACATATTGTACACATAAAAAGAACAGATCTAGTTAAGTGGTTACTTGCATCGTTTATAACAAAAAAGTCTATACACAATATAGAAAGGAAAAAAAGTAATAATATCAGGAGTAATGAATGAAATACATGTAATAACAGCTACACATCAAAAATACTTTGAAACAATGACCACTGTTGGTTGTTTTTTTGTTGTTTTTTTTAGAGCTTTTCATTCTAAAATGTTGACTTGCAGCATATTTTTCCATCTTATATTTTATCTTTAAATGACATAATAATCCACATAGATTTGGCATTTTATTTTGCAATAAACAAATGAAAATATATTGCTTAACATAGAGAATAATACAATTAATGACATTGTTATGAGAAGATAAAGGAATTTCATCAAAAATTATGTTTGAAACATTGAAACCAACTCTTTCATATGTCTTTCTGTAAATGTGAAGGTTCAACTCACTCCATGATGGTTGAGTTTTTTCACAAGAAGTAAATATATGCACAATTGTTTCCACATTTTCCTTACAAAATCTACAACAATCTGTGGAATTAATACTAATTTTCTTTTGTTTATAGAAGCTGGATTAACATCTTTCACATTCAAACATTTATAAATGATCTTGGAACATTTTTCTACCGTTAAAATAGGTTTAAAATATATAGGCAAGCGTGGACTAGGAAATCTGATAGAAGTTTTGTCGATGAACAATAGTTTCAAATATTTTGAAATTGCTGATTTAACGCTATTATATTTCATGATGCAGAAATCATCAAGATTATGTAAACAGTGAAATACATCACAGCATTAAATAATGCCATCTTCATCTAAAAAGAATCTTATACAACCTTGACTCCTTTATCATACCAAGTTTTGAAAAATACAGATTTATTTGCAATTTTAACATTGGAGTTGTACCATAGAGGGATATTGTGGAAATTGATTTTAAAATTTTCTTGTTTATCCAATACCTTCATAAAACATAACAACGAATCTAGAACATCCTTCCAAAATGCATTGTTTCTGTTGTACAAGTAATGTAGTACAAATGTATCTCCAAAATCATATAGTTTTACAAGGATGTCCTTCCCATTAACAGCAAAAAAATATCCATCCATGGTTTATTTAAATTACATGTACCTTTGATTAGCCTCTTAATCCAAGAACATTTAAGTGCTGTAATGAAACAATTGATATCTATCATTTTCAAACCTTCAGAAAAATAGTTATTCCTCTGTACTTTGTCTACCTTGGATTTCCATAAGAATTCAAAGATTGCCTTACATAATACATGTAATGATAAAGACTCCTTTTTTGGAGGAGGAAGATGATTAAGATTTGGGATAAGTAATGTTTTGATAACAGTTACTTTTCCAATGGGGGTAAGAAGTCTTATTTTCCACTGTTGAGTGAGTGCGATAACTTTTGGAATTTGAATACCATAATTCATATCAATAATTTCACAAAGATTAATAGAAAAATTGATACCTAGGAGACTGAAAGTTGTTGAGCCCCATTCCAACTTCCATCTAGTATGGTGAAAGACTTGATCTGAAATGTTTTTTGAACCAATCCAAACTATTTTGGTTTTTGAAGTATTAATCTTAAGACCTGAAATAGTAGACAAGATTTCAATGGTCTCTAGAGCTGCAAATAAAGATTCAGGAGAACCATCAAGGGTCAATGAGCTGTCATCTGCATATTGTGATATTTTATGTTCCTTTTTATCTATGACTATACCTTTTATATCTTTATTTTGTTTAATCATGATTGCAAGGATTTCAGCACATATAATAAAAAGATATGGTGCAACGGGATCACCTTGTCTACATCCCCTTTATATGTCAAATTGATCTGACAGGAAACCACTTTGCAAAATAGAGGCTCTAAATTTTGTATTCAAAATATTATATATATATATATATATATATATATATATATATATATATATATATATATATATATATATATATATATATATATATAATTATATATATATATATAGAGGTATGTACTTCAGATTGATGATATACCTATACATGTATGTTTTTAATATAATATAGGTCGATACTTTAGTCAGATTGATATTCTTATATATTTTTAATATAGTATAGGTTTGTACTTCAGTCAGATTGCAATTGACAATACTTCACATACCATTTGTTTTTCAAAAGATGTAACTCTATATAATATACAAAATATTTCATCAAGCCCCTTCCATGTGTTTAGATCCAAATTCGATCATAATAATCAAATAGTATTATTTCTTTTGGAAATTGATAAAAAGAATCTTTATGTTATAAGATTAAACAAATACCATGTCATCAAGAAGCACATGTGCATGCATCGCACACATACGTGGTGTGCATAATGATGATAATAATAACTAAATACTACTAACATTTTCCAATCCCAAACCCCCATATCATTTTAGATCATAATCAAATATTGTTCTGTTTTGATCTAACCTTCAAGTAGACATTTTGTCAACACCATGATGCTCCAAATCATGAATAAAAGTCTACAAAGGTGAGATATTTGGATGTTTCAATGATTTTTCCAGACATTGGAAATTTAAATTTTTCTTTTACATCCAAATCTAAATTACCATTTTCACTTTCTGTGGTATTTTCTGACACTCAGGAGACCAAAGAGACCCCCCCCCCCGTATTTTCCATGCTATAAGCCTAAACTTATCCAGCCGTTTGTACAAATAACAAGCGTCTTTTTACTATCATCGGTATTCTCTTACCTTTTCTTGCAGCTAATGGTATTCGTGGACCTCTTCACGGTTTTGTTGTTTGTTTTGTTTTAAAAATAGTGGGCCACGACAGAAAGATATCAACATTACACCTTCCGTTCATTGTAGGTGGTGAGGTTATACCGATGCAATTGAACAGCGTGAAGAAATTATTGTGCATCAAATAGCGATGCATTTAATCCATGCAAGAATCATCAGTAGATTTAGAACGACCGTTCTTTTCAGTTGGTAATTGCTCTTTTGATAGGATTTCTCAGCAAAGAGCAGATTTAAAAAAAAATTGTCACCGGCTGAATTGCACACTTTATTTATTTCTAATGAATTTCACAATCACATGCATTTTTAAAGCGATCAGGACATAGGGCTCACGGTGAATGTGACCGGTCGACTGCATGGGGATGCTTACTCATCCTAGGCGCCAGATCCAACCTCTAATATATACAGGACTCCGTGTTTGTTGAACTTGTGCAAAATTAAGACTACATGGCTAGTTTTGGAAATTGAATAAATTGTAGCTATTTTACTGTCATTTGTTGATGCTTACGAAGTTATGTACATCGAGATTTTCCTAGACGATTTGCATAGAGCTCTAGGAATTGAATTTCAAATTTTAAGAAAGATCATACACAGTTTTAAAGATAAAGGATACGTAAATATCTGATGTTTAAGTACAAGTTCTTGCACTTCAGGCAATGGGGAATTGTTTAGTTTTGTAATTTGCGTCAAGCTTTAAGAGGAATTGTAGGGGAGGGGGGTGAAAAAATAGCATAAACTAAAGAATTATTAAATTATGTGTGGAGTTTTTCCAAACATGTTCTTGTGCTAGAATATTTGTGTAGTGACATATTTTGACAAAAAATGAGCAATTTTAAGAGTATTACATTATAATAATATGTTGGAATATAAAATAGAATCCAGACAATGTGTTAACTTACCATTGTCTATATGTATGTAGACATAAATAATTGTGCGTTGATTGTTATAGAGACACAACATAAGTTTATGACTTCTGAGTGTACTTCTCTATTTTTTTATTATTATTTTGGAATAATTCTAAATCCCAGAAGCATGTGGTGCAAACCTACATAAAATCAACTCCCATCAGTACTTTCAGTACTTTGATTTAATGATAGGACAACTATTCACATTTTCAACTTTTAACATTTGATATCTCTGCAAATCTTCATGACTGTGATCGATGTAGTTGTGAACAATATGTGTTTGAATCTTGATAAATATAACTAAAATAAGTCCATTTCAACGTCTGGGAATTTCGATAGAAATGAAAGTAAAATATAGATAATTCTTTTTGAGTCAACATGATATGATTTGCAACGCTTCACGCCGGCACTGCAAACTTTTCTTGAAACATTCCACTTGTGACAAACTTACTCAATTTGGGTGTGACCAGTGAAGAGGGGATGCTTACTCCTCCTGGGCACCTGATACCACCTCTGGTGTGTCCAGTGAAGGGGGATGCTTACTCCTCCTAGGTACCTCCTCTGGTGTGTCCAAGGGTCCGTGTTTGCACAGCGCATAATTTTGTATTCTTTATAGAAATTATGAGATTTATCATTGTTCGTTTAATCGTTTTCTTCACTTTTTTCATTCAAGAGTAGCGGGGGCATGATTACATATGTAATGATATTACTGTGTAAGCACCCCCGGGTAGTGCAGATTCTGGTCGGGAAATTCGGCCAATATTTGTGGGACTTCACTTACATATGTGCAGTGTTCAGTTTATACAATGCTCGAGATTTTGAATTTAAATTGCCCCTACACTATATAGCTTTAATTAGTCCGAAATACCTGACGTTTTCCTTACTTTTTTATGATTTTGATATTTACCGTGCCAGGAAAACTTCCTGGTACGGTAAATATTAAAATCATAAAAAAAAAAAAAGCCAGGAAAAAGTCAGCTATTTCGGACTAAGCTTTAATGTGACAAAATGATGTTTCAAGAACTGCTACTCCTGCAGTTTCTGCATGCTACTACGTCACAACAAATATACACCAGTTGTCTTTCTTGATAAATCAGACGACACAGGCATCTCCAGTAAAAGTGAACGCTTACTTAGCATCAGGTAAGTGACAAGGTAATGCTGAATTTGAAGTATCCAAGGGGAGCACTAAGCTAGTGACTGTAAGGTGCTAATCGTAATGTATCTGTATATGTTTAATCTACTGAATACAGATTGAATAACTTGCAATACTTGAACCAAAACTGAATAACCCTGGAAGCAATCATGTAAATCTAAGTATGGTGGCATATTTCTGCCACCATTTATCAGATAAACTATGTCCACTTGTCAATCTTTATATCGACTTGTCCGATAATTATGCCGACTTGTCAGATGTTTATGTCAACGTATCAGATCTTTATGCCGACTTGTCAGATGTTTATGTCAACATATCAGATCTTTATGCCGACTTGTCAGATGTTTATGTCAACATATCAGATCTTTATGCCGACTTGTCAGATGTTTATGTCAACATATCAGATCTTTATGCCGACTTGTCAGATGTTTATTTCTACTTATCAGTTCTTTATGTCGACTTTTCAGAAAATAATTACCATGACTAGGAATATCAAAGCGTATTAATGTCAAGTTTAGTTCACACAATTTTCTTACAAGTGAGCAGCCAGTGCCCCCCCCCCCCCCCTAAAATTGTCAAATTGAAGGTAAATCGTGGTATCTTGTATACAAAAATGTACTAAACGATAAAAGAAGCAATAATTTCTTCCACTCCCGGAGAAATAATTTAACAATTTTTTCCCCCAAAAATCCTTAAAATTTGCGTCATTTGATTAATTTCACCTTACAAAAAAATATAGTACAAATGACTAAATAGGAGACATATTTCAAGCTCTATAAAACCTGTAAAATCCAGAAGCTTTCGAGGACTTCACTCCCTGGGCCCCCACCAGGGCTTCACCCTGGACCCACTGGGGACCTCAAGGCGGCCCCCAGACCACCTCAGACCTGCCTCATAAAGTGGCACCCCCGTAACCAAAATTCCAGGATCCGCCCCTGGAAATGGAAAGAAATTGTGCTTTCTAAGTAGTACATTAGAAGCAAATGAAAATGTTTTTTTGTGATATTTTTTTCAATGATGTGGTCTATGCAAATTCGATGAGGTCTAATATTTCATCTTGTTTCCACATAGACCCTTGGTCTATACCAAGTTTTAAACTAATTTCGAACACTGAATTCTAATAATTCTGAATGCAACAGAAGATTTAATTTCTTTTGCAATTTTCTACAGTTATTTATAGTGTTAAAGGTGAGTCTATATTTTGTGCTGCTTTTGTTTTCTCCAAATCAAGGACAAGGCTGCCTCTACCAATGTTGTGAATTTCCTATATCATGGACTTTTAAACCTCCAGGGAAGGAAATCAGATAGATAAAATATCTATCTAAATCTGAACAGTTAGCACACAAACTGGTGTATAATTATGATGGGCAGAAAGGACAAAAATTGTAAAATTTGTAACCCCCAATCTAATTAAAGTTGAATCTTTGGTGCGCTCTGGTAATATTGATATGTCGCTACACAAAGCACAATCACTGAAGCGGAACAAAGATCTGATTTTAATCAGGTTGTTTAAACCATGGGTTAGAAGTTCCAACTTTAAGAATGGGTTTTATGGCTCATAAACTGAAAATTCATTACTTTATTAGAAATACTCTTTCCTTGTGAAGATATGTATTATGTACATACACTAAACTTTACACAAAGGTGGGAAATATTTCTTAAACTCAAAAGAGTTCCTTTAGTTACTTCCTACTTAATAGTGTAGTGTCTGGGGTTAGTAAATGAAAATCCACTACTCTTGGATCACATATGGTAGGTAATTGCTCCACATACAATACATCTAGCTTCTAGCTTCATTCAATATTAACTGAATTTATGCCAAAATTCTGATTTCATTTCTATCTATTTGCAGGCGATGGCAATGCATCAAATTATAGACTGGAATTCCATCATAGACGAATAAATTCTCTTATATCTCAGACAGGGGAATATACACAACACACAGAGATTTTGACAATAATTTCATCGGCAATCTAATTAAAATTAGATCTTTTGATTGTGTAGTGATATACGTGAGTGGATCAAAGGATCTAATTTTAATTAGATTGTTTTATTGGTTGTAAAGGTGATCAAACTATTTTTAGATATCTTTTATTTAAATTCAGATCTATAGAAAATCATTTTGGGCAGTATGACGACACAGAGAAGTTCAGTATTTTTTATGGTTGTAAATATTTGGTGATCTAGTATATAGATCAAAATTAGCACCACACCAAAATCACACTTTATAGTACATGATAAACTTTGGTGTCATGAAAAGGTGAAGATAACAAACAGTGATCAATCTCATAACTCATAATTTATACAAAAACTCAGACCCCTGGATATACTAGAGGTGGTATCAGGTGCCTAGAATAATTCTTGTCTCAATTCTAGTGTCACTGTTGTTGATTTGCAGGGTGATGGCGGAGTAGCTGACCAATTTATTGACAGAAATTTCACCAGTTTAATACCGACAAATTCTGCATTATCACAGACAGGGAAATATGCCCCAGCAGCACAAAAAATTGTCAATTTACTTTAGAAAATATTCCTCCAGGTATCAAACTACCCGGTAATAAAATGTTTTTAGCTCACCTGAGCTATACGATCAACTGAGCTTTTCTGATCTCCCATACTCTGTAAATCTGTGTGTAATTCTGTAAACTAGACTTTTCTGCTTCTTCTAGAAAGACGGTCAATTTCAACCAAATTTGGTGACAGAGCATTCTTGGGTAAAGGGTTTCAAAACTGTTTAGATCTATAGGGCCGATAATCAAGAAAAGGTAAAAATGTGGTGCAGTTGTTTAAAATTGTCTTTTCAAGAATCACTGGACTGGAAAAGATGAAATTTTCTGTAAAAATTTCTAAGATAGTGTACATTCTAAATTATTTATTTCATGAGACACGGTTGAGTCACAATAGGGATTCAAAGTTTTAAAATGGAAATAAGTTTTAGATATCTTCCGAAGAGGAAAACTATGATTACCGTAATCAATTTGAAATTAATATGCATGCATCCTGATATAGTGCAGATTCGAAAATATTCAAATCATGACCCTACAATTTAGGATTTTTCACATTTTCAACTCCACCTAAAAGAGGTTTTCTGATTCAAGGCTAATTTCTATGACCCATGACACACATTATCTTAAATGTGGGAGAATTGGGTTCTTCCCTTCAAATAAAGGGATCATGCTTCCTTTCAGAGTGAGATAATTGGGATACAATTAACTTTTGTACATAAAACGGTTTCAGTTCAAACCATGAACCCAATTTGTAAAACTGATTTGCAAGCATCTTCATTCTTTATAGATTCAAGATCACAGTGTGATTATGGGATGTAGAAGATGTACAGAGGAGACTGGGTACTGGGTATGACTGGGAACACTCCCTTGCATTACCATGCAGTAGGACGTAATGACTGTGAGTGTGGCTGGGTGTCCCCTCCCATTACTGTGCAGTAGGAACTTGACGTTGTGTAAGAATGACTGTCTCAAGCTGAGGATGTCTGTATTATTAGCTCACCTGAGCCAAAGGCTCAAGTGAGCTTTTCTGAACAAAATTTGTCCGTTGTCTGCCGGTGTTGTCCTTGCAAACTTTTCACATTTTCATCTTCTTCTCCAGAACAACTGGGTCAATTTCAACCAAACTTGGCCAAAAACATCCTTGGGTGAAGGGATTTCAAGTTTATTCAAATGAACGGCCATGCCCCTTTCACAAGAATGCAAAATTAGAGTAGGGTCATTTAGAAATCATTATAAGAACCACTGGGCCAGAGGAGCTGACATTTACATAAAAGCTTCCTGAGATAGTGCAGATTCAAGTTTGTTCAAATCACCCCCCTCCCCAATAGGGGGATCAAAGTTTTACTTAGAAATACATGTATATAGGGAAAATCTTTAAAAATCTTCTCAAGAACCAATGGGCCAGAATAGCTGACATTTGCATGAAAGCTTCCTGAAATAGTGCAGATTCAAGTTCAAATCATGACCCCTGGGGTAGGTTGGGACCACTATAGGGGATCAAAGTTTTAAATGGAAATACATAGAGAAAATCTTTAAAAATCTTCTTCTCAAGAAGCATTGGGCCAAAGAAGTTGACATTTACATGGAAGCTTTCTGACATAGTGCAGATTCAAGTTTGTAAAAATCATGGCCTCCAGGGGTAGGTTTGGACCACAATAAGGACTAAGGTTTTACATGCAAATATATATGGAATGTCTTCAGATAAGAACCAAAGTGACTCAGGTGAGCGATGTGGCCCATGGGCCACTTGTTATCAATATACATGGTAGTAAAAGCTGTGTAAATTAAACAGACAGCAGGTTGTTGCTAATAAATAAACACTGGAATACAATGTAACGATACATAACAAAGAAAAAAGGATGTTAAAGGTGTTTCTTTGTCAGTAATCAGAACTCAATGATGATTTATTGAATACATTTTAGAATAATATATGTTATAGTCCAGGGACATCTTCAAGGCCTCACATCTTCAAAAAAAATCTTAACTTGTGTCCCAAATTTTGACATTACAAGATCTTATATGACATGTGATACAGTGAACAATTTTTCGTTTGATAGATGTGAAGGATTGTGGTCAAACTGGTCTGCATGAAGAACAAAGTAAAAGTGTAAGGTGATTGAAGTTGGATGTCTTCTCAAATCACAGGACCCACACTAAGGCCAGTCTGCTGGACTTCCAACTGATTTATAGTAACGCCCTGCCCATTCGACCAAATACCAAATCACTGATGAACAGTACGGACCAGCTAAGTGTTTGGGTAGTCCTACAAGCAGGAGTTATATACTGTATAGCGGGTTTTTTTTTCCGCGGGGTGATAAATTTGGCTTATTTTAGCGGTTAGATACCTTTCCGCCAAAATTTGACTCGCCAAATATGCACCCAACTGTGACTTAGGTATATGCAAGAGGGATAACTCTTCCCTGTCCACCAAAATTTATTCATGTAAAATTATTAGCATACCTTTGAGCCAGAAAAGTGCCAAATTTTAGACCCACGGAAAAAAACCCTCTATACGGTATTTTATTTGAATTATAGGACAGCTTTAGTTTTCAATTATATCAGATGACTTTGCTGTTTGTTGATTTGTTATACCAGCACTTTCTAAAGAAAGTTTGGGTATTATTATTATTGTTACCCTGGTCTGTCCATCTGTCTGTCACACTTTCTCCTTCCTCAAAATCCTCTTTGATTTTGAGCAGTAACCAAGTACAACTTATCTTTTGGATATGATAGGTAGTATCCTGTAGATGTGCAATAACGTTTTGGAACTTTCAATTTCGCCCTGATGGCAAAATGCGGGTACATAAAACCGGACGTTTTTCTATAAGAACTCGGTTCCCAGATCTCCTATTTTACGCAGTAGTCAAGTCATGTTTTCGAAGATGATTAATGGTGTCCTGTAGATGAGCAATAAGTTTGTGCATATTTCATTTTCACCCTTTTCCAAAAATGGGGGTAAAAAAACCAATGTGTTTTTTTTTCTCAACAATTAAAACCTGATTCTCAGAACTCCTCTTACATTTAATGCAAATCATCTTTTGGAAGATAATTGTTGGTATCCTATAGATGCACTAAGGTTTCAGATTTTCAATTTTCACCCTGGGGGCCAAAAGGGGGTCCAAAAACTGAAGTTGATAGAAAATCCTGGTTCCCAAAACTCCTCTTACATTTTATTCTGTAGCCAATGTGCAATAAGTTTTTAGAATTTTCTTTTTCACCTTGAGGGGCAAATGGAATGGAGAATTGATGATTAAAAACCGGGTGCTTAGTGCATTTTGTCATGTGCAACAAGAATATATTTGCTTTAAAGGATGGAATCTCAACCATTTTAAAGATACAGAATAATTTGTCCAAACTGGCCTCTGAGTACTCCGGTGTTCTGTCAATTCCCGCCACAAAATATAGTCCCTAACATTTTCTTTAACAAATCCTTTGTTGACAATTCCCTGTACTCCAGATACTGCATATTCTGTATATCAGCCGGATAACACAGTCCCAACTGCGATCTATTAACTTTAATTATCCTGTGTAAACAGGCCACTCGATGATACCCCAACTAATTTTCATGGTCCATCGTATTCAGTTTAAACGAGATCCGTGTTTGCCCAACTATCTATTTTGTATTGCTTATAGGAATTATGAGATTGATCACTGTTCGTTATCTTCACCTTGCATCCAAACTGCTCATAATCTACTCTACGATGACCTAAACCTCTCGGTATTCGTTCAGTCCCACGCGGTATACACAAACCGCACATAGTCGGTGTATACGGATTATACTGTAGATGACAAATCAACCAGAGGCCCACATTTGACTATGTGACCAGGTACATCTTCAGGAGAAGATGACCCCCATTGATTTTGAGGTCACATGGTCCAAGATCAAAGGTCAAACTGGACATAGGGATATACTTTCCACTCAATATCTTGAGAACGCTTTGCATTACAGTCATCAAACTTCGTACACTGGTACATCTTCAGGAGAAAATGACCTCTATTGATCTTGAGATCACATGGTCAAAGGTCAAGGGTCAAACTGGACATAGGAATATACTGTCTGCTCAATATCTTGAGAATCCTTTGCTGGACAGACATCAAATTTGGTACACTGGTACATCTTCAGGAGAAAATGACCCCTATTGATTTTGAGGTCAAATGTCAATGGTTAAACTGGACATAGTAATATATTGTTTCCTGTATTATAAGAATTATTTGCTTGATTGACACCAAACCTGGTACACTGGTACAGCATAATGAGTAGATGACCCCTATTGATTTTTAGGTCACTTGGTCAATCCATTCCTGACATTGAAAGATATTGTCTGCTCAATATTTCGAATTGGTGATACTACTATCAATCAAATTATGCATGTGTATAACCATTTTCAGTTTTTCACCATGGGGGATTATACATTCTTTACGGAAAGACCTGTCATGTGATGGAATGGTGTATGATCTTGTGACCTTGACCTGAAAGTTTGACCTACTTTTAATAAAAATGTTATCTCTTCAATATATCCTGAAGGTAGATCTTTCATATTTTGTATGTATATTTTTTATGGTAAGAGAGTTAATTTCATTCATGACCTCTGACTTTAAACTCTTGAGTTTGGCTACTTTTAAGAAAACACAACCTATTAGATAAAACAAGAGCTATTTAAGGCAGGCTTTTATTTTTTGTGTATAGATTCTTTATAGCAAGCTGGTATTTTGTGAATTTTGACCTTGATCTGGAAGTTTGACCTACTTTTAATAAAAATCTGACCAATTCAATGTCTCCTCTACTATTTTACATAAAGCTTTCATATTTCTGTATAGATATCTTATGGCAAGGTCTTTCGTATTATGCCATGATCTATAACCTTGTGACCTTGGTCTTGTCCAGAACAGTAAGATCATATTAGTCATATTAGTTTTAAGGCATTTCTGTTTTATATGATTTCGTTTTCAGTTATGTTGTGATCCTTTGGGGTTAGGTTGAAGCTACAATATGGGATCAAAATTTTTCATGGGAATGAAGATTAACAAAAACAAGAGGCCCAGGGGCCTTATAGGTCACCCGAGTATCATGTAACAACCTTCCAATGTTTGAATTAGGTTTGTGTTTAAATATAAGAATTTTACTTTTGGATGGAAGAAACATTGAATAGCTATGTGGTCAGCCCCGCCTTTGCACCAGAACCCCTGACCCAGGGGCCATAAATTTCAGTTTTGAAAGAAGCATCCTTGATCATCATTATCATACTATTAGTTTGTCTACTTAATACCCAGCAGCAGAGGAGAAGATTTTCAAAGAAATAAAATGCATTTTCACTATATGATCAATAGGGCCCCACCCTAATACCAGAACCCCTGACCCAGGGGTCATGAATTTCACAATTTTGAAAGAGGCATCCTTGCTCATCATAACCATGCTATTGGTTTGTCTACTTAATACCCAAGGACAGAGAAGAAGATTTTCAAAGAAATAATGCATTTTCACTATATGACTTATAGAGCCCCACCCTAGCACCAGAACCCCTGATCCAGGGGCCATGAATTTCACAATTTTTAACAAGAGGTACTGTGAGCAATGCTCACTAAGAATACCCCCCGCTTACCCCAATCTCTCAAAGGGTGTTGGTAATAGGTATAAACTACCTCTTTTCTGAGTGTTGCTACTTCGATGTCCAGTGCGCATGACCTTTGACCTTTTGACCCCAAAATCGATAGGGAACATCTTCATCCCATGGGTAGTCCATATTTATGATATGGTGACTGTAGGTGGAAAGGATAACGCTTTAGAGCCCGGAAACCATATTGCTACTTCAATGTCCAGTGCGCGTGACCTTTGACCTTTTGACCACAAAATTGATAGGGATCATCTTCATCCCATGGGTAGTCCATATATATGATATGGTGACTGTAGGTGGAAAGGATAACGCTTTAGAGCCTGGAAACCATATTGCTACTTCAATGTCCAGTGCACTTGACCTTTGACCTTTTGACCCCAAAATCGATAGGGAACATCTTCATCCCATGGGTAGTGCAATGTTTGATATGGTGACTGTAGGTGGAAAGGATAACGCTTTAGAGCCCGGAAACCATATTGCTACTTCGATGTCCAGTGCGCTTGACCTTTGACCTTTTGACCCCAAAATCGATAGGGAACATCTTCATCCCATGGGTAGTCCATATGTATGATATGGTGACTGTAGGTGGAAAGGATAACACTTTAGAGCCCGGAAACCATATTGCTACTTCGATGTCCAGTGTGCTTGACCTTTGACTTTTGACCCCAAAATCGATAGGGAACATCTTCATCCCATGGGTAGTCCATATGTATGATATGGTGACTGTAGGTGGAAAGGATAACACTTTAGAGCCCGGAAACCATATTGCTACTTCGATGTCCAGTGTGCTTGACCTTTGACCTTTTGACCCCAAAATCGATAGGGAACATCTTCATCCCATGGGTAGTCCATATATATGATATGGTGACGGTAGGTGGAAAGGATGATGCTTTAGAGCCCGGAAACCATTGCCTCTACTGACAGACGGACAACCTGATTCCAGTATACCCCCCCACAACTTGTTTCGGGGGGTATAAAGAGGCATCCTTGCTCATCATTACCATGCTATTAGTTTGTCTACTTAATACCCAGAGACAGAGAAGAAGATTTTCAAAGAATTTCTACATTTTCACTATATGACCAATAGAGCCCCACCCTAACACAAGAACCCCTGCCCCAGGGGCCATGAATTTCACAATTTTGGTAGAGGGCTCAACGCTCATTATAATTATGCCCACAGTTTGGCTTCTTGATGTCCAGGAGTAAAGAAGAAGATTTTTTAAAATTACACTTATTTTGATGGTTTTTGCCCTACCCCTCAGGCCCCAGGGGGGCAGGGACCACGAATTTCACAGTTTTTGTTCCCCTCCACCCACAGATGCTATATGCCAAAATTGGTTGAAATTGGTTCAGGGGTTTCAGAGAAGAAGCTGAAAATGTTCAAATGTTAACGCACGACGAACGACGATGGACAAAAACAGATAGCAATAGGTCACCTGAATGAATTCAGGTGACCTAAAAATCTTTTAAAAATCACAACAGTTGATCGATTGTAGGGCTAAGGTGATTCAGGTGAGCGATGTTTCCCATAAGCCCCTTGTTTTGTACATCCTTCCCTGCTTTTCCTAAATTTGCATTTAGTTTTTATACTGTATCAGCAAATTTATAGAAGTCCTTCAAGCAATAAAGACAATAATCACTATAATAATTTTGGCCCCACCATGATATTAAAACCCCTACCCCTGGGATCATCAAATTTACAATTTTTGTAAAGGACTACCTGTTCTTCCTAAGTATCCATTTAGTTTTAATTTAGTACCAATAGCACCAAAGAAGATGTTATTTAAGTGTTTTACACATAAACTGTATATACCAAGTTTGGCCCCACCCTGGCGTCAGAACCCCTACCCTGCAGATCATGAAATTTACAATTTTGGTAAAGGTCTTTCTGCTCTTCATCACTAAACATTTAGTTTTTCTTACACATGTACGGTTCTACAGAAGAAGATTTTTGAAAATTGGTCAATTTTGGGCAGTTTTTGCCCCACTCCTAAGGCCCCAGGGGTGCAGGAGTCCTAAAATTTATTATTTGTCCCCCTTGTCCAAAAGATTCTTCACTCCAAATTTGAAAAGAATGAAATAGTAGTTATCAAGAATTTAAAAATGTTCAATATATTGTTAACGAACAACTCCCAATTGCAATAGGTCACCACCTGACTTTACTTGGTTGCCCTAAAAATGATGGGGGTTGGAATGACCCCAGGGGTTGGGATGACCCCTAGGTGCTTGCCTGTCAGGATACTTAATGTATTTTTATATGTGTAGCAGGAATATGATATACATGTTTGGTTTAGTGGTCAGAATCTGAAGTGTTTAATATATATTGCAATAATTATTGTATAGGGTTAGGGATAACCCTAGAGGAATTCCCTAACAGAATGCATCTTGACATATGCAGCAAGAATATATATACATGTTATATGTGGTATAGAGTATATATAAAGGCAAACACTTGCATGTGGGTATTTCTATCTTGTGACAGCATCTACTTAATTCTGTAGATTATCCATCGCTCAGAAATATAAAAGAAAATGTCCAAAAAATATGATATTTCATACAATTCATATGATTATGGCATTAATTATAGAATGAACTGTCCCCATAGACTAATTTTAGTATCTACTACTGGTTGTGGTAGCTCAGTGGCAGAAATTTGCCTTCATAACCTTGCGATTATACTTTTAGTGCCCCACCCCCCCCCCACCAAATGCTTGACATTTCGAAGGTCTTAACAATGGCGTTTTCGTGTCACGGCAGACATTGGCACGATAAAGAACCCTCACTAATACAACCCTAAGTGCTAAGCATAGGTCTAAATTTGTGGTACTTCGCCTACAGTTGGTGACGTCTCGGTATGAGTGAAACATTCTCGACAGGATGTAAAACAATAAGTCTAAACAAAAAAGGTTGGCTTATGTTATGTATTCACATAGGAATTTGAGTTATCTCTCTTAGACCATGTTAGTAATCAAGGCGATCCGTCTCTGTTTGAACGTTATTGGTTCCGTAATTTATAATTCGTAGCTCCTGCGCACGAGATTTGCTTGCTCCAAGCACATATGTAACAAATTATGGATTGATTCCTCCCTGCACTATGTTTATTTACCACAATGCACAGTACGACTTATACAGTAATAAACTTCATTGAAAGAAAAAACATGCTGACTATATTGTGGTTAACATCTGCAAAAAGGCAGAACAGTAAATAAACATAACCAGGATCATTGAAGATATGACACTATCTTCATGATGGCAACAGAGAAACCTGAAACCAGGTATCCTGAAATTCAAAGACCACGGATGGTGCGGCATACAGAGAAGGCCAAAATATTGTTTGACGAACAATTTGTTAATCTTCGGGATAAATTTGTGACATCATGCAGGGATATAGAGGACATAATCGATTCGTTTGATAGTGAGTGTTTTGATAGAACATATCTTCGTAAGATGGAAGACAATATGAACAGTGCATTTAAGCGATTCATACTTGTGTCACAGAATTTCATGAATTTCCTAGGAAATGCTAAAACAGAACGATCTTTCAAGGAAATGGACGCACATGTTAAGACATACAACAAGTATTCAGAAGCAGTACAAATTTTCCGAGATAGGCTTTCTCAAATTTTACTGGAAGTTGTCGAACGCCTATCTGATCAATTCGAGACGAGGTCAGCTATTTCAGCATCTAATCGTTCTAACGCCTCTTCAGTTGCAAAGCAAAAAAGAATCGCAACATGTACGTCTAAAATTTCTTGAGGAACAAGCTACTCTAGAAAAACAGAAAGTGTCAGCAGAAATATACATAAAGCTCTCTCGTGAAAAGGAGGCTGCTGCAGTTGCACAAGCTGAGGCAGTTGCATTTGAGCAGTATGAAACTGATAGTGTTTGTGACAGTTTTAGAATTAAAAAAGAACTTGATGCTGCATGTATTAACTTGGAGAAAACTTCCCGAACTGAAGACTATGTCAAAAGTCAGGCGACATACGCTAGTGATTGTGCTTCTCACCCCGACACCAAAGACATTCCTCGAACTTCATCTCAAAAATTGAATCCTAATGCTATTCCATACGAAGGACCCATAACACAGAATCAGCATTCCGTTATTCAGGATATGAGCAACTATTTGCTTAAAAAAGACTTATTAATGCACAGATTTAGTGCCTTCGACGATTCCGCCATAAATTTCACAGCTTGGAAAGTAAGTTTCCTTAGTATTATTAAAGAACTTAAGGCTACTCCTCTTGAGGAACTTGATTTACTTACCAAGTGGTTGGGCCAGGAGTCCAAAAAATTTGCATTGTCTATCAGAACAGCGAACGTGTGCGATCCTCAAAGAGGACTTGATTTGATATGGAACAGATTAGAGGACAGGTATGGGAAACCAGAAATGGTTGAAGCATCATTAAAATCAAGGCTTCAAGATTTTCCTAAGATAACGGAAAATGAGCCCCGTCGGCTCTATGATTTGCTGGACATTTTATACGAGATCGAATCAAACAAGAGTGACACAAGATATTCATTACTACTCGCATATTTTGACTCGTCATCAGGAGTTTTACCTATCGTTACCAAACTTACGCATCAACTCCAAGAAAAGTGGGCTTCCAGAGCTTCTCAGTACAAGCGAATTCATAAAGTAGCCTTTCCCCCATTTTCATTTTTCATCACCTTCATTCAGGAAATGTGTGATCTTAAAAATGACCCCGGACTTTCAGTAAATCAGAAAATTCAGAACGAGAAGAAGACTACTCGTGTCATTACTCGTGATTCACACATTGAGGAGGAAACTTCACCTCCAAAGGCTCATGGTAAACGATGTCCCATACATAAAGCCGATCATGCTTTAGACGAATGCAGAGTATTTCGTGATATGACTTTAGATAAGAAGCGTGAAACTGTCATGCACTACAACTTGTGTCTTCGGTGTTTCAAGGGTAAACACAAGGCAAATAAATGCAAATCGAATGTGAAATGTGAAAAATGTGGCAGTCGTTTTCATATGACAATTATGCACTACGACAGTGAGCGAAAACCAAAAGTAGATCATCAGGATCATGGCGGGGAGACTACTCCAATGGCTATAAATCAAACCATACAAAATCGTTGCACACAACTTTGTGGGAAAATCGAAGGAGGAAGATCCTGTGGAAAAATACTCCTAGTGAACGTATATCCATCAAATGAACCTGAAAGGGCTAAAAGAATGTATGCTCTTATTGACGATCAAAGTAATAAGACACTTGCAACGCCTAAATTCTTTGATTCATTCGACTTGGAAGGACAAACATGTATGTACATACTATCATCATGTAATGGAACCATAACCATTACTGGAAGGACAGCAGAAGGATTTGTTATAGAAACTGTATCGGGAGATCAAAGACTTAAGTTACCTAAAGTCATAGAGTGTGACGAAATTCCAAATAATAGGTCGGAGATACCTACACCTGACATCGCAGAGGCTTACTCTCACCTTCGAGATATTTCATCACTCATACCCGAATTTGACAATTCTGCGGAAATTTCATTGCTGATAGGAAGAGATATGACTCAGGTTCATCATGTTTTGTCACAGAGAATTGGTGCTCCAAACGAACCATTCGCACAGAGGCTTATTTTAGGATGGACAATTATTGGCGAAGTGTGTTTGGGAAAATCTCATATTCCAAAGTCGGTCAACGTAAGAAAAACAGTAATTCACGATGGCCGTAATACCATGTTTGATCCATGTGACTCTCATTTCACCATTACAGAGAAAACATCATTTCATCAAGATGTATTTGCAACGACTCCATTTGATGAAACACCAGGACTTTCTACAGACGATCGAGTCTTTCTTGATATCATGAGCAAGGAACTGCATGTAGGACCAGATGGCAAATGGACCGCCCTTTTGCCATTTCGACCTGATAGACCTGCATTACCTAGCAACCGTGCTCAAGCCTATCGAAGGGCTGTGATATTGGACAATTCATTTCAGACCAACCCATCAAAGAAGGACCATGCTATAGAATTTATGAACAATATATTTAAGAAGGGACATGCGGAGATTGCACCCCCTCTACAACCAGATGAAGAACATTGGTTTTTGCCAATATTTGGTATTTATCACCCGATGAAACCCGGAAGGATTCGTATGGTTTTCGATTCGTCTGCGAAATATCAAGACTTGTCTTTGAATACAGTGCTTCTATCTGGACCAAATATGACCAACAGTCTCATTGGAGTATTAATGAGATTTCACATGGAAAGCTTTGCAATAACTGCAGATATTGAACACATGTTTCATTGTTTTGCCGTATCCTCACACCATCGAAATTACCTTCGTTTTTTCTGGTACACGGACAATGACCCAGATAAACCCCTTACAGAATACCGAATGTGTGTCCATGTATTTGGCAATACACCTTCCCCAGCTGTTGCCACCTTTGGCCTTCGACAAGCGGCTATCACTGCAGGACCGGAATTTGGAAAGGATGTTTATGAATTCATACGGAGGAATTTTTATGTGGATGATGCTCTTGTTTCATTACCAAGTACACATGAAGCAGTGGATCTATTACAACGTACACAACAAGCACTGATGACCCATGGAGGACTTAGATTGCACAAAATTGCATCAAGTAATCCTACGTTGATGCAACATTTTCCTACTAAAGACTTAGCAAGGGATCTCATAGATCTAGATTTCACCAAGGAAGAGCTACCTGCGCAAAGGAGCTTAGGTCTAGTATGGGATCTGCAAACTGACTCATTCGGATTCAGATTGAATTTGGAAGAAGGCCATATACTCGCAGAGAGGTACTTTCATGTGTAAACAGCCTTTATGACCCTCTTGGCTTTATCGCTCCGATAACCATTCAAGGGAAAATACTCTTAAGAGAGATGATGCAATCACCATGTATAGATTGGGATGCTGACTTACCCGAAGAATATCTTTCGACATGGCTTACATGGACACACTCGCTGAGCATTATTGAGGATTTTAAGGTTCCCCGGAAATACTTATCCATTGGATTTTCAGAACTTGGGAACAAACAAGTTTTGATATTCTCGGATGCATCAGAATTAGCTATATCGGCTGTAGCTTACCTACATGATAACAGAGACAGCTCCCTAGGATTCATCATAGGAAAATCTAAAGTTGCTCCAAGGCTAGCTTCTTCTGTGCCACGTTTGGAATTATGTGCTGCAGTGTTAGGAGTCGAGATTGCTTGTATTATCCGTGATCAATTGGACATTAGCGCTGATCATTTCCAGTTCTTTATTGACAGTAAGATAGTATTAGGATACATCCACAACCACACTAAGAGATTTCTTACTTATGTGAGTAACAGGATTCAGCGCATCCTCAACTTTACCTCAGCAGATCATTGGAACTTCATTGCAACCAATCAAAATCCTGCCGATCACGGTACTAAGCCTACCTCTAACAGAGCTGTCTACGACTCATGGATTTGTGGACCTGTAGAATGGCTACAATTTCAGGACATAAACTCAATTCAAGCTCCAATGTTTGAACTTGTAGAACCGAACTTGGACAAGGAAATAAAGCAAGAAGTTCTCATTAATAAAGTGCACTCATCTAGTCCACCATTTGGTACTCACCATTTTGAAAAGTTTTCTTCATGGAGGAATCTTGTACATGCTATCGCCTCATTGAAGTTATTGGTCAGGAGAAGGAAACGGCGCAGTGAGAATGACAAACAGTTAGGTGATACAGAGGAAGACAAGATACATGCTCGCAAGGACGCGGAGGAATTCATAATTCGCTTAATTCAGAGTGAAAATTTTGGAAAGGAAAGAGATGCACTTAAAGATGGCAAAATACTCCGTAAGGATAGTTGCATTTCTAAACTGGATCCATTTTTGAACAATAAGGATATATTGCAAGTTGGTGGCAGACTGCGACATTCTGAATTTGACCTGGGTGAAAGAAATCCAATTCTTATGCCTGGAAAACATCGTGTTTCAAGACTGTTAGTTGTACAGTATCATGAGGAAACACACCACCAAGGTCGCCATATAACCGAAGGTGCCATAAGAAATGCGGGATGGTGGATTACAGGTGCCAAACGTTTGATATCCTCCATAATACATAAGTGTGTGAAGTGTAGAAGAGGACGCGGGAAGTTTCTCAACCAGAAAATGGCTGATCTTCCACCTGAGCGTTTGAAATCATCGCCTCCTTTTACTTATGTTGGAATTGATTGTTTCGGTCCATGGAATGTGACAACGAGAAAAACACGTGGCGGCAGCGCAGACTCCAAGAGATGGGCTGTGCTCTTTACATGTTTGTGTTCAAGGGCTGTACATATAGAAGTGATTGAACAAATGAGTACACCGTCATTTATTAATGCCCTAAGACGTTTCTACGCAACCCGTGGTGCTGTAAAAGAATTCTACTCAGACAGAGGAACGAACTTCATTGGAGCTGTCCGTGAACTCGGAATCGGCTCAATAAATGTGGAGGATCCCCCTATTCAGAACATGTTAACAGAAAGAAACACTGTGTGGAAGTTTAACACTCCCTACTCTTCACATATGGGAGGAACATGGGAACGCCTCATAGGAATCACACGTCGCATTTTAGATGCCATACTACTTGAAGTAAAACACACCAAGCTAACACACGAAGTGCTCTGTACATTTTTTGCCGAGGTTGTTAATATTATCAACAATAGACCTCTCGTACCGGTGTCCAGTGATTCCGATTTACCATCCGTACTTACTCCGAATGTTTTGTTAACACAGAAGATTGGGGACGTGTCCGATGCCCCTTTGAACCTTAATGTGCGCGATTTATACACTTCCCAATGGAAGATTGTACAAGTCCTTGCTGACAGGTTTTGGGAACGTTGGCGCAAACAGTATTTACAGTCTCTACAGTCGCGCAACAAATGGAAGGAGGTCAAACCAAATATTCAAGTTGGTGATGTCGTCATTCTAAAGGACAATGAACAGTATAGAAACTTTTGGCCTCTAAGTCGCGTTACCCGAGTGTTCCCTAGTAGCGATGACCTAGTTCGCAAAGTGGAAGTTGTCACCTTCGCAGATGGAATTAAACATACTTATGTCCGACCAATTACTCATGTGATTCCACTATTTTGACTTTACACAGACTAGATGTATTCATCGCTTTACGTATTTTGTTGTAATGTTTCACATTGTGCCTTCACATGTTTCATGTAAATTTGGGAAACTTATGATATTTCATATCAGGCTGGGAGTGTTATGTATTCACATAGGAATTTGAGTTATCTCTCTTAGACCATGTTAGTAATCAAGGCGATCCGTCTCTGTTTGAACGTTATTGGTTCCGTAATTTATAATTCGTAGTTCCTGCGCACGAGATTTGCTTGCTCCAAGCACATATGTAACAAATTATGGACTGATGCCTCCCTGCACTATGTTTATTTACCACAATGCACAGTACGACTTATACAGTAATAAACTTCATTGAAAGAAAAAACATGCTGACTATATTGTGGTTAACATCTGCAAAAAGGCAGAACAGCTTGATAATATAAATGAATTCTTAACAGCAGACAATTCTTGACAACTCAATTTGGGATGATTTCTATTTATCTGTGTTGATGTTGTAGGAATATTTAGATACAAGCTGTGATGGTATTGATGATGAACAGAAGATTGTGACCCTGAGTTTGAAGATCTATGATTACGAATGCATGCTGGGGCCACTATCTCTTCTGTACTACAAAACTAACTAAGTACTCAGTAATAATGTAAGACTGTGCTCTAAATTATGTTTATCGATGTAATAGTATACACATTGAAATTAAAGAGATAATTTACAGAGTAATGTTTATTATACATGTATATACAATAAAACATGATAAAACAATTAATAAAAGACATAATTAACACACAGAATAAAGTTTATTCATTATATACACAATACAACATGATAAAACAATAAAAAGACATAATTAACACAGAATAATGTTTATCTATTATATATACAATAAAACATGATCAAACAATAAAAAGACATAATTAACACAGAATAATGTTTATCTATTATATATACAATAAAACATGATCAAACAATAAAAAGACATAATTAACACAGAATAATGTTTATCTATTATATATACAATAAAACATGATCAAACAATAAAAGACATAATTAACACAGAATAATGTTTATATATTATATATACAATAAAACATGATCAAACAATAAAAGACATAATTAACACACAGATAAATGTTCAGACACAAATAAACCACAACAAATCTACTGTGTCAATACACAGGTTAGTTACACACCACAAAACATGGCTGTAATTAACATTCAGCTGTAATTAACACTGTTTAGGGCTGTAATTGGCAGATTTTCTAGATGTAATTAACACTTGTAATCCACACAGAGATGTAATTAACACTGTGTTGGTAGATGTAATTAACACTGTGTTGGTAGATGTAATTAACACTGTTGGTAGATGTAATTAACACTGTAAAGATGTGTAATTAACACTGTGTTTATAAATATTGGATTTTCTTCACTTTAGCAGTGTGCCACTCAGCCACAAAGAGGTTGTCTCTGATGTCCACACATAAATCCCATGGATCGCGTAAATCACAGTGAATGTAACGGAGGAACTGTCCGTCCTGATCTAGGATGTGGATACGGTTATTGCCACAGTCTGCTGTCAGGATGTGACTCTGGCTGTCTGTAGTGATGCCGACTGGACTAAATGATTGCTCGGTATTAGAGGGATGACCAGTGTATCTAAATCGGAGTTTTCCTGACTGATTGACCACCACTACTGCACTAGCTCTACAGTCAGCCACACAGATATCCAGGTTCCTGTTCTCACTGAGGTATTTAATGTTACCAGATGAATAGAGAGGACGACTCTGATCATCAAACTGAATGCTTTGTTTTTCTGTGGAGCCGGAGTAACGCACGACTTTGGATTGTTCTCCATCATCACTGTACATGGTAACCAGGAGATCGTTAGCCGTGGTACAGCAGACACCGTGAGGTCTCCACCCCTGTAGTGTGATTACAGTCTGTATCTTTTTATTCTTAATTAGGTTTATATTGTTACTATCAGTATAAACAAGATCTCCGTCCCGTGTCACTGCTATGTCTTCTGGTGTTTCCCCTGACTTGGTTTGTATTGATGTCAGTAGTTTACTCTGGAGGTTGAGCAGCTTCATGGTTTTGTTCTCCCCGCATGTCCAGACTTGATCTTCACTTAGGCAGCTAACACTGAATAGTCTGTTATACCCAGTGTCTATGGTGGCGGTGATTCGCGGCTCATCAAGCAGTGGTTTGACTGGAGGAGACGATACAGCTTCTGCTGACTTCATTGTGTAGCCTTGTTCTGTGTTAATGGATAATGGCGACAGAGAACCAAACATTTCACGGAGCTTTTCTGTGTTTATTTTCTGAGGAGATAAACTCGGTAATGTGACTCGGACTTTAGGAGGTAATTGTCGGAACTCGCCATTCCTAGATTTGTAAGTAGACGTTAGAGAGACGTCCTTGGTGTTCAGTATTTTCTTCAGGTCCTCAATGATCTTTCTAAGTTCTGTAATTCTCTGTGTAATTTCATCTGTGTTTTTATCTAGAGCGGCCAGGTGTTTATTTTTCATCTCCTGGATGTCGGATTTCCGCTGGTTGACAATGGCGGTAACCTCCCGGTGTAAGGCTTCTCCTTGTTGATCGGCAGCTGTTGTCAGTTCCCCGTAATTCGTTTCTAACTCGGATTTCTCATTTCGGACATCAGAGGCCATTTCTTCATATCGGGGATAAATTCTGCTCTCTAGTTCCTCTAAATCTTTTTGTAAACTTTCTGTTTTAGCGCTGAATTTTTCCAGAACATCACATAAATTGTGCCCTCTATGTTTTTTTGAGACACAGGTAGAACACACAGGAACGTCACATTCCTCACAGTAAAGTTCGCTATGTTTATCCGCGTGTGTCGGACATTTTGGGTAGTTAGGAGTAGACTTCCTGTGTAAAAAGGACACGACATTGTGTTTTTTAGATGAATCAGAAAGGTGTTCCCCAACACAGGCCTTGCATAAGTTTACATTACAAAGTTCACAGTGACTCTGTAGGTCGACAGTTTCACAGAGGTCACACAGTAGGACGGTCTGGGCACTGCGTTGGGGGTGCAGCATTTCTGGTATCTGAGTCACACAAGTTTACTGTCAATAAATAAAAAGAGAAAAATTAAATAAGTTGACGGGTTAAATAGTATACAAGCTAGAATTACAACGTGATATTAAAACTAGTCATTCAATCTAATTTTCTTCAATACGGTGACGGGTGGTTTCGTCCCGATTACATATTCGCAGTCTTCACGAAAAACTTTGTGAAGCACAGGCCCTTCGGGCCTCCCAGTATAATAATTTTGCAAGCCCGAACAATATTTTACAGGCCCAAAATGTTTTTTTTCTAATTTGATTACTTGTCATTTGCAAGGTGTTGCATGCTGATTCTACACTATAGATACATGTATGTTCTACTGTAGGAAAATACATATTAAGATGATCTTAGTTAGAGAACAACTGAAATCAAAAGGATTATCTTATTTTATTTTTTGAACATATCAATCTCGAAGATGCTACAGCAGCTCATGTTCTACTTTATTTTGTAAACACCACATACAAAACATTTTGTTTTCTCCAGAATTTAATCTTAGCAAAGGCCCACCCTTGGTCCAATGGGGCATGAATTTTCGTTTCTCTTTTCTCCTTGTACGACCGTGTTTTTAGCTCTTCTGAGCCAAAGGCTCAAAGAGCTAATGCTATGGCCATTTGTGCGGTGTGCGTAAACTTTTTAGAAAAAGGGCTATAACTCAAGAACCCCTTGGCCAATTTTTTTCAAATTTGTTACAGGGTATCATTGGCCCAAGGGCTTTCATACATACTAAATAGAAGGATGTGACCCTTTAACAAGGGGAGATAATCAGGAAAATACAAACAAAAGTAGTGGTTGCTAAAAAATCTTCTTCTCAAGAACCACTGGGCAGATTATCACCAAACTTACACATAAGGATGAGGATATGTTGTAGATTAAAAATTGTTCAAGGCATTACCCTGGGGCAAAGGGCGTGGTCTCAAGGTCACTTCAAAGTTGACCTAAATTTATATTTCCTTAAATCTTTGATATTTTAGTCATTATAAGGACTAGGATCATCAAATTTTGACAGTTGATGCATCTTAGGACCTTGTGTCAAGTTGTCTCAAAAGTAGGTCACGGTGACCTACTTTTTGAATTTTGCAGGTATTTATTTTAAAATTAATTTTGATGCATATCTTGGACACTTTGAAGCCTATGATCATCAAAACTTGTCAGTTGGTGGATCATGGGACCTTGAAATGCGTCAACTGAAAAATAGGTCACCGTGACCTACTTTCTGAATTTTATGGCTTATCATTTATAGATATATTTTAAGTTGTTATTTCAAATACCGAAAGGTTTAGAATCATCAAATCTTGTAAGTTGATGCATCTTGAGGCCTTGAAACATATTTATAAAAAAAGTAGGTCAGAGTGACCTACTTTTTGAATTTTGCAGATATTCAAATTTCACATTTTCAATTTTAGATGCATATTTTGGGCACTGTAAAACCTAGGATCATCAAACTTTGTCAGTTGATGCGTCTTCAGTCTTCGGTTTGTGTTGACCAAAAAGTAGGTCACCGTGACCTACTTTTGGTATTTGACAGCTAAATTACTATATTTCAGACACTATTTGACCTACAATCATCAAACTTTGTCAGTTGATGCATCTTGAGTCTTCGGAGTGTATCGACCAAAAAGTAGGTCACTGTGACCTACTTTTGGCATTTGACAGGTATATTTATATATTTCAGTCACTAATTGACCTACAATCATCAAACTTTGACAGTTGATGTATCTTGAGTCTACGGAGTGTGTCGACCAAAAAGTAGGTCACCTTGACCTACTTTTGGAATTTGACGGCTATATTTATATATTTCAGATACTATTTGACCTACAGTCATCAAACTTTGTCAGTTGATGCGTCTTGCATGTTCAAAGGGTGTCGACCAAAAAGTAGGTCACCTTGACCTACTTTTGGAATTGGACGGCTATATTTATATAATTCAGATACTATTTGACCTACAGTCATCAAACTTTGTCAGTTGATGGGTCTTGCATGTTCGAAGGGTTTCGACCAAAAAGTAGGTCACCTTGACCTACTTTTGGAATTGGATGGCTATATTTATATATTTCAGATACTATTTGACCTACAGTCATCAAACTTTGTCAGTTGATGGGTCTTGCATGTTCGGAGTTCGCTGACCAAAAAGTAGGTCACCATGACCTACGATTGGAATTTGACAGCTATATTTCAATATTCAGATACTAATTGGCTTAAAATCATCAAACTTTGTCAGTTGATATTTCTTGGGTTCTCAAAATGTGTAAACCAAAAAGTAGGTCACATTGACCTACTTTTTTTGAATTCTTAGGATTTAACTAAAGATTTAGAATACTAAGAGGCTAAGAATAGAAATGGTGGGGTTGTACAATTTATCAGAAGAGCGATTCTAGGCCCTTGGGCCTCTTGTTTTATTTGGATCTGATGGTTGTGATTGCGAAATACGCTCGTGAGGTCTGGAATTTCACGGATGAGCCCCTTCCCTACACCGACACTGGAAGTTAATGTAAAATATAGTATGTGTATTTTTTATACATGCACATACTACATGTATATATTTACATTAACTTCCAGTGCCCTTGCCTCCCTGTACTTCAGAAAAGGCAGCATGGTTGATCGTTTTTCGATGCAAATCCTGACAAAGTCTGAGTCAATCTCACGCTTTATTTGTAATATATACAAAACATACAATAAACATTTACAGGCCCGCCGGACTCCTGGGTTAAATATTTTTAGAAGCCCGATCCCGATTTTACTAGCCTCGGGCATCGGGCCATCGGTTAACGTCGAAGACTGATTCGCACCTAGTGGATTCGCACCTTTACCTGTACGCCCCAAGTGGATTCGTCCTGAGTGGTTTCGCCCCCTATTGAATATGTAGCAACAGTGGTCGGAACGATTGATCAGTGCATACTCTCCGTTAACGATGAGCAATTAAATTGAATTGAAATTAGGGGATGAATGTTATATATTAATTTACCGACGCCCAAGGTATGTTCATTTTGATCATTATACCAACAATTTTTGGATGTTTACATATGGCAACAGTGGTCGGGACGATTGATCAGAGCATACTCTCTTTTAACGATGAGCAATTGAATTGAAATTAATGAATATTATACAGTATATTAATTTACCGATGTCCAAACTATGTCCATTTCTATCATTATACCAAGAATTTTTGCCATGGCAAGTAGCATTCATTGTGGAAAATCAGTAAGTAAAAATTATCATATGAAACAGAATTAGTATTATGTAGATAAAATTAGTGTGTCTATTATGTGATTTTATTAATCTTGGATATATTTATATAAATCTCGAAATGAAGAATTCAATTTATAGCCTAAACTTTAAGCAGCAATATTTAAGTGAAAGTAGTTGATCATTTTAAAAAAGTGAGAATTTTGATGTTAAATCGTTATAATTTTAAGATATGTTAAATTGTTATATTATTGGGGCGAAACCACTCGATTATAAGGCAATGTTCTACCTTATGTTACCTGCATTGAAATTGGGACGAAACCACTTGGTGCGAATCCACTAGGTGCGAATATGTAATCGGGACGAAACGACCCGCATTCCTTAAATACAATGAAAATATGAACAGTAATACATACCAAAGATACAACCTCTCCTTCATCTAAACTGCATACATTATGATCAGTGAGAGCAGATCTTTCGCATTAATTATATTTTGATCATTTAAACAACTATCTTATTCAGTTTTAACCATTTTACGGTACTGCAATGTTTGTCACACCCGTAAATCCAATATGGCCTCCCCGATATGTCGACCTTCCGTCTACAGGTTTAGTCCTGTGATTTAAATGCGCGGCATCAGTTTGTATAGGCTATCTAGATTACTTGTTTAACTTCAGAGCACAAAAGAATGAAACAGTCATACCAATATTCTCTGTCTATTGATTTTACGGTATCAAAACAAACACAACAATTTCAAAGAGGATAGATAAACATCATGATAAATTGTGTGAGGGAAAAAAATAGGAAATAAATATAAAGGGACCCCCTTTTTTCCCCTTGTCTGTACACCGTACAATGCAATGTCCCTTACAGATACCTTGTGTAATCACTCTGAATAGATTGTCTTCATTATGGGCACGAGCCGGCCCATTATATAAGTTTGGAGAAGTCGCCTGCGTTTCTGTGTTAGTAACTCGATATATACAGTGGAGCTGCTCAATGCATTAACCCTTTAACTACCAGAAATTTTCGAGTTTTCCTTCAAAGCTGATTTAAATATTTCAAATTGAAATTAAAGCATTTTCTAGTCATATTTTCGTAATATAACCTATGCATATTCTGAAAGGAAAAATCTTGAAGATTTTAATTATGCATTAAAATGTGGTGTAACGGTTGCCATGACAACAAAAATACCCCACAAATCCCCAAAAATGTATTTTTTCACCATTTTCGTCACATAAAACACAGAAATTGAATATTTATCAGCCATCATTTAAATAAATTTTAGGAATAGTTGTATTCATATGTACATGTATTACATGTATTCATGAAATTGAGTGTCATTTATTGTAAATATAATCATACATGTACATTAACATTGAAGTACAAGATGCCCATAAGTTACAGTAGACTACGTGTAATTATTGTAAAATGTTCCTTAAAACTTGAAGAAATTTTTAAATGAAAATCAAAACTTTCTCCACGCATATTTTTAGAATATAACTCATAAAAATTTCAAAATGAAAAAAGTTAGTTTCTTATTATGCAGTGTAATGAATTTTTACAGTTACCATGGCAACTAAATGAGTCCATGAATCACAAAAATATGTTGTTGTTTTTTCCCGGTACATTTTTGTTGTTGATTTTTCATTCCTTCCTTCACATGAAAATACAAATTGACCAGTAAACTGCTACACTAAGTTTTGAATTATGTAGTATGATCTGATGTTATAGTTGCCATGGCAACACAATAACCCATAAATCGTTAAAATGAGGTTTTCATCCTTTTCTTCCCTTGAAATAGAAAAATTGTTCAATAAACTATCACAATATTTACGACATGTACGTAATTATATCATGGAAACTAGCAGTACAAGTTCAAATATACATGTGAGGTTTATAAACCTACAATACATACAACCATATGCCTACAGAAATTAAATACCTTTATAACTCTCCAAATTCTAATATAATATTGTTCAGTAGATCATAAATGCTTCAATAGCTTAGTTGGTTTATAATACAATAAGCCAAATACATGTACATTGCATCCGCGCAAGTCACGCTTACTAAGTCCGGGAGTACCGTACGTATGTACATTAGGCGTGGTTTGCGACGGTGAATATATTGGTAAAACAGTGTACCATATATTTACAGCGTTATATGATCTAAATTAATTGTTACTGATTTTTTTTCTATTTATATTATAAAAATAATGCGTACACTGTATCGCCTCGATCACGCATAGAGAACTACACCATCGGCACCGACGCTTTTTTCGCTGATGTCTCACATGCAAGCCGTTTTCTCATCGGACTGAAGAAGTTTCCGATCAGACACTGGGCAACGTCTAGTGAAAATCAATTAGAGAGTAATGCCTGTGAGGTTTCACGGTACCTGGGGTGTTCAACCATAGAATATAAAACGTGTTTCCTGCAGGCACGTATAATAGGGGGAGGGGGTGTTGCCATCCCCCAACTTTTCTCAACACCTTTTAATGTTAAAAGATATATTTGGTGACCCCTCCCATATTTTATGATAGTATTGAAATATAAAAATGTAAAGTCGAAGTTATGAATTAAACTTGTGTACATGTATTGAAAGGTGTGCAATCCCCTCCCCCTTTTTAAGAAGTCGAAGTTTGGGAGTATTTATGAGTCGGTGCTAATACATGTCACACCCCTGAATTTAAAATCTAAAATTTATTTTCGGAAATTTTTAAAGGTTGCACGTTACTCCCGCATCCCCACCCCGAGTTTGGAGAATTTAAGTGCTGATTGTCCTAAAGAAGAACTTTTTTAATGTTTTTGGTTTATCTATTCATTTATCCATTTATTTATTTTTATTTCCTCGTCAAGAAATTTAGACAATGGTGTAGGGATTTTTTTCCGGCTTCCCCTCCCCCTGTTGAAAAATTATGCTACATACATGTACGTGCCTGTCCTGTATAAAATACCTGCATGTCGTAATGCGGTTATCTTGCAGGTCTTTGTGTACTGAGTATGTACCGTACATAATAGAATCCCTTTTTACAAAGTGGTTTCCATATGAGTGAAATTTTTTTTACATGTAGTGATAATTGATTAGTAATATTTTAAGCGTACTTTTAAAAGTATCACTATTTAGTACTATATGTAGATCAGAGAGTCTTCGTCGGCACCGTACACAATCGTAATTTTTCTCTGACATAATTCAAAATGTTTGCAATATTTTGTATTTACATATATGCATATTTTATGCTGTAGAATCACGTGTATGTGTGTGTGTGTTTTATGGTGTTTTTTCAAATAACGGAAATTTTATCAAAATTGTTGCCATTGTCATCAAATATTGAAAATAAATTACTGATGCATTGTCATCTCACCAGTACATATAGAAATGATTATATGTCTCTGTATATTTTGATATCGGGTAATTGGTTAATTCCCATCAAAAATACGCATTTCGTTTGTCGGGGTCCAGTTGGGGTCAGGCTGTCCTGTATTCGATCTGCTTTCTGTTCCTTGCATATCTATAACTTTTGCTATTTCCCCAAAACTGAAGTAACAGTATACATGATATAAGAGGGGGCGGACAGGATGAGAGGAAGGAGGTGCATGGAAGAGGAGAAAGATGTTTAGTGGGGAGGTTCTTATACTTCTTTTCTTATAACTCCTTCGTTTTTCCTTTTTCACATCTAATCTGCATCAACGGCTATACGTATTCGATGCCGTACCCATTGTGTTTTAACAGATAAAAGAAACAATTAACAAATACAGAATATAAAGAATACATTTGCAATATCGCGTAAGCCTGTTATATCTCTATGTATCATAATCGTTGTCGTGCATATGGGTAGTGAACTGGCATGCAATACGCTTTAGTACCCAAATGAAATATGCAATGCATCACTATTCAGGGGAAGGGAGGGGGAGAGGGCCACCCCTACCCCCCCCCTCATGTAAGGAGTCAAGTTCATGAGAAGGACCAACATCTTCATGGAACTTTACAATATTTACGCCATGGAGTTGATGCGACTAGAAGTAGAAATCCTCGTCCGTAATGTCACTCAAATGACTGTCCAGTGTACACTGGTGACCGTGTTTCTATATATTCTGATTCATTGTCCTTATTATAGAAACTTCTTCATAACTGTAGTCATCTACACCAATGTCTGACGGTGACCCAGCGGACAACAAAACTGAGCCTGTATCGCTTCCAGCGCTATACTCCATGATTAAATTATGCGCTGTTTATGTTGCAGTCATGGCAATGTAACAAGAAATGGAAATATTTAGTCAAAACAACTCATTTGCCTTACTTGTACTGAAGTTATTTTTCTTTAAATTCTAACAGATTATTATTGCAAATAAACGGAAAAATCATAATCTAAACGCTAACACTTTTAAATGAGTATACATACTTACATCTAACACACACTGACAACTTGTTCGTAATGATTAACTTATAAAAATGTACATTTTAGTCCTTTCCATAGCCTACATCATATTTATTGCCTATTCATCTAATGGAAATATACATATATACCTTTTTTTAATTCATGCATGCGAGACACTCAAATGTAAACAAAACTTTATTCTTCTAGATTATATAATACATGTACGTGAAAAAGATAGAGAGAGAAAAAAAACACAAATTCCGTGCGCTTTAGCCATTTTTCACACACATATACTTAGGCTGAATGCGGACATGTATGTGAAAAAGATAGAGAAAAAACCACAAATCCAGTGCGCATTATACCACCTTCACACTCACGGATTTTTCTTACGAGTCCTTAAGGATCTCCGACTCGTAGTCAATCACAAGCATTCGTAAATCACTCGTCGTTATCCATGTCTAAATCGTAACATTCCGTGTACTTTTATGGATTTGTGGAATACGTAAGGATCCGTAAGAAAAATCCCATATACCTAGGCTGAAGGCGGACACGCTTACACAGGGAAATAAATGTACATTGTATTTAGGTTGTAAAATAGTAGTTCTAATTCATAAAACAAAAACAAAAACCCAATCACAGATTTACCGTTATAAATTTATTTACTTTTTCCACGTAAATATAGTTATGTATCGTTATATAATCTATTTGCGCAACACACACGCACGCTAATGTCAAATGACGTCAAAGTGCATTTTTATCGCGTTTAACTTGTAAAATGCATTACTTTCATGAAGAAATAGGTCTATGACACTTGCCCGTACCTAAATATGACCGTAAGAAAAAAAGAAGCAAATGTTTCAACCTTTCCAAATATGATATACGTTTTTAAATATTGTGTTGTTTATAAAACATTTTACTAACAGAATATAACACAATTTTTGTCATTTCGGCTTAATTTTCCTACTTTCCGGTAACGATGTGCGATTTTGAATGCATGTTTTCGACTAGTTCCCAACATCGTACAGAAAAACTTTGAGTAGAAAAAATGTTTAGTTTTTACTCTACTTTTAGAAAATATCATATGTTTCATAATATTCCAATTATTAACAAAACGCCCCCAATTTAATCCCATCGGCACATAAAAGGCGTCACTGGGCGTTAAAGGGTTAAACGCTGATTTAATAAATTATTTTCAAATTATTGAATCATACACGAAAAACAAAAACTAAAGCAGATTAATTTGAACGGAAATATTACATTAGATACGTATTCAGTATATATGTATATATAATTAACATTGTCCAGGCGCGAATCTAGAAAATTTTCAGGAGGGGGGATGAACCTGAGGATTAAGTTTTTAATATCATGATATGTATTTTGTGTATTTTTTTATCGCCTGCATTAGGTTTTATAGCTTAGTTACCAAATAAAATCACTCTTTAAAAAAGAATTTAAAATGACAAACGAATTTACAAAGGGGTATGATCAAAAGTTCAATGTGTGACCAAAAAATGCTGAATTCACCTAAATTTCATTAACGCCCCACTACTTTCAAACTAAATTTGATGAATGTCGAAAATAATGAAAATCAGTGTGTGAAATGACAGAAACTTACAGGAGTTTAACCCCCCCCCCCCCTAACTATTTAATTTAGATTTTTATCATACAATCAATGCGATGCAGTAATAATGTTCCCGGAAAAATATAGATACCATACTCTGATACCTCTCCCTTTCTTTCGCAGTCTCTTTTTAAAACCTTAATCAAAGGGGTGTGTGTTGCAACATCATTTTCCCCACTTAATTTGTTCATCGCCGGATTTCGTCAAAAATTCTCTAATTTTTACCAGCCTTCGCGGTGTAATTTTCTTGCGCTTTGAAACAAAGGAATTCTTTGGAACACATTTTCTGAAAATATTTAGTTGTTACACTTTCCAGAAATTTCCGGCCCATAAATTTAGTGCCTGTACCAATGTTTCTTGTTCATATTGATATAAGTTACGGAGAAATCGTGGACTGTTATATTTTTACAGGTGATTAGGTAAGGATGTTCTGCTTCACATTTTTACAGGTGATTAGGTAAAGGTATTCTGCTTTAGGTTTTTACAGGTGATTAGGTAAAGGTATTCTGCTTTACGTTTGTACAGGTGATTAGGTAAGGGTATTCTGATTTACGTTTTTACAGGTGATTAGGAAAGGATAATCTGCTTTACGTTTTTACAGGTGATCAGATAAGGATAATCTGCTTTACGTTTTTACAGGTGATCAGATAAGGATATTTTGCTTTAGGTTTTTACAGGTGATTAGGTAAGGGTATTGTGCTTTACTTTTGTACAGGTGATTAGGTAAAGATATTCTGCTTTACGTTTTTACAGGTGATTATCTAAGGGTATTTACAGGTGATTAGGTAAGAATATTCTGCTTTACACATGCGTTTTTTCTCGTAGTCAGAATGATTGATCCGACGTTTCGTTGCCTATTTCAGAGACTTTGCCGACAGTGCAACAAACCAGAAACTGTCTTAACGATTTGTATCAGTAAATAACGCTAGTAAATATATGAAATTTGTGACGTAATATAACAATATGTTTGTTTTTGTTGTAGATTGGGTTGACTGGAATAATGAACCTCCAGATATTTTATGTAAATACAGCGTGTATGATTAAAATTCTGTTTCACTCGCGCATGCGGGCTCATTGTGTGTTAGTGTTTGAGTTTTATGTTCTCTAGAACTGGTAAGTTAGAATATAGATGATGTAAGGAATAAATGATGCCAGGTTGTATGTATAATGAGAGTATAAAACAATGGAGACATGGGATGAATTACAAATACTCGGCGAACCATCCTCTGAAACATCGACGTACAAAAGTTTGCTTCATTGTCGTACCTAAATGCGCATTGGTCACGAGTAATTCAAGAACCCTACTTGGAGAAAAGTCTATGTGATAATTAAATTTTGCGTGGTACTTCATAAAGGGACTGATTCGCGATTTTACTCAAAATTTTGTTTCTCACTTTTAATGATCAAAACTTGCTGTCTAATGTGTTTAAAATATTTCGCATAAAATTAAGGTTATACATTCTCACAGACGCCCATTTCAGACAGGTTTTTTTTAAAAATTTGTTTTCTAAACAAAGATTGCGGTATGTTATTTACGGAATTTTCAAAAGAAATGGATTTCGATCTAAGTTTATTATATCTTTCACATTTCAAGCGCTGAAGAAATTTTCTGAAATGTTTTGATAAGCGAAAATACAAATGGTGAAGGGGTACTTCAAGCGCAGCCTTAAAATCCTAAAAATGAAGAACAATAATACAGGGGGGGGGGGGGGGGGGTTGATCTATCAGGGTTTGAACTTGAATTTTCGCTGGACTATATTAGTTTGGAAAATTCAGGACAATATACTATTGCTATACACCCATTCTCAGTTAATGTGGACAATTCGCAAATCTATTTGTACTTTTTCATATAGCTAAATGATTGCAGAAAAGAGAAATAATATAATTATCTGCATGTCATTGACATGCGTTTTATTTTTACACAATGTCAAACATAAGCACCCTCTAACAAGTAAATTAAGACTTGAAATGTACATGTTACACGTGATCGCACATTGTTGGAGTTGATTTTATTATCAACTCTATGCAGTCACTCGGCTCAAGGTGGTGTGGACCTGAGCACTTCCTTACAAACAGATGTAATGTTCAGCGCTTGCAGGAAATAGTTCTTGACCGTTTACGCATTACACGTTTAAATGCATAGTTCTTTCCACCGTCGGTCAATTGAGTATGTACATTGAAAAACGACCAAAATATCACCAGAAATACAATCTAATGTCAACAGCGATATTTCACAGCATTCAAACATTCCTACGCGCTTACAGAATATCACCGATCGTAATATACAGTACAGGTCAAAAACACGGAAAACACTGAAAGTGAGCCTAGAAAAAGTCAATGTCTTTGAAATTGCGCTTTCTGCGTATTCTATAGCATTTGAGTGGACCTCTCAAATCCAAAGATACATACATGTACACACGTGTCCACAATCGGGAAAACAAACGATCGGCAACGATTTGTGTTGACGTCAAATTGAAGCGAACCTAAAATATCGTGAATCGTCACATTTAATGCTGAATTAAATTAAATATTGATGAAAAACCCAAATATTTTGTTGTTTTCAAGAAAATTTGTCATAAGTTTGAAAATCAAACCACACGCCATAAAATTTCAGGGTTTTTTAATACACATTTCCCCGTGGACTGCGACCAAGTTCTTAAGCAGCCAGCGTCAGCTGAATGACAGATAGAGCACGTGTACCTCGTGTGTAACAATAGAAATGAAATGTCAATTTAGTTTTCCTTTGTGAATGGTGAAAAAACTTTCCATTTAAAAAGATATATATATTTTCCTGTGGGCCGCGACAAAGTTTTTATTGCCTTTAAGAGTCATAATAGTGAAATAACTTTCCATAATATCTGATTAATAAATATTCAATTAGACTTTTACATTACTAATTGTGTAGAATCAATCACACTTATATTCTGTATGCACTTCTCTGTCGATTCACATAATCTTCATTATTTATTCACAAAAGTTGAACCCATTATTTTCTTTTAAGTTAAAATCACTCAATAAAAAAGAGGGAGTGAAAAAAATGAACTTCTTGATATTTTGTTCATCATTTTGACTGTTATGAAAAATTTTCATAGTTGTATGTATCATTTACTGAAAGTTTTGTTTTACTATAAAGTCATTCACTTATCACATCTTAAAATACAAATTGGATTCTTTCTTCCACTTAAATAGATGAAAATATATTGTCGCAGTCAACAATTTATCCCAAGGCGAGGTCCTTCATGCAAATACCATAGCTTCACGAAAAAAAAAGGTGTACTAGAATATCGTTAAGGTAGTACTCTACATCGTCATAATGGCTAACTTCCTTTAGAAACATTTCCTTTTCAAGTAAAATACCAAGCCGAGTAGCTCAGTAGGTTAGAATACCGACTGCTGAACTGTAGGTCGTAGGTTCGAGTCCAGCAGGGGTTTAAATTTTTTTTCCAGATTACCTTCTACTAAAACTGTATTTTTTGACAAAGTAAATTTAAGGTACTCCGTCCCTCGGGTGCAAAAAATGAAGATGTATTTTTTTTACCATTATTGTGAAGCTTTTCTTACGTACTTGTTATTATGACAAAGAATTGATAATTATTTACCATTGTATCCAGGTGATCTTATGAGATAATTGATCATTACGTATACAGTAAATGATAGAAAACAAAAAGAGTTATCTCAGTTTTATCAAATTGTATTTCATATACTGTATATTGACTTGTTTGCTTCCTAAACAAAATATCCATTGGGTGAAAGGATTACAAAAATAAAAATAAATTGCATTGTATCCAGTAAAATATAAAAGATAATGACTGAAATCAATATGACATCAATTTTCAGAATGTTGAGTTATCTCTCTTCCATGAATTTGGACACAGCAGTAATGACATCGATGAAGTCAGGGTGGTTATTTTCATCGGTACATGTGTTAATGGTTGTAGTAGCAGTAGACGATGCTTTCTTGAACCGACCTTTCTTATCTCTTTCTCGTATACAATTCCCCTCCATTTCCGTTTGTTTACATCTGTGAATTCTTATTCTTTTTTTCAAAGAAGAGTTCCAAAAAAATATAAATGCCGGAATTTATGATACGAATAAACTTTTTCCGGATTTTACGCGAGTTACCAAACCTTGCTGAGGATTGGAGTCCCTTAAACACGAAAGGTCTTCTGCGGTCGTGTTTATCTTTTATAGCAACGTAACACACGACTACATACACGAAAGTACTTTCGTGTATGTAGTCGTGCGTGACGTTGCTATGAGAGATAAACACGACTGAAGAAAACCGGTAACACGGTCGAAATATTTCTACAAAGTGTTTAGAGTTTTTTCTATATTTTACTTCCAAAAAAGAGACTTTTTTAAAATATATATTTATTTATTTAAGGAATGACTTTAATTCTGGGGCAAGTTATATGAGTGGAGAGTTAAGCGCCCTTGGTAGTAAGTGGTCAGTAACAAAGGAGCTCGTACAAATATGTGGAAAAACATCTATTAAATCTTGGGATGGATTGCCAGAAATTTTCCAGAAGATCAAAGGAGTGCTATAGGTTGATGAGACCATGTTTAGCTAAAATCTTAGCTATAAAATGTGAGTAATTTCAAAAAACTTTGACGAACCATTGTTGATATGATTTCTGCTCACCCTGGTGATGTCGTTGTCGTTGTCGGATTTCAATCAACCGTGATGATATTGTTAATTCGCATCGGGTAGGGGCACCCACCAACCGCCATAGGATACACACACCTAAACAGATCATCGCAAGGCTACGTTCAGCAGGCCTGAAATTTAGATTAGTGAAAAGCCATAAGAGTCTAAAACGAAATTCGGAGACAAAACATGTGTCAATCAATGAAGATCTGACGAAACGTAGAGACAAATTATTGTTCCTGTGCCGTCAGCTCTGTCGTGAACAAGTGATTCTGCAGGCGTGGTCTTCCAACGGTAAAATTCGTATTAGAGATCACAGACAGAAAACTCACATCATCAGACAAGAGAGTGACCTATGTCCGTTTGGTCATACCCCGACGCCAACTGAGAGCTGACTCTGAGTGTACCTATATATGATGTATATATTATGTCCAAGAAGTAAATACGACTACGTACAGTATTTTGAAATGTAATACCAATTATTTAGCTATTTTATGTTTATAATATTACTACACTGATAATATTACTATACCGAAAACAAATACTTTCATACTCACAAGTTTTCCAGTTAAAATTTTACCTTAAAATTCATATGGCCTCAAATTTCAATTATTTTGTCCTTTTTTTCTGCAATTCACCCCTCCTATTTTCCTACCCTACATGTTTTGTATGCTTTATTTGCCATTGTTTTTCTGTTATTTGCATGAACTCATTTATTTTGAAATGTCTTGTATTACTACCATGGTAGTACTGTACTCATGTGAATTGTTGCCTTGTATGTATTTGTGTTTTTTCTCTTTTTCTTCCATACCATTTTGTTTACTTACAATCAAACCTTATGTGCAGTTTGTCATGCAACCATATTTGTATATTCTAGGTCTTCAGAAATACATGTCCTAATATTTAAACCCTCAACAGGAAACATTTTCTATGATTGCAGGTACATATTTTCAAATTACATATACCACAACTTAGATAATGGGTAACTCCATTGAACAATTCCGAGCTGCAATCGGTCTTTTCTATTTATCAGGTAGAGGTACTTACAAAAGACAACGTTTTATTGTGTTACCGTTTTCATGTTTTATGCATTTCCTCAAACATATTTTAAAACTACTCACTAGTTGTTTGACATTCATTAAGCTTAGATCTGTGTTTATCAATTTTTATCTTCAGTTTTTCATATTTGTTTTGTTAGTTTGCGGCGATATAGAGTTAAACCCGGGTCCTACTGCTGAAAATGTCCTTGACATATTACATCTGAATATCCGAAGTATTAGACACAAACTAGGTCATTTAAATTCTTTTGTTCATGACTTTGATATTTTATGTTTTTCTGAAACCCATCTAGATATTTCAGTGAGCAACGATAAATTACTTCTTGACGGCTTTAATAAAATAATTCGTAAAGATAGAAATTGTTTTGGAGGCGGTGTTATGATATATTTGTCAAATCAAATACGCGCTACAAGACGCCCAGACTTTGAGCCCGCCGATCTTGAGTGTATATGGATTGAAGTAGATAACAATACCTGTGTTTATCATCTTTGCTGTATTTATAGGCCTCCCAGTTCCGACAGCTCTTTTTGGTCCAAACTTTCGTGGAGTTTAGACACAGTTAGCGAATATTCCGACAAAATAATCATAGTAGGCGATTTAAATCACACAATATTCGTGAAATTATTTCAACTCATGGTCTAGTAAATAATATAACTGTCGCTACACGGAACCTGGCACTGCTTGACCCAATATTGACCTCTACAGAGATTCAATTGTGTGAATCGGGTATATTAAAAATCGAACCGACGATCAGTGATCATAGTGCCACATACATCTCCCTCTTTTCGAACATAAAGTACAATCGTGTATACACGCGTAAAGTATAGATTTATAAAAATGCTGACTTTATAAAACTCAATTATTTAATTGAAAATTGTAACTGGGCAAATATTATCAACGGAGCAGATACTTTAGAGTTGGCAACCAAAAAATTTACATCCGAATTTCTTTCTTGTGTTCGTCAATGTATACCTGAACAAATTATATCAGTTCGTCCACGAGATAAACCATGGTTTGATTCTATGATACGGAAGACAATCAGAATTAGAGATCGACTTCGCAATAAAGCATTAAAATCAAAAAATGACTCCGACTGGTCCGCTTATAGACAAGTTCGGACTTCGGTTAACAATATGAAAAAACACGCGATAACAAATTATTATGACAATATAGAAACCTACTTAGACGATTCTAGTAAAGACAATAATAAGTTATATTGGAAGTTGATGAAAGACTCGTTTAATATTATATCATCGAATGAAATACCTCCAATACAAATTAATGATAACGACAGCGATAACAAGTTAGTATATTCTGATTCTGATAAAATAGAAGCATTGAATGCATATTTTTCATCAATTACCAATATTGATGACACCAATGAAACACTACCAAACATGTATTGCTTATGTAATGGTTCCTTAAATAACATTATTATTGAAGAACAAGAAGTATCGGATATTATTACAATACCCCCAGTTAATAAAGCTGTTGGCCCAGATAGCATTAGCCATAAAATGTTGAAATCAACAAAAACTACCATTATCAAACCACTTACTATGCTATTCAACAGATCATTGTCAGAAAATATTTTCCCATCTTTTTGGAAAATTGCTCACGTCATTCCTCTTTTTAAGAAGGAAGACCCGTCAATAGTATCTAATTATAGACCTGTCTCGCTATTATCATGCGTTAGTAAAGTTATGGAGAGAATTATTTTCAAACATGTATATAATTATTTTCATAGTAATGATCTATTTTATCGATATCAAGCTGGATTTTTACCAGGTCATTCTACAGTTTATCAATTATTAGAAACTTATCATAGTATTGTTCAAAGTATTGATGAAGGGAAATCATGTTGTATGATATTTTGTGACCTATCAAAAGCATTTGATAGAGTATGGCATAATGGTCTTATTTTCAAATTACAAACTTATGGTATATCTGGTAGTCTTTTGCATTGGTTCAGAAGCTACTTATGTCACAGATCACAAAAAGTAATGTATAAGGACCTTTTATCGTCACAACTTGATATATTTGCTGGTGTACCCCAAGGTTCTGTTTTAGGACCTTTACTATTTTTGATTTATGTTAATGATGTTGCTGTAAATATGCTATCAATGTGTAGATTATTTGCTGATGACAAACTCACTCCAGCAGTCCTCATATAATAAGCTAGAAATTGAATACAAGCTTAATTATGATTTACATATACTAGAAAAATGGTCAAATAAGTGGCTACTCAAATTCAATCCATCCAAGACTAAAGCTGTTTATTTTTCGAAAAAAGATAACTCTATTTTACCAAAATTATTTTTCCAAGGTGATAGATTGGAGTGTGTTCCAGTCCATCGTCATCTAGGCTTATTATTGTCACATAACCTCAGTTGGTCTTTATACATTGATTCCATAGTTGATAAATCTTTTTAAAAAGTTGGGCAAAATTGGCAGAAAACATCTGTCAAAATTGTATATAGCTTTTATTAGACCTACTCTTGAATATGCTTCAATTGTTTGGGATGGCTGTTCTGTTCACGATACTGATAAGCTTGAAAAAGTACAATTACGTGCAGCTAGAATACTGGTCTTCCTATTTTTGCATCTAGAGAATCCCTTTATTTAGAAACAGGCTGGCAAACTTTAAAAAGTAGACGTTATATTGCAAGAATGACTACCATGTTTAAAATTTGCAATGGTAGCGCCCCTGATTATTTAAATGAAATTATTCCACATAAACATGAAAATATATCCCTTTATAATACTAAAAACAATAATAAGTTTTACATTCCAAAATGCAGATTAGAGTTATTCAAAAAATCATTTGTACCTGACTCTGTAAAACAGTGGAATTTATTAAATGTAGAAGCCAGAGAAGCCATCTCACTCAATTCAATCCGCAAAAATATAACAGACATTACAAGACCACCATCATATTACTCTTTTGGAAAACGATATATCAACATTATTCATACAAAGCTAAGATACAACTGTATACTTAATTATGATCTTTATAAATTAAATATTACAAATTCTCCGTTTTGTACATGTGGACATATTAATGAAGATGTATACCATCTCTTTTTTGCTTGTAAAAATTACTCCAGGGCTAGAAATGATCTTTTTAATTGCGTTTTCATGATTGACTTGGTTAATATTGATACAAAATTGTTATTATGCGGTGATGTAAATTTACCTGTGCAAACTAATATAACTATTTTTTCAGTTGTTTATAAATTTATAGAAGAAACTAGTAGATTTGTTTAATCATTGTATATTTTACCTGTTAATTATTACCTTGCATGACATATTGTAATATTTTAGGAGAGGGACTAGTAAGTTGTCAGAACTTGTTCCTAATCCTTTTGATTTCATCAATAAAATATGTTCAAAACAAACAAAACGAGTATAACCTGGTTTGGGTCAGTTTACGCTTTATAAAAAAGCGTAAACTGACCCAAACCAGATTATACTCGTATAATTTGCCCCAGAATTAGAGTCATTCCTTATAATTTAATGCAAGAGACAAAGATGCTAACTTTCGTTTATCAAAATGTACATAAACTCGGAAAAATGCAAGTCAACTGAGCCGCGCAATGATTCACTTACATGTAGAAACAACGACACGAAGCGTCTAGCTGTGAAGGTCGCGATCTTTAATCTTAGTTTTACGGAGCCTAGCCATTTATCAAAATATTGTATCGAAAGTGAAGTTTGTCATGATAGCAAATATGTATAGATTATGTATGTAATGCGTATTTCGTTGCCCTTTAGATTTGAAGTTGCTCATTTCCGACAGAAAATACGGGAAATTGCATTGTATTAGGCCTACCCAAAATAAATCTTCAAAAATCAGAAAATGCAATAATTTGCGGCTTTTAACTTTATGAAAACTTATTTCATGAAAACTTACCCTTGTAAGCAACGTTGCCGCTATTACTAAATCCGACACAGAAAATATTTAAGCAAGTGACAAATCCCGATCGACGTGTCAATGTGTCTGACGTCATGTGATAAAATGTGACGTATGAATTTTTGTTTGCTTTGTTGAAAGACGGATCAAGCAATGAAACAACCCCCCCCCCCCCAGTTATAAATGTATTTCAAAATTAACAGGGTAATGCTTATTTGGCAAATCATTAATTCGAATATGATATCCTTGTTTTAATCTATTATTCGGCCATACATACAGAGAAAGATGTTTTACGACAGTGATTTGCGTACAAATAGATGCTAATATTGACAACGAGAAAACAATATGTTTCAAACCGAATTATCTTATGGCCTACATTTTGCAGTTACTCCCCTTACACCGGAAGTTGGAAGCGTGCTTACGATTGCGGTCCTAAGCTTCACATAAATAGTATTTAAAGCTTACATTACCAAATTACTTAGTATATCAAGTTTTAACAGGTTGTATTATATCTATGACAAAAACAATGTTTTTAAATTTCTTCGATTTAATGGAGAAAACTTTTTAAAGTATGCAAATTGTCGAGTTGGGGTATATAGGTGTATTTGATGTTTATTTCTGTCCAAATTATGCAATTAATACCGAGGAGTTCAATAGTAATCTGTTCTAAAATTAACAGATACCTAGAGTTAAAAGCACAATGAAAGCATGCGATATCAGGCACGTAGCACCGTATGGGGGAAGTTGACTTCATAACATTGCCTAAAATTTCTTGTCAAGTAAAGTTTTAAAAAAAAACTCAAAAAAAAAAAAACAAAAAAACAAAAAACAAAAAAAAAGAAAAAAAAAGAAATACAAATCTCGAGAAGGAAGGCGGGAAGGGTTGATTATTCAATTTCATTCATCGGTTAAATTTTACATTTCCACTACCATTCAAGACAATGCTTTTTTTTATAGGGGGACAAAATAGACAAAACCCGACTATAGATCTATAGATCTATGCACGTAAAAATAACTAAGTTTGTATAATAAGAGGAGGCAGACCCATTGTTGCTACGAGCCTGATGATTGTTTTTGTGCTCATTTGAGTAATTGAAGTGCAAGAAGACGTGTAAATTGATGTACACAAAATCTAACTTTTAAAAGATTGAATCACACGGTGAAAAAATATTTTTAAAAAAATACCACTAGACATACCAATTCGAGATAATTAACATGCTTTATCTATTGGCACCTAGTGTACATTTAGCAACAAGTAGTTTTGTTCAGTGTGAAACGATAAATTGATAATGTACATGTATGCGTTGGTTTTACATGTGTTTTTAGGCACATCGAATTGCATGGGTTTGTGTGTGTGTGTGTGTGTGTGTGTGTTTTGGTTGTCGAAAATATTGATAAAAATTAATAATGAAGAATTGCTGATATACGAAGGACATCATGATTCTGATCTAAAGAAATCAAGGACTAGGTAATATTTACATATTTTGTTATATCATGACCATGCATTGCTTGCGAGAAAACCGCACAAGGAACACATGTAAATGTAATTAGTGGCTAAAATATTTCGTTCAATTATACTATTTTTAAGTCATTACACTTAATTCTTAGAAAAATTCATTAACTGGTGATTGATTGCAATCAAAAATTGTAAAATTTCTATTTATTCCTTATATGGCACCGTCAACTGAGGACCGCAATTTGCTGCGCGACCTCTGTAATCAGGGGGAAATAACTCGCATAGCGTTATGAAAAATGTAGGCCATTGTACACGCTGACTTTCTATTCCATAGAAGGCTGAAAACTGCTGCGATGTAAATTTAGAGAGAGAGGGAGAAAAATAGTTCCGGCATCTGTTTGTCAAGGGTGTGTGTCCCCATACCAAACCAGGTTATGCAAAAATAACTTGCGTTCCTCAATTGGAATTTGACCAATCAGAGACAAGGATTCAATCAGAATTAAATTATATATATATAAATTCATAAAAAGCGTTTTGTTTTTAAACAAAGAGTAAGCCACGATGTATCAGAATAAATCTTTATGTTCAATGATGTTTTGCAGTCTTAATTGTATCGATATCTTGAATTAAGAAGAAGCCAATAGGCCTTGACAGTCACCTGAACCCATGCATGAACCTGTCTGAAAGGCTCTTGTTTGCATAATCCCCCAAAGCCTTTACAATTGAAATATTTGGTAGACTGCATTAAATAACCTCTTTACAAAAGCATTCAGTGTTCAATATCTCAATATATTTTAGCAGATTAATAGACGGACTTTCAGACCCCATCCCTCTCCAGCAGTCATTCCCCAAAAGTATTACTCGGGTAGGCAGCATCTTGATCACCTCATTTTTTTTATTTATCTAGTTTTCATATAACATCAAAAGAACTAGACATAAGGTTTTAAGCATTATAAACACTAACTCTCTTTGACCATTTTTAACACCCCCCCCCCCCCCCCCTGAAATCCTGCAACCTGGTTTCCAAAATAAATAATTTGTTAGATCATGAAATTTACAATTTTGTTAAAGGCTTCCTTGTCCATCATTACTATATGCTCAGTTTGTCCGTTACATGCATTATGCTGATGGGTAGTAAGGCTTAAAGCCAATAAACAATACAATACTACAAAACAGGCCCAGTAGTTACCGTAAGGCCATGTTCACCAGAAGTATTTATGACCGAATGTATCTACCTGGTGGTCTTTCGTATTTATGTTCTGCAATTATCAATCAACTGAATGTGTACATTAAATACCCAATATACAATTTCTTATATGGTCGAATTAGATTAAAGACAGTTATAATTCAGAACAATAGTTTACAATTCAACATTTAAAATACTTCATTTATTTAATAAATAATAACATAGTAATGTATTTTTACTGACTAATAACAACAGAATTATATTGCAATAGGAAACTTTGAATACAAATAACACATTTTTGGCATTATACCGGAGCTAAACATTGCTCATAAAATGTCCTTTTATTTTTGGCAATTAGCTGAAAGACATGTCGTTAATTCTAAGAAATTTCTATTTTAGGTATTGAGAATTTCTTCTGGATAGCTTTGGACGAAGTACTCTGGTCACTGTCTCTACTTTCATCACTCGATGAATCCGTGGATAACTTTTTCTTCATTTCTGGTTTCGCCTTCTTGTGTTTCATGAACTGGTTAATGACAGGTCGCACGAGTTTATTTTCCCCGACACTCTGTGACCTATGAACCGGTGTCAAGCTCACAGGAGATGGCCTTTTGTCCTTCAAACTCTCACAAGACAAATGCAAATCTTGAACACTAAGCTCAGAAACAGAGTGACTGTCAGAGGCGTGTCCCTCACGTGACAAAGAATGCAGGAAGCTGATTGCTATGGATGTCTTCCGGAATGCGCGCCCATACATACTGTCGCTATGGTCACGGTCAGATATGTGAGATTCTGTCGGGGAACATGGTCTTCCTGTATCTTGGGATTGCCGCCATTTTTCTTGCAAACTGGCATTACAAAAAAAATAATAATCAAAAATTGAAATGCTTTTTTCTGCATATTGTAACATTACATTTACATTTTCAGTGCGCCTGTCTTTGATATCTTTACACAAATTGTAATGATATATCCATTTCCTTACAAATGCGTTGTAGTTACAAAGAATGTGTGTATTAATACAGATAAATATAACACACGTATCTCTATTTTAACGGCTGGGAATTCCGACAGAAAATGAAAGTAGAATGTAAATAGAAGAATTAATCTTTGAAAATACATAAGGGTATGAACTGCAAAGCTTCGGACCGACATATTTTTCATGAAGCGCTGTCGCCGTGAAGAGTCACAGTTCATAACCATGTATTTTCAAAACTCAAATTAATTTTTTAAAATGAAGATTTAACCCCCTTAAAACCCCCTGATTGATTATACCTGATCATTGTCTGGGGTAACGGTTTCGTGTATCCTGTTTTTCCGATTATCCAGTATGTTTTTTGAAGGCCTTTCCCCTAAAACAAAATTAAAAGGAGACAATTCACTTGAAGTAACTGTCTGGAACTGTATAACATACATGTAGCAACTCTAAAATGACGTGTTGGTATTTATCTATATATACCTTAACATCTATGATTCCCCGCTCCATCATCATGAATCCCCATTTAAGATCCTGGAGGGCCGAGTTCATGGCGGCACTGATGTGAATGTGTAATGCTAAAAATAGGAAGTAACTGACATGAAATCTAAACAAATGAGCGTTAAAAAAGCAACAAATTTTAGGTATTAGGTTAATATGAATATCATTTTGATACATATTGCTCATCCTCTGCAGCAGTTTTATTCTCTTCATTATAGTTAGATCACAAAAAGTAGGCTGTATTCTGATAAAGAATTAGAATACGGTCGGTAACCTATGGTATCCACCCCCCCCCCCCCCTCCTCCGTTATGTTATTTCTAGGGTCAGGAATTGTGGGAGACGTGGGTTATTGAAAATGGCTGGAGTTTTATAGGTAAGAACGTGAACTGTTGTGCAAATTAAAGTAGAATAAAATATCATGGGTTTACCAAGCACGAATTATTAGAATATGACCCCGATATCGAACCCCCCCCCCCCCCCCCCCCCTTGAAAAAAAGATTGGACGAAAAATGCGCACAATGCTCAGCATAACATGCATTTTTCAGTTGATACAGATTTGCTGTATCAACTTATTTTTCAACCAATCAGAGTCACCGTATCACCGTAAGTCTAATATACATGAGTTGCTAAAGCAATTGATATTGGATACCAATATAAACAAAACAACAACAAAACCCAGCACCGCGGCGGGATCTATGTTTACCTTTTCCCGTAGATTCCATTCGGGAAGCCATGTTGACAGTGTCCCCAAACAAGCAGTATCGGGGCATGGCCGTCCCCACCACCCCCGCGGCACATCCTCCTGTGTGGAGACCAATCCTCAGCTGTAGTTTGGATCCTGGGAGGTGGCGGATCGTAAAGTTAGTCACTCCGTTTAATAAGTCCAGCGCCATGTTGGCGATTTCTCCGGAGTGTTTCTTGCCGTTCCGCCGCGGAAGTCCGCTCACACACATGTAAGCGTCGCCTATAGTCTCCACCTTAGAATGATCAGAAAACCAGATTATTCCAAACAAATTCAGTCTGAGCTACATGTATATCTCAAACGGGAAATTTCAAACAAACTCAGTCCGAGCTATATCGCAAACGGACTTTTGAAAAACAAATCCAGCCCTAGCTATATCGAAAATTGGTAACTCAGCAAAGCCAATCATTTCATAACGTATTTATAAATACAAGTACATTTTGTTCTATCATGTTTTAGAAGTGTTCGATTGTTGGAGAATTTTACCTTGTAAACGTCATGTCGACCGATGATTTCATCAAAGGTTGTATATAGGTCATTCAAAAGATCCACAACCTAAAAAAAACCAAACCCAGAACATAACTATACACAATATTATGTTCCAATAATTTTAAATATATTTAATTTTTATGACCTTTCAAAAATAAAGACTGCAAATGAAGTACATACCTGTAGCGGTTCGCTTTGATTCGCTATCGTTGTAAAACCGACGATATCTGAGAAGAAAATGGAGACTTCGTCATAGCATTCGGGCTGTACAGACTCTCCACGCTTGAGTTGTTCTGCCACCAGTCTACAAGTTCAATTTATTCTCTCCCATCACAAATATACTGGTACACATTACAATTTTACTAAACCGTCAGAAGTACTAAATTGAATGGAAAGAAAATAGGTATAAATATACAATGTGTGTGGTGTATGTATAGTGGACGATAAATACAACTGTACATTGAGGAGGACAGACTAATTCATATATTTTAAAAATAAGTACGCAAGGGGAGATAATCAAATTGGTTGATGGTCATTACGGTGGGAGCATGTTGTAGAGCAGCCGGTCAGTCTTCTGCTTCTCCAGGGCCAGTTCCTCCGTCCTCTCAGTGACCAGCTGTTCCAGGTTGTTGCTGTACGCCTCCAACATCTGGATCATGTTGTCCATTATGTTGATTTTCCTGTCAAAATTCAAAACCATGAAAAATTATGGAATTAATCACGCCACCTGCAGAGTCAACACAAATACAGTTACTGGCCCTGAGACCGGAAGTAGCAACCATACGACAACAGAGAGACTAGTCATGTGACCATAAGAACGAGAAGCAGCAGGCATAAAACGTTAGAGAAACTATAGACTTGAGGAATATTTGACGAAATTCCTGACACGTCATGCAGAATCCTTTGGTGTTTTTTTTTTCAAGAATATGACTGGATAAGATTCCTTGGGGATCCGGGTTTGAATAGGTCCTCACTACCCTTTGCTTGTCGTAAGAGGCGACTAAATGGGGTGGTCATTTGGATGAGACCGTAAAAACCGAGGCCCCATGTCACGGCAGGTGAGGTACGATAAAGACCCCTCCCTAACCAAAGGCCGTACATGTACGTGTCAAGTGTAGGCCTAAATTTTGCAGCCCTTCACCGGAAGTTGTGAAGTCTCCATATTGATGAAAAATCCTCGAGTGGGGCGTTAAACAATATACAACTGACTGGATAAGTTGGTGAATTTATTTCGGTAAATCCGTATGATTGCATACGAGTCGGCTACAAATCCTTTGTTTATACACGTTTTTCGAGAATTTCGTAAAGGAATGAGGATATTGTAATGCATATTAAATAATTACTAACTTTTGTTTGGTTGATAGTAATAAAATATTCATTTATTAATCCAAGAACATGATATGTTGTCCTCATTTCAATCAATATTACGTTTCTGGTTTTGATAAATCCTACTAACCGAAAACAAGAGGGCCGCGGCCTTTATCGGTCACCTGAGTACTGGTAGAAGGTATCACATATGCAGTCCGATTGTAGTTAGGGATACCCCAGCCGACGCCCTCTAAACTTTTCAAATTCAAAGTAAACCGTGGTCTTTTGTTTACAAAAATGTAAACTATAAAAGCAGCAATAATTTCTTCCACTCTCGGACAATTAATGACAAAATCTTTTGATTTATTGAAATTATTTTGTTGGGACAACTTACATTTTTTCCAAAACCCTTAAAATTTGCGTCATTTTATCAATTTCAGCTTATCAAAAATGACAGAAAATAATAAAAACGACTACATAGGAGACTTATCTCAAGCCCTATGAAATCTGTAAAATCCAAGAGATTTCGGGGGGGGGGGGGGGGGGGGGGGGCTTTGCCCCCTCGGTCCACACTAAGGCTTTGCCCTGGACCCACTTGGGGCCTGAATGAGGCTACCAGGCCCCTTTCTCATTACGTTGCGCCCTTAACCGCAACCGAATTTGAATAGAATTGGAAGAGAAGTTAAAATGCTCAATTGTTAACACACTATGGATGACACACGACAACGGACGCAGACCAATAACAATGGGTCATCTGAATGACCCAGGTGACTTAAAACTGATTTAATTTTCTTCAAACTGTACTTGTAGATAGACAGAGAATATAAAAATCGTTACCTCCCGCTGTTGATATCTACGAGCCTCTTTCTGATACTGTGGAAGTCTAGCCTCGATTCGGAGTGCTCATGCCAGGAACACCTCATTAGGAATATTGCTTTATCCGGGACATTGCTATCCTCGGGTATGTGGGGACGAAAAGGGGGCACTTCGTGGTTCCGTACCCTTATTATTACCTCTGAAAATGTTAACACGTTATTGCGCAATGAACACACAATATAAACATAGGATCTATAGAGCGCTGATGGAATAGGTATGATAAATTGATATTAGCTAGAATTTCACTTTCTGATTATCAAAAACTATATGTTATATGTCTTAAATCAATCAAATCAACTGTCTGCCTTCTCATTGATACTGTCTTTGCTCACATGCAGAGCTTATGAACTTTCACGATACATGTAATGACGGGGGGTTTAACTAATGGCTTTTTTAAAGCAATTCATGTTCAGTAAATTCTTGTGTAGCGGTCACCCAGCCAAGTGCTGATCACGCTCGCCGATGCTTCACTTGCGTGATAAAGAGAGAGATTCTACCACATCACTAGAAAGGTTAGCTCACCAGCTAGACAGCTTAAGTTCCCTCTATATTGTTCGCTACAGTGAGATGCGTCCTACCTTTTGGAGATGATACAACATTGAAGTAGTATGGAGCCGCCCTGAGGAATATTTCCTGTAGAATTATACCGAAGCTGTACACATCTCCCTTTTGAGTTCCTTTACGAGGCATCTTCTGAAGTCTCAGAAGTTCTGGTGCCGTCCAAAACAACCCTACAGAAAACAGCGCCGCGTGAACAATAAACATAGATTTACAACCTTCCTATTGCACTTAAGGATGTATGCTACACCAGAGAAATTTGATATGGATGAAAAGTGGAGGACATGTACAACAATATTTTGAAATTGAAAACTTTCTTTACTTTATTTAGTCAAAAAATGCAGTTTTAGTAGAATAGCATCGGCAAAAACGTTTAATATCCCCTCGAACTCACAATCTACAATTCGAACTACTACTGGACTCGAACCCGCGATCTACAGTTCAGCAATCGACGTGCTATCCTATTGAGCTACTCAGCAAGACGATAACAATTTAAATGAATAGATAAATATTGCTAATACTAATATTTTCATCCATGTTTTGAAAGGAAGTGAGTCATTACGACGATGTAGAGTACCTCCTTAAATCTAGTTCTCTCCTCCCTCTACCCCTTCTCCCCAAATCAGCAAGCGGTGGCGTGGCTATCTCTTTCATTTCACAAAATAGGAGTCCTGGGTTCGATTCTCCACCCCGGCACTGCGTCAAACTTTTACAGATGTTTAACATAAGGTACATGCGTATATAGTGACTACTCCGTCTCCAAGTACCCGGATTTAGAGGGTCATTCGGGTATGGCTTTAAAAACGTATCTCCCTTGTCAGGGTAGATAATGGCACGTTAAAGAATCCTTACTGCTACGGCACTGAGCATCATGCATAGGTTTAGATTTGTGGCACTTCCACTGAAGATGGTGACGTTTTTACACGAGTTACGTACAACAACACCCCCACCCTCCATTTTAAAGTTAAGATGCCACAACACGTATTAATTAATTACTAGTATTTCTCCAACTCTTGTTCGTTAGTTTTGTTTTTAATTCGCACGCTTGATAATGCTGAAAGTTAACTGATTGCGAATGTATGGCATAAAACGTGACTGATGGTATACCGGTGTAGTTAAACGTGACTGATGGTATACCGGTGAAGTTAAATGTGACTGATGGTATACCGGTGTAGTTAAACGGGACTGATGGTATACCGGTGTAGTTAAACATGACTGATGGTATACCGGTGAAGTTAAACGTGACTGATGGTATACTGGTGTAGTTAAACATGACTGATGGTATACCGGTGTAGTTAAACATGACTGATGGTATACCGGTGAAGTTAAACGTGACTGATGGTTTACCAGTGTAGAATTCGTGTTCCCCAATCTCCTGAGAGGGCTCCTCGGGGTGAGTTGTAATGGCTCCGTAGTCGGTCAACTTTAGAACCCAGCGGCTGTCTATTACACAATTGCTGGACTTCAAATTACCGTGGGATTTCAAAGGAGACTTGTGCAAAAATTCCATTCCCTGTTTAAATCATAATTTCAAGTAAGAAGAAAGTTTTGAATTCCGAATTCTTTTGATATCAAAATATCAGGAAGGAAAACTATTAGCACTAACCCTTGCCAAGTCCAGCGCAAACGACATTTTGAACATCCAATCCAGTTTTATGTCGTCATTTTCCAAAATATCCTTTAAAAAATATGTGCTCTTTTTAGATATGTTGCATACATTCATTAAGCATACCTGATCTCGAGGATATCTAAGCATGTGTTACCTGTATAAGCATGTGTTACCTGTATAATCATGTGTTACCTGTATAAGCATGTGTTACCTGTATAAGCATGTGTTACCTGTATAAGCATGTGTTACCTGTATAAGCACGTGTTACCTGTATAAGCATGTGTTACCTGTATAAGCATGTGTTACCTGTATAATCATGTGTTACCTGTATAATCATGTGTTACCTGTATAAGCATGTGTTACCTGTATAAGCATGTGTTACCTGTAAACTTCCCTTTGCGCAATACATAGTCAGTACATAGCAGTTTTCTGGCTCTAGGTTGGCACCAACAAATTGGTTTAAATTGTCGTGATGCAACTCTCGTAACTGTAACAAAGGAGCTCTTTATGATAAATGGGATAATTCATGTGAATATTTTGGATTATAATTATATATTTTTATCATATTCTTATGAAATAGATTTTAAGTTTTTTTTTCATAAAGTTAAAATCTTGTGGACATGATTGGTTTTCTCTAACGATTATACATGTACATCTTGAAAGATACAGGTGAAAAATTCTTCAAGCAGTCATCTGGGCCTATATGCAGAAAAGCAATAACTGCTCTCTCTGTTTATGAACCTATCATTATATGTATATCGAATCGTATTTAATCGTACAATGTATATATAATTTTCAAATCATGAGTATTTGCTGGTGCATACATTCTTCAAGGAAATACAGTTAACTTGGCTTCAAAATATCGACGATCACTTTAGCTTATCAAATGTTCAAAGGCAAAATGAAATGAAGATCTCTGCTAGCAAGGTATATACCCACGCAATGCTTTTTCTATGAAGTTTCACTGTGACCTTGACCTTTGGACCCCTAAGTCGATAGGGATTTTTTTCTCTTAATAACAAAGCTACATTATAAATATGAAACCAATCGAGCAAAAATGTGGCCCGTATAGTATTTACAAGCTTTTTCTATGAAGTTCAGTAGTGACCTTTTGACCCTTGACTCCAAATCATTGTTCTTCCTCTTGTGATGATAAAGCTACATATGAAGTATGAAATCAATCGAGTGAAACACGTGACCTGTAGAGTGCCTACTGTACAAGACTGAAACTTGGTGTAACACATACCCACCCACACAGAATGGCCCCGTTACTATACCCCCTCGCGCAACGAATTGCAAGGGGTGATTAAAAATGTGCTTGTTGAGTGCAATTCCCGATTCTTACCGTTTTGAGATCTCTCAGTACCTCTCTGGTCAGTCTTATTGATCTTCGTTGTAAACTCTTTACTGCCACCACAGACCCCTATTAATCATGAAATTTATCAATTACTTTCCACATGACAAGTCTCTCTCTTTCTCTCTCCATCCATTCACTTCCCCAAGGACTGGGCAATATATCACCCCTTTCACTAAGGACCCTGCATTCTGATCTAAAGTAAGACTACATCGTCATAACGAACCAAAATATAGATATCAGCAGAATTATATTTAATTGTTTAGCTCTGTAGTTCGAACTCTAGATTGTTAGTTCGAGGGGATCTTAAACTTTTTTTGCCGATGCTATTCTACTAAAACTACATTTTTGACTAAATAAAGTTGAAAGTTGACAACTTCAAAACATTGTTGTACCTAGGCTATCAACAACTTTTTATTCACATCAAATTTCTCTGCTGTAGTATTCCTCCTAAACACAGAGGCCCCGACTCACGGTAGACGTTGACACGCGATAAAGAACCTTCACCGCTACGGCCCTGAGCGTCATGCATAGGGAGGGGGTGGGATTGTGGTACTAGGACTTCATCTACACCTGGTGACGTCTCTACGTGAATGAAAACTTCTAGTCTTCTCGAACGCGACGTCAAACAAAAACAAAACGTCCTAAAGGGTCAATGTTTTAATTCCCTCCGGACAGGTCAATATGTTGTAATTTCTTATCGTTATTCAGTGTAGTGACGAATTTAAGGATGTCTTTTGATAAAGTGTTACAAAAGATATTTTTGTAAAATACGCTAGTTATAGGTGTGAGATACACATGTATATGTACATGCTAATTGAAATGTTATTCACTCGAGTTCATACTCCGTCGCACGTCTCTGTTTGGTGGTATGAGTAAATTTCACATATGTAAATTGTTAGAAATAGTACTTTTTTTGTCATGTTAGTATAATTACTTATGATAACCTCATATATCTACAAGTGATAAAGTTCTCCGCGATATGCAGCTGCGAATGCAATTTTTCTCTCTCGATTAGATTGTTTAAGATAAAGAAATATACATCAAAAAGTAAGATAAGCAATCATAATAGTAAAAGATTAATGTGTAATTGACATTGTCCGTCATATCACGAACGTGCATCAGAGGATATAGAGATTTATAGTATTAATATAATCAGTTTGTACATCGTAAAATGAATCATAGTTACAAGCAGATTATTGTACTAAATTTGGAGAGAAAGCATGACTCATATCAAATAAATTAGTTGTTTATTGAATTGCTGTGGGTTATGTTTAGAAAAGAAATGCGTTATTTCCGGATGAATATAGTGAAGGAGAAAATAAAATTATTTTTCTCATAACCGTTCCATATGAATCCTAATTGCTATTCATAAACATGTTGCCAGTATTGATTTCTACGAACTTTTCTAGTCGAATATATCACTGTGAAACATACATACTCGTTAATTACCTTGTAATTTCCTATTGGGGCAAACAGGAAGTTCTTATCAAGACTGCAAGACGAGCCAAATCCCAGGGTTCCTCGTGTTTCCTGTAAAGTAGATTATATTTTCTTTGGCATGCGTACTTTTGATAGTATACAGATAGCGTGGCCCAGTACCCATCAGTATCAGTACCACTGTAGTAACTGTTACAAGTACCCACCATTCGGACCAGTTTTTTGGTTGGGTGGGGTCCTGCCACCTGTTTGGGAGGGAGCTGTTTGTTCCTCAATTTGATTTCGCTTTCGTTCACTTTCCACAACATTCCCATTAGTTCTTTTTCAAATTTCTTTTTCCTGCAATGGTAGAAGAAATCCAATTCACCACATTACAAATTTTAACCATCGAGAGAAGCTCAAAAGACTTTTCTTTCTCTATTTGTGTATCTACCATGTTACGTTTTAAGGTAAAAGCACCTTGCACGCACCTGTATAGAATGCATGCCAGGATGAACACCGCAATGACCATGACTCCTCCAACACAGGCTCCGGCTATTATCGCCCCGGTCTCACCGTGCTCATCTGTTATTCCAAGAAAATGTTTTAGAAAAGATACCGGGATAAAATAAAAGCATGTTTAAATTTTAACATTTGATTTTAGATTTTAACAAAAACAAAATACAACGTACATCTATTTTATCTATAATTTATATTATACGTCTTAAAGTCGTACAATATTTACATACTTGTAATCACGCCTGAGACAATCGAACAGTTGAGGGAAAAAAAGACAACAATGAAATCTTTGGACGAGTTCATCAATATTGTCAAAAGGCTGAAGATTCCATTGTGCATGTTATGTAGAATTTACATAATATACCTTATCCACATCTGTACGTGGACAAATGACTTATAATTTCATGCAAAATACTCGAATCTGATTGATCGTGAAGCATATGAAAAACATTGTTACCTTCTGAGAACAGAAAGCACGCATTCCAGGGTGATAGTATCTAGCAACGGGTAACAGTACTTGACAACGGGTGATATTATATAAATTATCACATGCGTCAAATTTATGCGCGTACGGTTCGCCGTAGATTGTTAGACGAATGAGTAATAAATGAGAAACTCCCGCATTAATAAACAAAACGTCGCATGACAGTGATTGGTAAAATATCAACAGGCGTAGGGTTTTCTGCTTTATTTATATCACATTCAGTATTGCATGTAGTTGAGAGTAACATTGAAAATTTTCACCCCTCGAGAAACCTTAAATTGTCAGCCTCGGTTGACAATGGTTTTCTCAATATTACCCTCAACTACATGCAATATTGGTATAAATGTTTTTTATACCTGCACGTCGCAGTAGTTCATGTGGTAAAACGCTCGCTTCATGAGCAGATTGTTTTTGGTTCTGATTCGAACTCCGACCGCGACAGACCTGAATGATTAAAACCGGTAATGACTGCGTTTTAGTCAAGCACTCGGCTCTAGAATTGCACAAGACCTTTAAAATCAAGGTCTCGTTAGGCACGATAACAAAAATACCCCAATGCTTACGCAGTCCATAACACGAGGCCTCGATTGTTGCACGTTAGTAACGTCTCACTGTGAGACAAAACAGTCTCACAGGCACGTGAAACAACAAACTATAACCTATCATTACGTCATTATAATTCTGAATGTTTATTTCATAGTTAAGAATATACTTACCTTCGTTGTTGCAGGTCTCCCCCGTAAACCCACATTTGGGCGTGTCCTGTGGCGGACCCGCCCCTATCCATTCCATAGAAGCCTGACTTAAACAATTCCCGGAGGACAGTTCGTACACGATTGTAAAATTGTCATGCTGATAATGGGAGACACGGTAGGTTCGAATGGCACTCTTTGAATGGTTAAAATGGATATTACCACCAGTCCATCCTGAAATACATGCATGATATATTTTATTATATATATATATATATATATATATATATATATATATATATATATATATATATATATATATATACATTAGCCCAGTAGCTAAGTACTTCGTTACTAGCTTGAAAATACGGATGTATATTTAATTGCTGTTATAAAATTAGAAATTCATTTCAAAATTAAGGATTATCTCCCTCATGCATAGCTCTTATCCTTGGACGAATTTGGCTCCACTTTTTTGGCACGCTGCTTTTGGCTATATTTAGCTTTAAAACTTCATAGTTATTTCGGATTTCAAACATTTCGGTTGAGCATCACTAAAGAGACATTATTTGTCGAAATGCGCATCTGGTGCATCAAAATTGGTACCGTATAAGTTTATATATATATATATATATATATATATATATATATATATATATATATATATATATATATATAATGTAATTAAGATATGTTTAACAGTGGTTCAAATGATAATGACAGGAAAGGAAATATAAATATTTAAGCATTCTGAATTGTTTTTTTGATATTGGAGTTTACCTGAGTATGAAATTCTCTGCAGGTTTTGTTTGAGTTGGCTCACATTAAAGCTGCTAGTTGTAGCCTGTCGTACATATTCGCTATACAATAAAACAGCGTCGTACAAGTAGGCATAAAATTCGCTCACCTACAACGTAACAGTCACCTAACAATAAATGTATACAAAGAAATCTCTATATTTTGTGCATATTGTTTTAGAATCTTTTAAAATATAGCATAACGAACTTGCTTCTGATTCTTTTGTATATATCATATACAATGAAATACGTTAAAATCAACGTTTGCTATTATACAATTTTTTACTTTTGATTCGGTCCGCTCGTGGCTATATGGACCTGGCCAGATAGTGATTGACCGAGGCCGTTGGCCGAGGGCAAATACCTGACCAGGTCCGTATAATCACGAATGTCAATAACTGTTTAATCAAATGATCAGAAATTTTACAACAGTTTTTACAATGGCTTTTTTTTTTTCATTTTAAAAAATTCCCTCAACTGTATTTAATGTATAGCATATTTGAAATATGCCAACATTTAATTCTACAAATTGTAACGGTAATAAAAGGTACTCCCAATATTTTACATGACAGATGATAGTAATATGATCATAATTAGCCGTGTTTGGTAAAGCCATTAATTTGAATTTGAAACGCGCTATTTGATTTGTCGATAAATATGGTTGGTCAATAGGGAAATCCCGAATAAAACGTTGAGGTGAAATCACTCTGATAAGCACACATCAGAGAAAATCGTCTGGACCAATCAGAGAGCTTCAAAATCCCTGACCGTATGATAAACTTATATATACATGTATACCATACTTATATAAAAGGAGGACATGCTTTGCATACCAGCGTTGGATTGTGGACAGGATTAATGAACTGTTGGTATCTAGATTCCGTGGTTGTAAACGGTCCAATCTGTAATAGAGATCGTAGAGTGTTTCTTGGGTGCGGGATATTCATCCCGGAAGAGTGATTCAGCGCGGGACTAAACTTCCAGTTAATGAATATGTATGAGCCGTCATTCATTCCTTGTGCTGTGACCTCAGAGAGAAAGGTTTCCAAAAACATCTCAGGAACAAACACCACTATGACTGTAAAGTACAATGGAGTGTGTTAGGCTGGAGTATTGTGCAATGAAGTGTGTTAGGCTGGAGTATTGTGCAATGAAGTGTGTTAGGCTGGAGTATTGTGCAATGGTTATAGACACATCACAATCAATTTTACATATCAAAAGATAAGCACTCGCGTAGCTCATTGGTAAATCTTTCGTTTCGTAACTAGGAGGTCGTGAGTTCGAGCCCCGATCGTGCCATGGCCATCGCCAAAAAACCACGGGTTATTGCTTCATTCGGAATAAAACAATAACCCATGGTTTGCGACGATGGTGCCATGACCGCGTCAAATATAGGTAGTGATTCCTCATTTGCCGAACGCTCGGCATAAAGACGAGATAATCATGGTCTTCCTAAGCATGGACCTAAATTTGTGGTACTTCACCTACCGATGATCTCGTCTCAATATGAGTGAAAAATTCACGACCGGACGTAAAACAAACAAGATGTACTGTGAGCAATGCTCACTAAGAATACCCCCCGCTTACCCCAATCTCCCAAAGGGTGTTGTTAATAGGTATAAATTACCTCTTTCCTGAGTGTAAAAATATGGTATGCCTTTGTAGAAGAAAATGGAAGATATAGTCCGAACACAAATCCATGGCATAAACCTATAATTTTGACCTTGTGATCAAAGGTCAAGGTCATAAAGAGGTCATGAATGTACATGACACATACACGCTGTAGTCTCATGGTGATACACCCATGTCTTATGGTGTGACTATGTCAAAACCCTATAATCAATTTTGACCTTGAGGTTAAAGTTCAAGGTCATATAGAGGTCATGAAGGTACTTGACACATCATCTCATGGTGATACACTCATGTGTCAAATATGGTATGCCTATGTCAAAGAACAAAGAAGTCATGGCCCTGACATGAATCCATTGTAAAAACCTTTAATTTTTACCTTGAGGTCAAGGTCATATGGAGGTCATGAAGGTACATGACACATCGTCTCATGGAGATACAATCATGTGTCAAACATGGTATGCCTATGTCAAAGAACAAAGATGTTATGGCCCGGGCACGAATCCATTGTAAAAAAAACTTTAATTTTGACCTTAAGGTCAAGGGTCAAGGTCATATAGAGCTCATGAAGGTACCCGACACATCGTCTCATGGTGATCCACCTGTGTGCCAAATATGGTATGCCTATGTCAAAGAACAAAGAAGTTATGGCCCGGACACGAATCTGGAGGCAGACAGACGGACGGACGGACAGACAGAGAGACAGAGTGATTCCTTTATACTCCCAGAACTTCGTTCGGGGGGTATAACAATCAAAAGCTAATCACTGACTGTTCAGTGTTGAAATGAGTAGTTTCTGAATAATGGGGGGGGGGGGGGGGGGAAGACAATTATCAGAAAGCGAATAGGATCTGCATTCCGTGAGGTCGCAGGAATGATTCTTCAAATGCATATACTTGTCACACTCGAACAGCAATCGTGGACGTTGAACAATATTTTCTCCACAATTTAAATTCGTGTTATAGAGAGCTCCAGGTTACCTATTAGTACCGCGTTGTATATTTTCTTCTTTAGACAATAAATGATATTTCACCAATCATTAGAAATGATTTCAACATTTACATTTGCAAACCACTCAACACAAAATAAGTGCATTCACTTCACACACACCCTTTAAAACATTCTTACTAATTGAAAATTAATATCTCATAAACGTTTAACTTTCGGAACAGGTTAATCACTGCATATCAATTCACCTGACTTATATAGTACAATGCGAGCTTAATATGAAAATGCAATAGAAATGATTTTAACAAATGTAACATAACAAATATCCTTCAAATTTTGAAAGTATTGATGATATCATATACCAATACCCCGAGGCTCTTCCCACGCGCGTGTATATTGTGTGGTGCGCTATGTTAACGCGCTCCATTCAATACGTCGGTGAGGCTCGAGGTACACCATTTCACATACTTTCAAAAATTGAGAAACATTTCTGAATCAATTATTTCTAAAATATTCAGTGAGTTTGTAAATCTTAAAATATCTCAGTAGTCTTATTGATGAATACAAATAATATATATTGTAGATGTAAAGTATTGCAAATAATATTAAAGATCAAGGTAAACGAGTGCATGCGCTCTAACCGATGTGTCGAGATTTCCGAATAAAATACGTAATATTTTACTAATAACGGTACATGAATCTGTATTTCATGTTTCTTTTCATCTATAAAAAAAGGAAAGAAAATAGATTGATTGATTAATTGTATATTGTTTTATGTTCCTGTCGAGAATTGTGTCATGCTATGGGACTATTTTCCCTCCACATAGTTACATGTACGTTTAGTTCTAGTAGTTACGTGGAATAATGCGCTACGGTCATCAAATGTCGTCTGATCAATTTTGGGGGGAAAGAGGAAGAAAATCATCAGCAACAGAAAAATGGACGCACTATAACCTAGCTGCAATAATGTAGCCCTATCCAATTTTTTTTAATTCTGACGTTTTCGGGATAGGGCTACAATTCCATAGGATCTCCGTAATGGTGCAAAATAATTTTATAAATAACCGATAATAAACTCTGTGTATTAGTCCCAAATGTTGTTTACACCAAAAGGAGTACCAACTTTGTGCTCGGGCATGTCTAATAAAGGTGTTTTTCATTAAATACAATGTACAGCATGCAAAATTCTTCGTCTGCTCCGCCATGCTTGTTATCGCGAGATCTCGTAGGTGGATCTAATGAAAAACCTAAGCATTGACAATCAGCGCGAAAATGTAGTTACTCGAGCCACTTCGACCACAGGCACCTGAAGTATGGATATTACTATCCCCCCCCCCTTTTCATAATTTTTTTTTTTTGGTGGCAATAATTTCTCTGAAATGTATGAATTCCCAGTCTATCTCATCCCTCTTTCGATTCATGTAATCGTTTCACGCTTTTTGTAAGCTTTAAAGATTGGCCTTCTACCGGTATAATAAAATACCGGTAGAAGGCCAATCTTTAAAGCTTACAAAAAGCGTGAAACGATTACATGAATCGAAAGAGGGATGAGATAGACTGGGAATTCATACATTTCAGAGAAATTATTGCCACCAAAAAAAAAATTATGAAAAAGGGGGGGGGGGGGGGTTAGTAATATCCATACTTCAGGTGCCTGTGCTTCGACAAAGAAAGGAAAATCATATTGTTGCAGAAAGAATTTACACTCGGCTGTTCGGTTTTTAACTTGATATTAAATTCAAACCTTTTCAATACCGACGAAATAGCTTTCGCCTCCATACTTTTCCATTGATGTAAATACTACCTTATATGGCATATGCAAATGACTTGACAATCGGAAGTTTATACTTCAGTACATCAAACATGGCGCACAAATATGAATCGAGAAATTGGAATTTATCGAAATTGTTGAAAACGGTAGAATAGAGCCTCACAAACCTTAAGTTGCAGGTTGTAAATTTATATATTGACTAAGAAACATAGAATATCATTTTATTTACGTAAAGAAAGTCAGCAAATGTTTAGAATGAGCGCAAATGTTGCGGGAGTGAATCACTCCCGCATTTGCACCATTACGGAGATCCTAAGGAGTTGTAGCCCTCTCCTTAAAAAAAAAAAAAAAAAAAAATCAGAGAGGGCTACATTATTGCAGCTAACTATAACCACACGAGAAGTATTACGTCATAATAAAGCAAAAATTAACCCATCATAATTTACCGAAAACAACTATCATTCAAAGTATCAACAGCTGAAGGGACGCATTGCTCATTGTTCTATCGTAACAACGCTTCCCACATTATCACAGCTGTCAGGCGGGGGGTTTCTATTAACACCATGTCATCAATTTCATTTCAATTCTGGTGGGTGTTAAATTTTTTGTTTGATAAAAACAATAGAAAATATAAAGTAACAATATTCTCAAATTGATTGATAACGGTTTAACTAGTGCTTTTAGAGCAAATTGGGAGCGGAAACTCGGGCCAAGTTTCAATCACCAATTTACTTATATTTTCTCAACATGTTGTGGAAATATTCCGAAAGAAAAACTTTCAAAGTGTGAAATCAAAATCAGCTTTTTTTTTAATTGCACATATACCAATTGAAATTTAAACCATGTTTAGAACTCCTTCGCATTAGATAATTCGTACCACTCTTGTTCTTAACATAAGTTATGAAATAAGTCAATCAATAGTTTTTCTTGATTTGTTATTAACGATGGTGTTTGTAAAAGTAAGAAAAAGACACAAACAATAGCTACCGTTTGACATGGCTTCTTGCATCTTTAAAATTCCAATTTAGCCTAATTTACGCTGCAATTCCCAAATCTGAGGGTCCCTGCCCCAGTCATAATATACGGGGGGAAACACTGCACTATTTCATCATACAATGTATGGCGATACTCATCTTCCAATGAGGTTTTTCTAAACACAGCTTTTCCAACAATGACCTATCGCGATTAACGACACAATGCAAGTTTAACCAATCATGGTTAGTGTTACATGTAGATACAGGGCCTTCCCACTAGCTTTGGCTTGTGGGATTGTCGCGTCAGAGGTCCCGGGTTCGAGATTCTCTACAGAGACCTACACTTCTGTCTCTGTGACATATGTTCCAAGAGCAGCAATTAATGGCGATTTCATAAACGTATACATAGGGAAATGTCAATCTAAATGTAATCTGGACTGCTCGAAAGAAATAAATCCTCATTGTGATAATTGACCACGGAAATTAAAACAATTTAACTAGTTATATAACATTAATGACGTTGCATGTTTATGTATGGTATGGTCATGGGTGGTATATTTTTCCTCTTCATGTATTAATTATACACGTTATGTAACGTCAAATTGAAGTCATTATCATCAAATGCAATTTTCGTAGAGCTTTCTACATGTAATATCATGTTACTGCAGCGAAGATATAATAAAAATATAAGCTTAATTCATATAGGGGGTGTGATGGTATAACCTCTAGAGAGCTTTTTTTATCTTCTCGCCAAGTCTTAAGGATGGGAATATCAATCAAGAAAAAAACCCCAAGTCTAAACATCAAACACGGTAGATCCTTCACATTGTGAGGTGCACCTATGTGTCGCCGGAATATAGCCCCAGGTGTTCCCAATTTTCTGCAGATTTGGTACACCTGGTAATCTTTAAAATATTGTCGGTGAATTTACCTGCTTGCAAGTTTACGTCGCCAAGCTAATCACGGGCTATACCGATTTACTGCGGTAGCCGTTCTTCTGATCTCTGTAGAACCCGCTATTATCACTTAGATATATGTGATGTCGACTGTCTAGTGTTTGGTTTTGGTGACCTAGTATATCAACAAGACCTTGTTTAAATTCACATCAGAACCTGGAATTTTACAATATATTTATGCAAATTCCGATTACGAGAAGCTATCCATCCTCAAATGGCATTCCACAATCCTTATTAACGGTGCGTATTCTCGAGTATCTTTACTGAAAAGAACGCCGATGACCCGTCGTGTCTTCTGACCTTGAATACAAGCTCTAAATTGATATGAAATCATTATTGTTTGGCTTCCAACAAATGTGTTTCGCACGCGCACAGTTATTTCAACCAACCTGATTTATTACCTTCCATCATTCTAGGATAACGATGAAAATGTGAAGATAACGAATAGTGATCAATCTAGTACAGCCTATAAAGAATACAAAACCATAGAAACAACAGAGGCGGGATCTGGTACATATATGTACCTAGCTAGGAGGAGTAAACATGACAGGTCACAGCCGTAGTGAGCGCTATATCTTGACCAAATAAATGGAACAATCTGTAGTCAAATTCAATATGTAAAGAACGAACTAACGACTGGTATGAAACACATCAGACAGCATTTGACCTAAAGACAGGTTATATTTGCGAATTAAATCATACTAACGGCCATGAAATTTAGGAAATGTTGACGTAAACGAGACTTTTGAAACCCTTATAACATTTAACATTCTTCAGTAGCCTGGTTTAAAAATTGATTATACGCAGATCATGCTCGTGCGTATCACATCAGGTTGGAGACATAAACACCATATGTAGGTGATAATAGAATATCGCTGCAAAAATATGGGAAGATGACAAAGGAAAAGCTGGTCGCCCTTTTTCATAAAGTTCAATTGTTAGTATGCCGTTAACGTGTATGTTCAATAGGATATGTAAGATATTATTTGCAACTTTGAAATAACAAAACAGGGCACGAAGTTTAGTTTCCTCCATCTGCCCTATATCTGATGTTTACCTGGACGTGTTGTAGCAAGCCGTCGTTTGTGTAGTTGCATATTTCTTTTTCACATTTTAAACAAGTCTGAATAAACACGAGATAGATTCATGGGCAGCATAGCTCACCTGAGCGATTACGTATTCACCGGTGAATGCCAAATCTATCATGACCCCGGGGGTCAATATGTGAACAAAACTGAATATACCTTACATAATGTGAATTTACTTTGTGCACATGCATGTAGCTGACGTTGTCGTTCTTGAGAAAATTCCTAAATACATGTATTCCACCAGATGGTCGTGAGCTCGTGACCCGCTCATGCCACGGCCGAGTCACACCTGTGACGTAAATCGCTCCTTCGCCAAACGCTCGACAATCACGGGTCTTTGTATGAGTTGGAAAACGGAGGCCCCGTGTCGCTACTGACGTTGGCACGGTAAATAGCCCCCAATTACACGACCCTGAGCACTAAACAAAGAAACTCACCTACAGCTGGTAACATCTCAATATGAGTGTAAAAATCTGTATATTCCAGGGGGAGGGTATGAACACAATATGAGTCTGATTGTATATTAACATGATATACTGTACCATGCGATTCTTGAGAAGATGAATTTCAAACGGCGTTTTTTATTCATATATAAAACGTTAACCTCTTTCTGTGGCCCTGCTCTGAACGAGGGTTATGGTGAAAACAAACTTGAAGCTACACTTATAAGAAGATAAAGGTATATTAATTCTACATGCTGAATTGCATTGTTGGAGAAAGTTTTGATATATTCCTATGTAATACTTTAAAACCCATCGTGTGCATGTGGATTACATGGAGTGAACCTATTGGAATCTAAACTACATGCACCTCCTTAAACAGATCAATCTAAACTACATGCACCTCCTTAAACAGATCAATCTAAACTACATGCACCTCCTTAAACAGATCAATCTAAACTACACGCACCTCCTTAAACAGATCAATCTAAACTACATGCACCTCCTTAAACAGATCAAACTGACATATCGTTCCCTAATGGTTAGTTAGAAGATTAGAAGATGTTTAAAGAACTTTCCGGATTGCACATCTAAAACTTTAATCCCCTGGTTCCAGGGATTATGATATGTAAGACTTGAATGTAATTGACTTTAATATGTGAAGATTCTTGCACATTGACTTAACAAATTGTACCTTTGAGCTTCTTGGGCTGAATAGTTTGGAAAGAAATTTCTTAATCACTACTTAAAATCGTTAACGTAGAACCACATGTCTCCATTTTCTCATAAAATCTATGACTCTTTTTATAAGTTTTCTACAAATTACAGTTTTCATTATTACTTTTATAAAAATGAAACACCAATGCTACAAAACTGATTAAATATTTTAAAGTAGAAATTAAACTGGGTCACCGGTCGTGGTAGCTCAGTGATAAAGCGTTCGCATCGTAACCGGGAGGTCGTGAGTTCGAGCCCCGTTCGTGCGATGGCCGCGTCAAACCTAAGACGTTAACATAAGTAGTGATTGCTCCTTCGACAAACGTTCGGCAAGTATTTCGGATGTGACCTTAAAAACGGAGGTCACGTGTCGCGACAGGCGTTGGCACGCTAAAGAACCCTCAATGCTACAGCTCTGAGCGCTATAAAACATAGGTCTAAATTGGCGGTACTTCACGTGTACAACTGGTGACTATCAATAGTCTGGACGAACAACCAATCAGCATTAAAATTTCATTATCCTGATATTCAAAATTTGATTGTATCACGTGACTGTTGGATATGATCGACATTTCCTAAAATACCCTGCGTTTGTGTATCTAAGTATTAACATGATTATGTAAATACTGTGTACATGTACTTCTACAAAAAAACTCTTCCGATACACCATAACGTCTCCTCAAATTGAATTTGGTCTCTTCAGTGTAAAGGACATTCAGTGGTAGACTTTCCTCGGCGCCTTGCGTATTAAGTTATTATACAATGGACCGCTAGATGATTGATAATGTTCTTGATATTATCGAGCAAACAAAAGTATCCATGTAATTGGAATTTTTGATTTAGGTAACTTACTACAGAATGTGTATTTCAAAAAATAGAATCAAAGTTTACTAATGCGTCGGCACGGATGAAATTCAATGTACAACTTTAAATCCCTCTCGTTCCCTGCAGGTCTTGTGATGAGTACTATTTAATTTAAGGAGGTACACTACATTGTCATAATGACTGACACTTCCTTATATAACATTGATGAAAAAATAAATACATGTATCAACAATATCTGTCTATTCATTTCAAAAATCATCAGCTTGGTGAGTAGCTCAGTAGGTTAGCATGTCGAGTAAAAAAAATCATGTCGACTACTGAACTGTAGATCGCGGGTTCGAGTCCAGCAGGGGTTTTAATTTTTTTCCCCAAATTGCTTTCTTCTAAAACTGCATTTTGTGACTAGATAAATTAAATCTGAAAGTTTTGAATTTCAAAACATTGTTGTACATATCCATATCAAATTTCTTTGATGTAGCATGCCTCCTTAACTTTGAGGATGTGCATGGATTTTAAACATTTTATCCGCGGACCATAAGAATATTCCTACACCTGATAATCCTGTCTAACATTTTGAACCCCGCATTTGATACGGCCCTGCTCTCGAGAAGACAAAGTGTGAAGAAACCTTAGTTTACACTAAACAGAGATTCTTCCATGTGAATTTGACATATTGTATTCCTGTTGAGGAGATACATGTATTTAAAAAGTTACTTTCATTTTTGAAAATACAAGAGTTAGCGCTTCATGAAATGTTTGCCGACGTGAAGCGTTGCGGTTCATACCCTCATGTATTTTGAAAAATGAAGTTTATTCTTATATTTACTTTCTACTTTCTATTGGAATTCCCAGCCGTTACAATTATAGATGCACTATATAATATTTTTCTATATTCATACGCGTATTGTTTACAACTGCAACGCATTCATGAGGGAATGGCAAGCAATACAATTTACAGACACATCAAATGGAAAATCATTGGATATGTAAATATTTACCACTGGCACCCTCCCTTTGATATTTTTTTTTTAAAGATCCGTCCCTGAAACATGGTTCGTGTAATTATACACGTGTAATGTATTCTATTTCCGCAGCACACTATCAATTCGGTACTCAGTGCCTCTTATCAAAGCAAAAGGAGTCCGATATGAATTTATCATGTTAGTGAATTACTCTCTTAATTACTAGTATCAGAGGAATGATAAACCGTGCTTAGATAAAACCATCAGAAAATACTTATATATTCCGAAGTCAGGATATTTAAAAGCTAAGCTTACGCGATTTAAAATGACATATATCACTACTGTCCCATGGATGTTTTGCAATTTTAAGGGGGGGGGGATGCGTAAATCAAGTTTTAAGACTTGAGAATTAAGAAAACAACACCGATGTAAACTGCACTCTGATCGATGTTGCTTTTTAATAGATATTACAAGGTGTAACTTAGCTTTTCGGTGCACTTATTAGACCTAAAAATGTAGGTATGCTAAAAATGTAGGTATGCTAATATGTCTGTCCTTCTGTCTTATCCTTAAACAAAACTTAATTTTCAGTTCATCTTCAACATCACTATGGCCCGTTACTAAGGTTCTACAATATATGTTGCACTGTTGTTTTTGTTGTTGTTGTTGTTTTTTTTTTTTTTTTTTTTTTTTTTTTTTTTTTGTCATTAACACCACGTGATATCGCTTATTCAAATATTTGGAGTGATATCACCATTGGAGTTATAAATTAATACACTGTATTCGGTGTACGTGGTATCGCTTCGCGGTAATGAATGCTGAAACACCGCCTTATAACCACATCTCTTTACAGATTAAGATCACTTACTTCTTGCCGATGATTTTATGGACGAAAGGCTGATCTTGATGGAATCCCTTGTCATGTTGCTGGATAGAACACATTTTACTGTGACGTCATCATTTTCTAGAACAGATTTGGTCGTGAGTGCCATTTGATTATTTATCTCGTTGTTTGCATGTATTATACCTACAAATAAAAACACGTGAAAGTCCCTCCCTTACATTAGTTTGTGTCAACTGATCTGGTTCCGTGCTATAAAAGTTAAACGAAACCAATTTTGATCTGTCTCACTTTATAGAGGGAACATAATTAATATAGTATAAAAAAGCGATATCAGTCTCACTTTTATAAAGGAAACATATAGTTAAAAAGCGATCTCATTCTGACTTTCATAGAAGGAACATATAGTGGAAAAAGGCGATTTTATAGAGGGAACATATAGTGGAAAAAAGCGATCTCATTCTGACTTTTATAGAGGGAATTTATAGGGGGGGGATCTCGGTCTCACTTTTATAGAGGGAATTTATATTTGTAGAGGGAATTTATAGGGGGGAGGGGGTGGGGGTGATCTCGGTCTCACTTTTATAGAGGGAATTTATTGGGGGGGGGGGGGTGATCTCGGTCTCACTTTTATAGAGGGAACATGTACTGAAAACAGTGATCGCAGTCTCATTTGTTTGTAAATTGGTTTGTTACGCGTATCTGACAATGATTATGAAACTTTTCACACATGCAGCGGGGATGGGTGGGTGGGTGTGAATTGGATTAGTTAAGCTGTTCAGAATGATTAGCGGATGTAATGTGTGACTGATATGCGATTGCGTTATCAGAAAAACAGATAATTTTGAAATTCATGTAGGATATCGAAATATATTAAACATAATATTTCATACTTGGTCGCATAAAATTGTCCGAAGAATTCAAAATCTCCATGATTCACGGCACGGTGGAGAATATATAAGTAACGGGCTGGTTACATATGCGAGTTCGATTAAATTGGTTCCAGCGTCGAAAGCTCTTCTCCCCACCTCGTAAATTTCAGAATTTCATATCAAACGTAGAGTTAAAATAGTATGCCCGAGTAAGATAGATTTATCAGTATGTGCAGAATCAGCGGTAATGATTTAAAACCTTCATCAAATTATCTTATACATTCATCATAACACAACCATGACATCCTGAGAAATCATTGCTGTGTGCTGTCAAAAACTGACGTACAACGGACAATCCTAGGTAATGCTGAAACTAAAAAGTGTCACAATGCTTATTATAAAATATCAGAGGGAGTTTTTTGTACATTATTCAATATTCTAAACTTTAGCAGTCCAAATGTAACAATCAAAGAATGTCTCTATATTCATTTCATATCACAGCAGTATGAATAATTCAAGCGCATGTTGATTCGTTAATCTGTACACAACAACCGCAATTTTGTCAAGAATTTCTAAGCACCCAGCCGACACCGAATTATTGGCAACGCGCTATTGTAGTGAAATATATTGATATCTTAAACGGTCAAAGTTGTAGATCGGTGATTTTACATTTCTCGCTATCGTCTGCCCCTTTGCTCGGGATGTCAAGTAAAATGTCATCAAGGGAGATAAATCTTTTTGTTGAGGTATTAAATATACATCATCAAAAACCCGCAGTGTAATCGTTAAATGTCAGCATTATCATAGGAATAAAATAAACAGTGTTTTAATCTGTAGTTTGGATGGTGTCCAGCCAAGAAAAACCGTAATACTGTTTTCACGGCTGTTCGTCAGGCTTGTTTGTAAACTATTACGGTGAAATTATCAGGAAGCGTTTGTGTGACCCATACATCAGGAAATGACACTTGAAAAGGTTCAGATCATTGTATAAGCGATTTATAACTGAACGGATACCTTTTCCTGGGTATTCAATAAAGAAACTTTATGAACACATCCGGAGATAAAATGTTACCTATAGCCTTCCAGCCTTGACAATGTAGAAGCGTTGCTATGTTGCGGGCAATGTCCTCGTAAGTGCCCAGGGTGGCGATGAGGGTGGGGTAGGACTCGAGGTCCTCTTTTACGGGTATCCAAGTAACTATGGGCTTGTTCCATAGGGCAGCCATCATCGCAACGCTTCGTATAGCTGAAGAAAAGAATGGGGATTACGTTATTACAAAGTCATTAGCTGTTTCTTATAAAGTTCATAATTTTTTCTTATTTCGACAATATACTTCTTCACATTTCCGTAATATTTCTTCACATTTCGGTATTATTTCTTCACATTTCCGTAATATTTCTTCACATTTCGGTATTATTTCTTCACATTTCGGTATTATTTCTTCCCATTTCGGTATTACGTCTTCCCATTTCGGTAATACTTGATATTACTTTCTCTTATTTCAATTTTTGTCATCTCTAATTATAAAATATTAGGTCGTCCATCAAGAAGATAACTTTGAGAACATGGCTAAAATAGTATTCTATTCTTATGATGCATATGATTAAGCTTCCTGGGGGAAAATGAGAAAAAGAGATAACATAGATCGAAAAGAAACATTTAACCATGGTTCGAATTTCATCCATTGTTTACATACGATACCCAAGAAATAAATTTCACATGAAGAAAAAAATTGCGACTCGTCACACCAGCAGCTCTTCATGACGAGTATGCTGGCGTGGAAGCATCTCAATTCACACCCACGAATATTTTCAAAAATGAAATTTAGGTTTTTTGGTGTTTTTTTTAAAAATATTTACTCTCTACTTTTATTTTTAACGGAATGTAATAGACGAGCTACAGTTATTGAGATTCCTACGCACATCATTCACACCTGCAACTCATTCATGAGGAAATAACTATCATAACAATTGATAACGAAACCTCGGGAATGTGAATATAGTGCAGTTTCCTTCACCTATGTTTTGCTCGGGTTGACAATATCCATTGTTACCCTCACTTGCATGCAATATACTCTATGTAATCTGGTATCGTGATGTCGACGTTATTTATAATGTGACATTGTGATATTTACGTTATTTATAATGTGGCATTGTGATATCGACGTTATTTATAATGTGGCATTGTGATATCGACGTTATTTATAATGTGACATTGTGATATCGATGTTATTGCTTAATGTGACATTGTGATATCGATGTTATTTATAATGTGGCATTGTGATATCGATGTTGTTGTTTAATGTGACATTGTGATATCGACGTTATTTATAATGTGGCATTGTGATATCGATGTTGTTGTTTAATGTGACATTGAGATATCGATGTTATTGTTTAATGTGACATTGTGATATCAACGTTATTTATAATGTGGCATTGTGATATCGACGTTATTTATAATGTGACATTGTGATATCGACGTTATTTATAATGTGACATTGTGATATCGACGTTATTTATAATGTGACATTGTGATATCGACGTTATTTATAATGTGACATTGTGATATCGACGTTATTTATAATGTGACATTGTGATATCGACGTTATTTATAATGTGGCATTGTGATATCGACGTTATTTATGTGGCATTGTGATATTGATGTTGTTGTTTAATGTGACATTGAGATATCAATGTTATTGCTTAATGTGACATTGAGATATCGATGTTATTGCTTAATGTTACATTGTGATGTTGACGTTATTTATAATGTGGCATTGTGATATCGATGTTGTTGTTTAATGTGACATGGAGATATCAATGTTATTGCTTAATGTGACATTGAGATATCGATGTTATTGCTTAATGTTACATTGTGATGTTGACGTTATTTATAATGTGGCATTGTGATATCGATGTTGTTGTTTAATGTGACATGGAGATATCAATGTTCTTGCTTAATGTGACATTGAGATATCGATGTTATTGCTTAATGTTACATTGTGATGTTGACGTTATTTATAATGTGGCATTGTGATATCGATGTTGTTGTTTAATGTGACATGGAGATATCAATGTTATTGCTTAATGTTACATTGTGATGTTGACGTTATGTAAGAAATGCATTTTACGATATGGACTGCTACGCGTCACGTTGGCATACCTCATGATTAGCGTGAAGCATTGCAGTTCATATGCCTTCATGCATTTCAGTTATTTCTTATATCTACAATTCAATTTTCATTTCTGTCAAAATTCCCAGCTGTAGAAATAGATGCTGTGGCCTTCAATTCGACATTTAGATATATCTACGACGTTTTGTCTATAAACAATAATAACTTTCATTCATATGTTGATTCGATATATCCCTGTGGGGTCGAAATAAAAGACATCACAGAGTCGTCCACTTCTGCTTCATACTTAGATATTTTATTGAAAGTAGACATTATAACGGCAAACTGATAAGTCAACTTTATGTCAAACGGGGCACAGGTGCTTGGGATCAGGACCACCACCACTCCCACCACCACCCCCACACCCCCAACCCCTCCGAATAAGCTACACGAGTTGATTTAATTTTTTTTTTTTTTTGGAAAATATTTCTAATATATGTCAACAACGTCGTGCACAACAAAAAATAATAATTAAATCAACTCGTGTAGCTTATTCGGGTGGGGGGTGGGGGTGGGAGTCCTGAACCCAAGCACCTGTGAAACAGGGTGATTTCAGCTTCTCTATTGTCTACTTCCCATATTCATATTTATGTAGCAATATCCCATTATGACCTGCATGTGGTGCTTATATATCTCAATTGATTCGATACGCAAGAGCTTGTTCTGCGTATAGTCAATTTTTAAATCAAGGCAAGCTACTGACAAACATGTTGATGGTACAGGGATTTCAACAGTCTCGATTAAAGTCAGCATTTCTCAAATTCTATGGTTGTTATAACGATCTAGTTTGCCAATACAACCTATCATTGGGTCTAATGCTGTCTGGCGTGTTTCATACCGATTGTTAGACCGTTCTTGGGACACTGATTTTAAGTACGGATAACTCCGTTTACCTGATCAGGATATAGGGCTCACGGTGGGTGTGACCGGTCGACAGGGGATGCTTACTCCTCCTAGGCACCTGATCCCACCTCTGGTGTCGTTTGCCCAGGTATCTATTTTGTATTGCTTATAGGAGTTATGAGATTGATCACTGTTCGTTATCTTCACCTTTCATGTACAATATTTATCCAGATTCATAAACGCATCGTTAACAACTGCATCGCATTCATGAGGAAATAGCGATCATTACAGTTTGTGAAGACGTCAAAGGCAGAAACATGGAAATGTAGAGACCGATTTACAATTGGAATTATTGCCATTTCCTCATGAATTAATTCAATGTCAATGCGCGTATGAATTTTGATAAATATAGTCCAACTATTTTAACGACTGGTGATATTCTGATAGAAATGAAAGTTAAAAACATATTTCAGTTTTGAAAATACATGAGGGTATGAACAGCAACGCTTCATGCCAACCTACTTTTCGTCAGCGCTTCATGCCAGCCTACTTTTCGTCAGCGCTTCATGCCAGCCTACTTTTCGTCAGCGCTTCATGCCAGCCTACTTTTCGTCAGCGCTTCATGCCAGCCTACTTTTCGTCAGTGCTTCATGAAGTTTGCTGGCGTAAAGCGTCACAGTTCATGCCCTAGCTCGTGTACTTTCTACTAAGTAAATAAATTGGTTAAAAATTGCACAATTTTCTTTTCGTTGCTTTTAATTTTCATGCTTAAATGCTTTGTGTAAAGTAAATGTCATTCATAAAGTTCTGTATCTCCAGTTGTAGTACAAACTATCATGAAGAAGACTATCGGAACTCTTCAGTATTGAGAAGGTATAAAATCAAATGGTGGCCATTTACAACCACTTCAAAAATAGCCAACTTTATTTACTGTGGGATGTACGTTATGCAAAGGTAAGATATGCATGTTTTATGGTGATAGGGAGTTAATAGGATGCCTACGGCGAAAAGGTGAAGCGGGCAAGAAATTCAGTTTAATCCATTTTAATCGCAACAAGCGCCTGAAGTTCAGGCAAGATTTCCCGAATCACTTTATATGACACTGGTCTGAGATTCGGAAAAGGCGTCTGTCCAAATATTCAGCCTCGACGAATCTCGCTGAGATTATGTGCGTGCTGTCCTACGGAAGTTGAACAAAGTTCAAAAAGTTCAACTCCCAGAAATCAAAGTACATTAATCAAAGTAATTCCGCTGTTTTTTTAAATTTGATATTGATTTATTTTCGCTTAATTAGCGTGGTTCACTCAGGAGTATGGAGTATGTTTTAATCTTTAACCCCTCTAATCAGCCATGAACTCGTTCATAAAGGGTCTAGCGTGGGAGATGCTCGTTTACAACTGAAAAAGCGAGGATAACGAACAGTGATCAATATCATACATGTATATATCTTTTCCTATCATTTTGTAAAACGAACATATCTGTTGATATGGTGCACATAAATTTGAAATTCGATCTCTTTGTTTTAAATTTTTCGCTTTTGAATAAAGGATTATATTGTTTGGAGAACGTTTTCTGGGACATGTGTTATTTCAAATAAAACGAGGATATAAAGGGGCCCACATCAAAATCCTGTACATTATATTCATGCGCGCAGTACCTGATGGCCTAGTAAAGTTGTACATACATATAGTTCAACTCCCCAAAACACCCACCAAAATTTTTTAAAATCCAAGAAACAAAAAAAACAAAACAACAACAACAAAAACCAAACAAACAAACAAAAAAAACAATAACAACAAAAACAATACAGCACAGAAACAGAAGAATTTAAAAAAAAAAAAAAAAGAAGAAGTAAAATATCATAATCAGTATATGCAACTTTGGTATCATTTTGATAAATTCATTTAGATTTAATATTTTTTTGCGTGAAATTTATGAGAGATGTTGCTTTTTGTACCGAACGTCCTGAAAAAGTTTAGACATCGTATACGGGTATTTTTCAAGTTCAAGCTAGAAAATTAACTCACCGGATGCTACAAAATGCACTGATATCATTCATCCCATACTCATCAGTACATTGTTACAAGAACAGAATGAAATCATTTTAAATCACTTAAATTATTTATAGGAATTTCAACGGTTCAAATTGTTATTTTGGTCGTTTATTTCCTTGTATATAATAGGTATCTCCCTTTTCCCTTATTTTCGTTATAAATGTATGATTTCCCTAACACGTCTTTCAGTTTACACACAATATCGATATTTCTGTTACATGGTCCCAATTAAAGCCAATCGTTGTAAAGCTTATATTTAACGCAAAGATATTAAACCATAGCAATTAAACAATTAAAAATGCAAGTTTAATAAAAGCTTTTAAAAAACTCTTTATTTGCATGCTAAATTTTGTTTGTTCTAAATATTGTACCAAAGAATGTAGATTGGAAGATTTAATATTGTGTATGGTGATGCCAGCATCTTGCAAAACCGTTACATATGAAAATATCAACAGAAGGGGGGTAAACTTGATTCTTACTATATAATTTTTCTTCTTCAGCATGCTAACAAGAACAAAATCAATTAGTGCATCTGTAGGCGCAACTGGGTAATTTTAAAGATTTGGAATATTACCATCACGCTACTAATGCTAGGTCCCTTATTCTCTCAGAGTATGCTATCGCGTTTTAACTTAACTCTAGGATTCTAAAGATGGCGTTCATATTATCTCTCGAGGATTCAGCTTATTCCTACAACAAGCAGATATTGTCAAGGGAGAAATATTTCCATAAAAAATGGGCTAACGATGGAGCATGTTCAAGTGGAATGTCCATATCTGAATTACGCGGACTCCATATAATGTATGGATTTTAGAGTCCATCTTTCTTCAAAACACCCATTTGGTTATGTTTTTCCATAATCTTGATTTTCATTTATTATCTATCAATTGCTTATCGGGTGTGAAAATGGGTTCTAGTGAAACATTTTCGGGATATTCAAATATCCCCCGAGAGAAGGTGCCACGCTCGTCATTACCAATGCTGGCGTCCAGTGCTTACAAAATGCTCCGTTACTTGCCGTTGCTATCAAAATGATTTCGTCGATTCTAATCACAAAATGGAACTTGTTTTCCTTCTGAATTAATGTCGATATTAATCTACAGACACACTTGTTTTCTGCTAAATTAAGTTACAGCGCGTGATTTTGCCTGTCTTTGAGAAGGGACATTGCTGTGTCTAAATGCCCAGAGGAACCGATTTTCCTCTGGAAGTGCTCGGGCCAAAGTCCTTCCAGGTTAAATTTGATTACATCAATCATAATCCAGCTCGCAGTGAGAAATAACCGATAAGAATTGTGATGAGAAATCAAAATTCCGATTAAGGAGGGTGTTTCTGGTCTTTTGTAAACAGTTCTGCTGTTGCTCGTTGCGCGTGTTCTGGGCCATTGTTCTCCGCTCTCGTTCTCCGCTCTCGATCTGTCTCTTATGTTTATTATTTGTATCTTATCACTGTGATTATCTTATTGTCGTGTCAAGACACCTCTTCAAATTTTCAACCATAATCAGATACCAGCAACAAAGCAAACGATGCTTCACTTATGTTTACATGAGTAAACAAATATAAAAGTATGACTCAAGCTCCGTTGTCACTGTAACAATAATATTATTCCGTCAATTCCTTATCTGACCGCGTCTGTATGTTTCAAGTAAATTCTTTACAATTACATGTAATATACATTTTCACCGTTGTTTCCCCAATTGTTTAGACAAACGAGCGAATATTTCGAACATATATTTATACGGCAATTAATTGTTTCACAGTAGTGTTCGGAGTCCTACGAACAACCTGCAGGGAAAATTCAGCTATTTAGATGTATTTACAAATATCTGTCATCAAATTAAAAGTGAATAAAATTCCTATGAACGCTCAGACAGTCAGCTGCCATCAGAAGCAAACAACAATAGCCTGTGTATATTCCACATTATATACTTAACTGTTCGTGCTTCTTCAATTACGAAATAGATTTCATTTTTGAAAATTCATGAGGATGTGAACTGCAACGCCTCACTTCAACATACACAGATTGTCAGTACTGAACGAATAGACTCAGGAAACGTCCACTGATCTCGGAATGAAAACCGCGTACCGGCGTGGGGCGTTGTAGTCTATAGTTTATACCCTCGTGTATTTTCAAAAATGTAAACTAATTTATTAAATTTAATAAATTTAAATTCTACTTTCATGTCTGTATTTGGAATACCCATGCAGCTGTTGAAATAGACATCTAAATTTAGCAAGAGTCATTGTTTATAACTACGGTGCGTTCATGGGGAAATGGCTATCAAGATATCAAAGACAACAACACTGGAAATGAAAATATATAAGTTTAACAGAAAGAAAGAGTCGTATTAATTATTGATCTTAGTTGAGATAGTGGATTCTGGGCATGGATCCCGGGGGGGTGGGGGGGGTGGGGTGGGGTGATGGGGAGTGAGGGGCGATCCTCTAGAAGTCCCCAACTACTGATAGATACTATGCTCAGTGTAGAAAGAAGGGGTGGATCATTCATGGGATATTCAATTCCAGTACTGTTGAATCTCGCCCACAGATATGATTTTGTACTATCAGGAACACCCCCCCCCAACTTCCAAGATATCCCTGTATACATGCTGCTTTGCCACTCCCACAAAGCTTTGAAATGAATGTTGGCAACTAAACAGGATTTTGGTGTTTTTTATTTGTGGTGTTTGTTCGGGGGAAGGGGTTATAATTTTTCCCCTTAGCACTTTTGATTTTCCGATGAGGCAGATTTCAATGGTTGTCACGATCTTGCGAGAATTCTTTGAATATTCTGTTCCCTGTGTTTTTGTATTGTCTGATTGTAAAAACACAACGTATTGCCTTTAAGAGTGTTGTATAAACCTAATGTGAATTCATTTATTTCACATTCAAAGCAATAAACATTTCTTAATGCAATATGTAGTTTTCATTGTGTTCGTAAAGAAAATATTAATTATATGACAAAATTAATTATTTTTAAATAACGCATTGGTTGCAAACGGACTAGTTTCTATCCTTTGTATAAATCTTATAAATAAAACTGATAAATGAAACCCTCTGTGATTTAAATCTGAATGACATATCCATCAAACACAGAAATTGTGTGGTTTTTTATCTCTGCCATACAAAGACAGCAATGAGTCTTTCCCCCAGTATTTGGTTAACCTGAGTTTAAGAGCCAAACTAAGAAACCGGAACTTTCTTATCTGTTCTTATAGAGTTCTATTTGAGCCTTTGATAATCATTTGGAATCCAATGACTTATCTAAATAAATACTGGTAATACCACGTAAGCTCTGCGGATTGAGTTGCACTTAGAAAACTAACGTTAAAGAGTGAATTTGATAGGATTCGGATTTTGTATTTCTTATCTAATTCGCTTCCTCGGATTCAGATGCGGCTGACTAGGGGTCTATGAACCTTCATACAGCAGTGTGTATTTCCCTGTGAAAAATACTGATATCGAATGTGATTGTTGATCTTTCGTCCAGATCAGCAGCATGAAATTACCTCCGTAATGAGGTAGGGCTGGTAGTAACTCGGGATGGGTGAGGGAAAGGCATCAGGCATAGAATATTAATAGCGGCCGTGTTGTCATTTCTCTTTCAGCTTATGGGTATTATATGGATATTTTGCCCAGTAAAGCGCTTGAAATAAAAAGATAAAATACATTCTGTGATGGGGATGTTTTGCATCTTGTTGATTAGGAAATAAAGTAACAAAAAATAAAAGCTTTCTTCCCCATACCTAAATTTTACTAATGTAAAGGATTTCAATTATTCTCTGTATGTATGGCAATGTGAATTTTTTCTCTACCATTCAGTGTTTAAAGTTTACAAGTACAGCATTACTTACTGGGTATGTGACGATTAGTCGGACAATATCAATTATTGTTTAGGACACACGTGACATGTCCGACAGTTGATACTTACTGGGTATGTGACGATTAGTCGGACAATATCAATTATTGTCAAGGACATACGCGACATGTCTGACAGTTGCTAAAATATTTTTTTTCATCTCCTCGATATGAAGAGTTCTTGCGTGGTTTCCAAAATAGGTTTAAATTTTATATTGTAGTAAAATTACCTTAGTTTGTATGTCAACCTGGGTTGTCCACTGGGTTAGGCTATCTAAGGATTAATGCAAGGGACCCGGGTTTGATACCGGATTGTTTCAAAGATTGCTCTCACCTTCTTTGCTACATTTATATATACATACAACTTCCTGTATTTCACAAGAACTGACTTAATATTTTTACTTTTAACTACCAGTAACTATCAAAATATGCCAACTCTAAAACAGACATGGTAATATACTCCAAGCTTTTTTTTTTGGTTGTAGAAACGAGATAAAATGCAAGTGAATTGTACGCGAAATGTCAAGAAATATTATACATTTTTAAAGAATGTCGCCATCTCCTTAAATTTCTATGATATTGCGTTCCTTGTAAACCATGGATCGACATATTCTCCGAACATTGCAATATACCGCCAGTGATAAGCATGTGACGAGAATTATACAATTATACCGTGCCTTTAATTAAATCTATGTTATGCAATGATAACTAAGTTTGCTATATATTTCAAATCATTAACGTTATACTTATAACGTTAATGATTTGAAATACATAGCAAAACTTGGCACTAAGTAAACTGTTCCTCTGGGCATTTCTTACGTACGTCATTATTTATCCTTAGCCTACCAACACCAGCATATCTGAAGGTATATCAAGAGGACCGGATAAGTGAAAATGAAAACAAGTAATCGATGTGAAATTCTTGGTTATTTTTAGCACAATTAGGGGATGACGTAACAGTAACTGCACTCACCTTTTTCGCAGACAGGACCAATAAAGCCATCCACCCGATCCTTGATGCTGAAAGTCTCGTTCAGTGCTATTCCCTCGGAACACTTGGTGTCCTGGGACACCTGGTAATGTAGAACTGAGCTCAAATTTGTCAGAGCCTGACTAAAGGCAGCAAACACAGAAGCATTTGACGGTATTCCTGTAACACTCGTCGTGGAAGGGATCAAAAGTCCTATGTTCTTAATACCTGTGCATAATACTAAGTAAGAGGCAATGAACAGCACCTGAATTACAGGCATATTATAAACAAATTTTTAAAAAACCAATACAGTGAAAGTTCAGTGATTGTAACACGTGTCTAGGGTAATACTAAAATGCAGTCCAATTTGGTACGTTCCTTCTGTACCTCAAGAGGTGACAGTCCAGCTAGCGATTAAATCACCCCATCCTTTGCTTGGTTTTAAGACAGAAACACTATCTAATCAGTCGGTCCGTGAACATCTAGACGTGATTGGCTTTGTTTCCATACCACGATTGACGGCAGACATAACAAACTCATAATTTACTTTGACAAATTTTGCAACAAGAAGGCAATCGCTTGTTACATCGGACCAGCTCTCCTTCGATATTATTTCTGATTTCTCCTCGTACTAGGCTTGCTTGCTTCCAATGTAAGTAATGGCATAATTTTGCACATAACGTTGCTTGATTGAACAACAAAAAAGGAGCAAAAACGTTAAAAAGTTCCTAAATTTTCACACAGTTTGTACACTAGCTTCTTGTTTACAGTAATGTGCATCGGCCCATGCATCTAAATCCATTATCGCCGTCTATGACCACATTCTCACGGAATAATATCGAATACTGTCGCAACCTTTTTAGTGTTTTCCGCAATTGCAGGTTATTATGACGCTTTTCTGTGAGTTTTATAACTTCGGATTAGATTCTGAGATTTACGAATCTATGTAATCGAGCGCTCTGATATTAAGCCAATCAAAATCCTCTTCTCTGTCCAGCTAATGTATAATTGTGTATTTAAAAATACTAAACAAAAACTATTAAAGAGAACGCACTGCTATTGAATGGGACATAAGTGATTGAAAACTGATTCAAAATTGGGTTTTCTTTAACGACCAAGAAATGTAATCAGATAGCACCTTAGCGCGCCGATGTAACAGCGCGGACCTTTATGAAAGAAGTCTCACCCAGAAATTAACGTTCGCTGGGTTCCAGCCTTCTGATATAATTTATCAAATCTCTTTTGTAAAAATAGCGTCAGGAAAGCCTTGACGAATGTTTAAAGGTATTGAAAGATACCCGCTTTATGCTACATGTAGCAAAGGTTTTAATAACTCATGCCTATACTTTCACCTACGTTCATTAATCGAGTACCATGTACATTGATTTGTACCAGTTCCTTTCAAAACACAATATAGTAATTGTATATTTACAAACGTTATTGGTAAAACATGTGCGCACAATTTTAAAAAAGAGAGACACACACGGCAGAAACAAGAGAATTTATTAGATGATTTAACCAAACATTTTTTTTTTTGTGATACTATAGTACGGTACGAATAGATGTGCAGGTTATTTATAACACGGGGTGTATCATGTATGACGTAATTTGTATAATCGTGCTCCGTGCTCATACTCTGAGAATAGACTTTTAAAGTCAAATTTTGAAACATCTAAACCATAAAATATTGATACATGTAAATTAAAAAAAAAAAATCATATTGAGATTAGATTTTGAATATTATTCAAAATTTCAAGAAATCATTTGTGCGACCTGAACAAGTCAAGAATCTATACAGTTTCTAGATTTTGACTTAAAAGTCTATTCTCAGTTTATAGTCACGGGATCAGCATATGATTTTATATCCCTCGTAATAAACATAACATAGATATTTATCCTTTAACTCTGTACATTGTAATACCTAAGGTTTTTTTTATGTCAAGTTATTAATTAGTGCTAAACGCTCGTTGCATTCATCGGGAACTATGATACATAGCACAGACGTATCTTTAACGAAACGTTTAGTAGATGTAAACACTGATCTATCGCAATTAATCATTATAGAGAGGGTAACTATATACTGTAACGTTCCTCCAGTTGTTGAAATTCTTTAGTATATCCATTCATTTTTTTTCGTTGGTAAAAAGCCTTCCAAATTTGTAATTCCCTCACTGTGGTAACAAAGACAGTCATGATCATAAATGAACAAAAATAGAATTGGCCGAGATGAATTATATTTCCTTCGAAAAGAAAATTTAGACATTCAGACTAATTGTACAGCTAACTGCAATCAATAATGGAGGCGAGCTGAGAGAGTTAGGGTGCAGTAGAGAAACGGCCCGTCTATCTGAAAAACAAGCTCTGATCGGAAATCTCGGTAGGAACAAGACGAGATGTATATTTTTATGGATGATAAAATGCTGACTTGCTAATATTCAGCTAGAGGTATAATGATGAAGAGAGCCAGATTATGTCGATGCGTTGTAGGTACATGTGATTTTATGACCAACCACATGGTTCTGGAAAATTTTCCGCATTCTCATAGAAAAGTTAGGTGTTCAATGAATACAGGTCATCCTAAATATTTAAAAAGAAAACAAATGCTGATTTCAAACGCACGGTGCTTCCTCTTCTGATTGATTGATTTATTTATTTATTGTATCTTGCTTAACGTCTCTCTCGAGAATTTTTCACTCATATGGAGACGTCTCTTCTGATTAAAAATAAGTTTATTACAATGTATTGATTTTGAGTGACATTATATACCGGTACAGGGCGGGTGGGAGTAGTTGATTTGGGCATTGTGAATTACATGTTTTATAATGCATTTCATCCATTAAGAGGTAGGGCATTTTGTTTCAGATAAGATATAAGATAGCACAGGTATGTCATTGTAGAATGACCATTGTGTTACAACCTCCTTTACACACAAACGGAAATCAAGTCAAGTTTAATCCCAGAATGGAGAGCATGGGTTATGGTCATTTCCAACATTTATGTAGGTACGCTGTAATCACGCAAAGTGAAAATCTCAATAAACGCAAGTTTGACTCTCGATTAATCAAAATTTTAGGTATGCAAGCTGAGTGGCGTCAATTCAAAATCTCGGGTAGGTGAGCTTGAATCCTGCCTAATCAGTCTCAGTGAGATAAGCTTGAATCCTGCCTACTACCTAATCAATCTCAGTGATACAGGCTTGAATTCTACTTAATCAATCTCAGTGAGGCAAACTTGAATTCTACTTAATCAATCTCAGTGAGGCAAGCTTAAACGATTGATTGATAGTGTATTTGTTTAACGTTCCTCTCGAGAATTTTTCACTCATATGGAGACGTCACCAATATCGGTGAAGGGCTGCAAAATTTAGGCCTATGCTCGGCGCTTTCTGCCTTTTAGCAGGGAGGAATCTTTATCGTGTCGCACCTACTGTGACAAGGGGCCTCGGTTTTTATGGTCTCATCTGAAGGACCACCCCCATTTAGTCGCCTATTACGACAAGCAAGGGGTACTGAGGATCTATTCTAACCCGGATCCCCACGGGACTCAAGCTTAAACGAAGGTACGTTTTCGGACGCAAACAATATCAATGGCATTTACGAATTGAAATAAATAAGGAGAATCGGAACATTGCTTAACTATACAAATCTGTAACTTCTGTGTGTACTCTGGAAGCTGCTTCGTCATTACGTGTGCCAACTAAACTGATCACCTTGATCAAGAATTCCTATGAAGGAATGACCTGCCGAGTCGTCTAGGGTGGACAGCTCACAGACAGTTTGGGGTGAGGACTGGAGTCAGACAAAGTTTCCTTCTGTCACCTTTTCTCTTCCTCCTGGTAATAAACTGGACCACGAAGACGTCAACAGCACACAGAAGAAATAGAATACAATGGACACTATGTGATCAGCTTGATGACTTGGAGTTCGCTGACGACCTAGCCCTGCTTTCTCACAGTCACCAACAGATGCAGGATAAGACAACATGACCGGAAGCTACATCTTCACAAGTTGGTCTCAAGATCCATGAGGGCAAGACCAAGATCCTCAAAATCAACACGAAAAATGAGGACCAAGTCAAACTGCATAGAACTGAGCTGAAAGAAGTATAAACCTTCTCATCATTATCTGGGCGGCATCATTGACAAGCAAGGGGACACAGACGCAGACGTCAGAGAGCAAGAATCGACAATGTGAGGGCAGCATACTTGCAGCTGAAGAACATCTGGAGCGCCAAGGTGGTGTCGACTCGTACAAAGATCAGGCTGTTTAACTCCAACGTCAAGTCAGTGCTACTGTACGGAGTGGAGGACAACAAAGACCATCACCAGAAAAGTGCAGACGTTCATCAACGTCATCATCAACCGAACCCAATGGTATGCTGTGGAACCATCATTGTTCGTGGGAGAATGATGTTCGTGGATTTCGTTGGTCACTCTTACCCATGAATTCATGTGTCCTCAAACATTATTTTAAACCAAGTAGAGCTATCTCTCCTAGTGACATTGAATCGCTTACCCACGAAATTACGTCCCCACGAAATAGCAAAATTTTGCTTACCCACGAACATTGGCCCCCACGAATTAACATGATTCCACAGTATTTAAAACATGCTTCATTTGTTAATTATTGTTTAAAAGATAAGAATTTCGCATTACATATTGTGACAAATACGCGTACAGAAAATTGGTACATGTACCGGCATTGTTACAATTATTTCATTGCAATGCTCTAGGCACGGGGCGCCAATTGGGACTTGGTCTTTTTATACCCAGAATCAATTTTGTGTACAAAAAATTGAATACTGTCAAAACAAAATAATTTTTGTCGTCCATTCATTCATTCTTTATTTATTTCCTCCCATGGGAGATTGCATGAACAATACAGAAATTACATCATTAGAGTATTACACATATTCATATATACAAAGGAAAAGGATATGAGATTTTTACACACAAAATAAGTACAGGCGATACATAGCTAATTAGAATTGAACACCGGAAATGGTGAAAAACCTGCAGTTATGTAAGACGTAACTGTCTGTTGTAACATGCTGCTGCATCCCTCAGGAAGCGCAAGTTCAGAAGATGCAAGCCGGGTTCGTCATAATGGGAAAGATTAAATGTGAACATTCTAGCACCTAATAGAAAAATATATAGATCTTGATGACAGAGACCGCAAAGTTCAGCACTGAGTACAATATCAAGGTCAATTACTGTATTCCACCAAGCATCTCGGATAGCGACTGTTCCTACGCAAGTGGTCGAAACGTGTTCAAAAACGTTTGTGAAATATTTGCCACAGATGAGACAAGATGTCGGAGGAGAGTGTGGAAAGGACCATAGCTTAGTGATAAATTTGCAAATCTCTATTTCATGAATGTTAGACGGAATTTTCCAGATAGTCTGTGGAGGTCGCCCTGCCGTTATTTTGTTGAATTGTTGAAAAGAAGGATCCGAGAGCATCCGTTTGTGCCTTGAATCTAGATGGAAATCAGTTATTGCTGTGGACTTGATCTTTTTATACCCAGAATCAATTTTGTGTACAAAAATTGAATACTGCCAAAACAAAATAATTTTTGTCATCCAAAAATGTTATACTTAATTTTTCTAATGACAAAAATAAATTTTGTTATACAAAATTCCTTTTTGTCATAACACAAATTTCAATTTTGTTAAATTAAGTATACAGATATAAACTTGTTTGCATACAAATTTGACTTTTGTTACCTAATTTGCAAATTAGATATAACAAAAATAAAGTTTGTGAGACAAAATTGAATTTCTACGCAAAATGCTGATTTTGTGACGCCAAAAGAAACAAGTGATTTTATATTCAAAATCCATTTTTGTGTAGACAAAATTTTGTTTTATTAGACAAAAGTGAAAATTGACCACATAATTCAATTTTGTTTCACAAAAGTCAATTTTGTCTAACATACGTCTATTTTGCAAATTAGTTTTCAGGAATCAAATATGGATATGCAAATGAAAACTTTCCTCACGATTTTGTAAGAAAGCCTCTCATTGCAGTACAATACTGCTCTTTTGCATCATCTGTTTCATTGTTATGGGTGTTTGATATACTTGCATTGATCAGTAGAACTCTTTTCCTACTTAATGTGAACCGCCGCGGTGGCCTAGAAGTCAGAGCGTTCACCCCGCATGAGGACATTACATGTAGTCGTTCAAACAGGTAGTGACATTTCAAAATTCAATTTTGTGAGGCAAATTTCAATTTTGTGAGTTTTGTTAGCAAATTAGTTTGCAGAACTTGAATTAAGGTACATATGCATACTTTTTACTTTTGATACAAAATTCAATTTTGTCTACATTTATTATAAATTTTTTTAATCTGACCTCAATTTTTGTGGAGCAAACCTCACTTTTCCAACAAAGAATTGGATTTTCAGTACAAAATCACAAGAGTCTCATTTGGCACCCGATACTAGGAGCAGATGCCAGCAAAATAAAACATAACTCGCCTCGAATCAAAATCTAAAACTACACAGACATATAACACAAAGGGAGTTCTGTGTCTAGATATAAAACACGGGGAGTTCTGTGTCTAGATATAAAACACGGGGAGTTCTGTGTCTAGATATAAAACACGGGGAACTCTGTGTCTAAATATAAAACACGGGGAACTCTGTGTCTAGATATAAAACACGGGGAACTATGTGTCTAAATATAAAACACGGGGAACTCTGTGTCTAAATATAAAACACGGGGAACTCTGTGTCTAGATATAAAACACGGGGAACTCTATGTCTAGATATAAAACACGGGGAACTCTGTGTCTAGATATAAAACACGGGAACCTCTGTGTCTGGGGAACTCTGTGTCTAAATATAAAACACGGGGAACTCTGTGTCTAAATATAAAACACGGGGAACTCTGTGTCTAGATATAAAACACGGGGAACTCTGTGTCTAGATATAAAACACGGGGAACTCTATGTCTAGATATAAAACACGGGGAACTCTGTGTCTAAATATAAAACACGGGGAACTCTGTGTCTAGATATGAAACACGGGGAACTCTGTGTCTAGATATAAAACACGGGAACCTCTGTGTCTGGGGAACTCTGTGTCTAGATATAAAACACGGGGAACTCTGTGTCTAGATATAAAACACGGGGAACTCTGTGTCTGGGGAACTCTGTGTCTAGATATAAAACACGGGGAACTCTGTGTCTGGGGAACTCTGTGTCTAAATATTAAACACGGGGACCTCTGTGTCTAGATATAAAACACGGGAACCTCTGTGTCTGGGGAACTCTGTGTCTAAATATTAAACACGGGGAACTCTGTGTCTAGATATAAAACACGGGGACCTCTGTATCTAGATATAAAACACGGGGAACTCTGTGTCTAGATATAAAACGCGGGGAATTCTATGTCTAGATATAAAACGCGGGGAACTCTATGTCTAGATATAAAACACGGGGAACTCTGTGTCTAGATATAAAACACGGGGAACTCTGTGTCTAGATATAAAACACGGGAACCTCTGTGTCTGGGGAACTCTGTGTCTAGATATAAAACACGGGGAGTTCTGTGTCTAAATATAAAACACGGGGACCTCTGTGTCTAGATATAAAACGCGGGGAACTCTGTGTCTGGGGAACTCTGTGTCTAGATATAAAACACGGGGACCTCTGTGTCTAGATATAAAGCGCGGGGAACTCTGTGTCTAGATATAAAACACAGGGAACTCTGTGTCTAGATATAAAACACGGGGAGTTCTATATAAGAAGAACTTTATCTACTAAACAAACTAGGACGTACGTGAAGAATGTCGCTCTAGTTATTTAACTGTATAATATAATCCAGTGGGAGCTAATGAAGAAATAAGAATGTGGATCTTATCCACTCTCCCATCAATTGTTTTACCTGTACAACAACTTCCATCAACTTTATATAGTCAGGCCCAGAACTACAATAACCATTGTCAAAGGATAACCTGTAGAGTAAGCTTCACTAGGTTCTACCGGCGTTGTTGCCATCAATGTTGCAATTATGAGGAGATTAATGCGAAAAAAGCAACCGCAATGTCACTCAAATTCCGCAGAAATAGCTCCAAATAAGCAAGATCGGATAGCGTTTTACAGCAGTTGGTCATAAAAATCTATATTTGTTTCTATTAACGCTTAAAATTATTGGTAATAATACAGAATATCAAAAGGTACAGGAGGATTCAGTGACATGGAATTGGAACACGAACACTGCTACATGTAATTATGAAATTCTATGATAGAAATAAAGAATGTGATTGGGTTCACCACTGTGAGGAAGAATTACGAGTTACTGTTGTTTTGGACCAAAATATGTTTTCTTTGCTGCCTCATATTAACGGTTAAACAGTAGAGTTTAGTGAAGTTTTTTTTAAAACATGAAAAACTGTATATATCAGAAAAATATTGCAAAAATGACTTATTATGTTGACTTTTTAACTTACTAATGAACAAATAATTATTTCACGTGAATATACTTCTTTATTTATCACATTTCACTTTTACTAAGCTCTCGTCATAAAATGGGCGCGGCATATAATGTTGCCCGTTTCCGTCCCTCCGTCATGCTTGTATTGTCCTGCTATCTTTGTAGATATTGAACTGCTATTTGGTGTTTAGATGTTTTAGTTTAGCAGCAGATCTGCAGCTTGTAGATATTGAACTGCTATTTGGTGTGTAGATGTTTTAGTTTAGTAGCAGAACTGTAGCTCTGTTGAATGTTTCTCTTTTGTTTGGGTTTTTTTTTTGGGGGGGGGGGGGTATAGATTGGATTCAGTTTCCCCCCAGAGAGCTACAGTTCCGTAGCTAGTTTGAGTACCATCTTTCGGTGGAGGTATGACTCCTGAACTTTAAAAGAATTGACAGAGTTCCCGCTTTTCAGGACTGTTACATATATTGATATGTTGTACATTGAGTGGATATAGATCAAATATAAGATTCCCTGTGATTCATCAACTTTAAGAAAAGTCATGGTCCATAATTGTATTTCGAATTTTTAATAGTGTCTTTATTGTTGCATACATGAGTTTTGGTGTATAATTATAGAGATGTGTAAATCCGTTTTTAAAGTTTAGTTCTAATTGTACTACTGTCAACATATCCATCAGTCCCTGGACTTTGAGAATTCCCATCATTTATCTAACGACAGTGCTTACTTGCAGACACATGCTTGTATTTCGCTATTTAAATTTCAGACAATCAGATAATGATGTTGAGCTTATTGTTCGAGTGTAAATGTGATGAGTTAAAATTGCAATTTATCTGTTCGCCCTTTCCTAATATAACATGAAACTTTATTGGTTGTGCGCTTTTGAACTGGGCTACCGTGCGGGGACATCGACTTGTCGCGTTTTCACATTCATAGTCCTGTTTAGGTCGTTGTTGTGACGTAGTATGTTCATTTCTTTCTTAGGTATTTTGATTTACCATTCAATCAGTGAGAATATTGTTTCATTACGCTTTGAACCGAAGACTTAAGCCACCCCGCGGGACTCAACCCTTGTACTTTTGGAAAGCCCCGTATCTCCAGAATTATTTTGCTCTTAAGTAATTTATAGATTTGTTCTTTGCTGAAAATGTCGTTTCATTGCCAATGAGTTGTTACCTAAAGACAGCACGAAATAATTGATTTATTTCGCAGGAAAATAAATATTGCAACTGCTTCTGTAGATTATTTGGGTTTTCTTCGTTTTCCAATCGATTAGAACATTAGAATTCCAAGAGAGTCTTTCATTTGGTCCGTTTGCATTTCATGAATGTTCAAGGCATCGCGCGTCAGGATTTCGTAATTTTGGTATCTCCAGGGATAACTTGGAGACAAACCTGAGCAAATAAAGATATGTCTGACCATAGACTGGGAACTAAACTCGCATCAGTGGCAAAGGATAACGATGATTTTCGTAAATACTTGTCAAAATGGTTTTTACATATTTATGGACATTGAATTTAATACGTAGTCACATTTCTCAGATAAACCATTAACTGTGAATTTTGAATGAAACCAATTTCCGTTCTGTCTCATTTTTTTTTATTCCAAGCTAATTAATGCGCCATTTGATTCTCTTCTTTGAATTTTTAAATTCTAAATAAACGTTGGCAATACTGGAAATTACCTAAGAAAAAAAAATTCATTGTATATATATTAAAGGGGCATGGACATGATTTAAGTTGAAAATGTTCAAATTTTATTTTTCTATTTTTGATGTTTAGAATGCTTAACTATGGTATTTCTAATGGTCAACAACAATTTGAATGTCAGTTGTTGAATAACAAAGGAGATACAAAGCTCACAAATCTTTGTTAATGTAAACAAGGCTCGTGAAATGTTTTTGTTTCCATAGGATAAATATGATAGTAAAAGTTTCGTTTAAAGCATATTTTCAATTTACAAGTTAATTCAGAACTCAATTAAATTGTTTTTCTAGTGTGTCACATCTTTTAAAATTTGTTTTAAACATGTTTTCCATTAAGCAATTTATATGTAAACAAAAACATTTGGCACGAGCCTTGTTTACATAACAAAGAATGTGAGTGCTGTATCTTTCGTGTAAATCAACAACTGACATTAAGATTTTTGCTAACCATTACAAATACCCTAGTTAAGCATTATATGTATAAATCATTGAAAATGTTCAGTTCAAATCGTGTTCGTGCTCTTTTAAATGCATGTTGTTGATCTGTTGGTGTTTTGTCGCCCATTTCCTTGTTAATTATGTCTCTCTTTCATATTTTGTCGTCATCGTCGACACAAATTTGTATTGACATCCGACGTTAAAGTAATATTAGGTCTAAATCTGAAATTTTTGTTTTGTTGTAAAAATGTGCTAATATGATACTTTTGAATGCAACCTTAACCATAGTTATTGATAAAATCAAAATGAAGTTTAGTATTTTATCAAAATAAAGATTTCGGTTCTAATGAATATATAGCATTATATAGAAATCAAGTTTTGTACGGGGAGACAATAATGTAGTTTTACTTCATTCAGAGCCTCTGGAGAGGTTTTCTAACACAAATATTAATAACAAAAGTTTATAAACCTAATTTTTTTGTCACCGAAATGAGAGTTAGTATTGCTTTAAATCATAAACCATACCTGCTGTGACACAGGGCCTCGGTTTTTGCGGTCTCATCCGAAGGACCGCCCCATTTAGTCGCCTCTCTCCACAAGCAAGGGGTACTGAGGACCTGTTCTAACCCAAATCCTACGGGAAGAAGAAAAGTTATTTAATGTTTTAATTTTATAACGTACTTGATACAAATATATGCATTCCACGATTTTTATGTCATGATAGTGTAATGTGATTTGATTTTATTAATTAATGCTTTGACGTAATAATCGAGCAAAATGATGGGGTGAAGTTTTCTGAATTACGCTTCGTAAGATACGATTAGTTAGAGTTATATGTGATGTGACACTCCACCGTGTCATGCTATGGGACTATTTTCCCTCCGCATAGTTACATGTACGTGTAGTAGTTACGTGGAATAATGCGCTAATCAGAGCTCGTCAATTTTAGCGTTAACGTAAAAAGCAGAAGAGATGTAAAGACCATCAAATGTCGGCTGATCAATTTTGGGAAAAGAAGATAATCATCAGCAAAAGAAAATATATAGACACAATATTCCGAAGGACCGCCCCCATTTAGTCGCCTCATACGACAAGCAAGAGGGTACTGAGGACCTATTCTAACCTAATCTTCACGGGAAGTATCGCTTAAAGCTGATAGTTAATTGACATGTTTATAAACGTGGTGACATCAATACAAGATTTTAATTAAATTACATCTGTATTTGTAACTAGAAACAGTTCTTTCATTACAAATGACATTACTGTTATTGAACGCCTCATGAAGCATACAACATTTGTATTGACAATTTTTACTGTTCAGTCAGTGGATCGTTTGTGAGAATTCTGACTTTGGGCTTAGATCTACCTTAAAGATGTGACCTTAATCTTTCACGTATATCTGTCGTATAGTCCCACAGTTCATTCAGCATCACAATTTGCTGCTGCCAGACAGAGGTCAAGGTCATATATATGTGGGTTGCAGTAGTAAGTAAATAGTATGTGACACACTTATCATTCACCTGTGTCTAAAGGTGAACATAAGCAGACAAAAGATAACGGACGAGATCACGCAGAGCATAAATCAACCTTGAGGGAAAATGAAGGTCATCATGTCTTTCAGTTTTAACCCATTTTGCGAAGGTGGTTTCATCAATATATAATATATGATAAAAGTTGTGAAATATAGGAGTTATATGAGATTGATCACTGTTCGTTATCTTCACCTTTCATTGTTCGCATTTGCATGAATATAAAAAAAATAATTGACATCGAAGTCAACATCATTTAAGTATGTCACGGCGGTACCCGGCGCATTAATCTATGATGATGTATATAAGGATGTCACGGCAGTACACAGCACATTTATCTATGATGGTGCGTCCGTGGGCCAAACAAAACATTTAAGCCTAGTCAAAAGATCAAACGAAATTCTACAGGAAACAAAAACTGCGCCTACAATTTGTGGTCAAGGTTGTAAGCTGTTTTTGTTGAGCTATGCGAGGCATTGCTGGATGGGGATGCATCCACTTGCTTAAAAGGGGAATAGCTGTGAACTTGAAGTGATGTCAACCTTTTTCTCCCTCAAATACCCTCGATGGCATAGGAACATATTATATTAATGACTAATAAAAACATCTATTTTGTACAAAAACTAGAGAAACCTTAAACACCTACGTTAGATAACCGTTTTAGAGTAAAGAAATATATAAGGAAGAATTATTGTCTAGCAAAACAATAATTATTTGATCACCAAAATACATATTCATTTGCCTGCTTTGAGGTTAAAAAGTGTTTGAAATAATTAAATACTGGTGTTAATACTGAAATATATGATATTGAGCAATTTTCATTGAATTCATGTTTTTGAAACAGTTCTCGCCCACCACTCAAGTCCCCTGTTTCCCGGGACTCTTTGGCGTCTGTGGGCCATTAGTGAATGACTAGGAGACAAGTCCCCACGAAAATCCCGTAATCTCGCAAATAAAAAGCCAATTATTGCAAATTGGGCCTCATTTTAAAACACTGATTAGCTAACGTGTTCCAAAGAAATAGTCGCATACCAGTCTTCAGTTCCATGTGGATTTTAAACCTGTGATATGAGCACCCCAAGAGGGCAGTCTTTGAATTCTGTGACAATGGTATATGTTTTACATCCTACCAAAAAAAATTCATTCATATTGAGACGTCAGTAGTTGTAGGTGAAGTTCTACTTTAGACCTAATGCTTAGCGCTTACGGCGGTAGCAGTGAGGGTTCTTTATCGTGCCAATACCTGCCGCGACACGAGGCCTCTGTTTTTAAGGTCATTTCCGAAAGACCTGTGATTCTCACTTCTAAATGCCGAACGTTTGGCGAAGGAGTAATCGCTATCTATGTTTATGTCTTATGTTTAACGCGGCCATGACACGAGCGGGACTCGAACTCACGACCTCCCGGTTACGAAGCGAACGTTCTACCACTGGGCTACCGCAACCGGTGTAAGAACATCATGAAAGGTGAAGATAACGAACAGTGATCAATCTCATAACTCCTGTAAAGGTGAAGATAACGAACAGTGATCAATTTCATAACTCCAAAAAGCAATACAGAATAGATAGTTGGGCAAACACGGACCCCTGGATATACCATAGGTGGGATCAAGTGCCTAGGAGGAGTTATAAAGCACCCCCAGTCGACCGGTCACACCCGCCGTGTAAATGCATTTTGAAATTGGAAATATTTAGCGAAAATGGAATTGTAATGTAAATTCACCAACAAAATAAATTTAAATTCCTGTGAGCCTATACAGATTGACAGGATGTGGGGCTTGCGGCGGATGTGGCCGGCTAACAGGGGTCGCTTTCTCCTCCTGAGCGTCTGATGTGACCTCTGGTGTGTCTCTATATAATTCAAGGGCGTCTTTATACAGATCAGAAATATTGGATATGTACTAAGTAGTTTTCTAATTCACTGATGTGTTATAGGGGCGAGGAATATATTATTGGCAGGAGCGGATCCAGGAATTGTGGTTACGGGGGGGGGGGGGGGGGGGCGCCACTCTATGAGGCAGGGGGTCTGGAAGCCCTCGGAAGCTCCTGGACTTTACAGGTTTTATAGAGCTTGAAATATGTCTCCTATTTAGTCATTTGTACTATTTTCTATCATTTTTATAAGGTGAAATTAATAAAAATGACGCAAATTTTAAGGGTTTTGGGAAGAAATTAAATTCTCCCAATAAAGTAATTCAAGAAATCAAAAGATTTTGTTATTTATTTCTCCGGGATGGAAGAATTTATTGCTTCTTTTATCGTTTAGTATATTTTTCTAAACAAGATACCACGATTTACCTTAAATTTGAAAATTTTAGAGGGGGCGCGCGCCGACTGCGCCCCCTCTCAAATCCGCCACTGATTGGTTTTAATTCACTGATGAAGAAGTGAAAATCGAACAGTAATTAATCTCATAAATCCTAGAAAGAATGCAAAATTAATACAATGGCAAACATGGACCTCTGAAACACACCAGAGGTTAGATCAGGTGCCAAGGAGGAGTAAGCATCCCCTGTTGACCGAACACACCCGTTGCAAGCCCCTTGATCAGGTAAACGGAGTAATCCGTAGTCAAAATGTTTATGTAAAGAACGGTCTAACAATCGGTATGAAACACGTCAAACAGCATCCGACCTAGTGAACTGTAAATCAGATCATTATAACGACCATAGAATTTGCGAAATCGTGAATTTAACTTGTCGGTAGCCTGTCTCGATTTAAAAATTGATCACACGCAGAACATGATCTCGTGTATTGAATAAGTTGAATGACAAACATCACACACAGGTGATAATGGAATATTGCTACACCAACATGGGAAGTTGAAGATAGAGAAGCTGAAGTCATATAGTTTGTTACAAGGTTGTCACAAGTTCAATAAAATATCCAGTTTTGAAGCATATATGGAAGACTCTGTTGTGTCTTTTATTTCGAGTTCACTGGGATATATTGAATCGACATAATGAATGAAAAGGAACATTGTTATCGCAATTCCCCTTTGAATTAGAACGCTTTACCCGATATAATATTGCGTTGTGTGACGACACAATTGAATGAGACGATCGAACAGTTTGAATGACATGTTTGATGTAATACAACAAGAGTTTTTATTGGCCGATTACAGCCCACCCACTTTCTCGAGCTGTTTCAGGTGACTGGTGATCAGATAAGATGGACGGACTAGAAAATTACTAACTGGAGAACTGTAGCTCTCTGAAAAAATAGTGTGACGGAACAGAGCTACAGATCCAGCTCTTATTAAAACCTTCGATTTACGGGGCACAAAAAGTTGCGCACGGTTGAGGCCTGATATCACGTTATCGGTGTATTCTTGTGTTGCTGTCTCATAAATACAATATAAAAAAAATCGTAACATATTTTCCTACTATACTTGTGTCCAAACATACCTTCAAATATTCATTAAAGCCACGCACGACCCGAAAACTCACAGCTTCAAATGATTTCGTTTGTTGACGTAGCCATGTTAGGAAGCCGGTCAATTCGAACTTTGTTGCTATTGGTATCTGTTATATCTGGAACTTTATGTGGTTCATTTTGGTTGGTTTTGCTACTACTGTTAACTGCGTATGAATATCTGATAATAAAAAGGAGTTCACAATGGCTGCGCTGTGTTGATACCATGTGCGTACATGTACTCGGAAAATACACGCAAACAACACAACAAATTGGCGACGAGGTGAAACATTTAAGTGCAGAAAACGTTCTGTTCTTGTCTGGATTTATAACTCGTTCCTTAAACCGGATCTGCAGTGATAATTCGCAAGGATGGCGGCACTAGGATTAATTGGAAAAATTGACCCCTTCGATGAGACAATCGAACCGTGGGAAAGTTACGTTGCTTTGAACAGTACTTCGAAGTCAACGAAATAGATGCAGGAAAGAAGGTACCGTCGTTATTATGTCTTATTGGTGGAAAATTGTATTCTTTGTTACGTGACTTTTCCTGAAAAGCCTGCAGCAAAATCTTATGAAGAACTTGTGACTCTACTAAATAATCACTTGTCCCCGAAACCCCTTAGCACGGCAGAGCGCTTCCGTTTTGACAAGCGTGATCAAAAGGAGGGAGAGACGATAGCTGAGTATATAGCTCAACTAAAGAAACTTGCGATTCATTGTGATTTTAATGCATCACTGAACGAGAAACTTCGAGACCGATTAGTTTGTGGTATGAGACATGCGCACATTCAAAAGCGTTTGCTATCGGAAAAAGACTTATCTTTCGGAAAAGCAGTGGAAATCAGTCTTGCAATGGAATCAGTTGCCAAGGACGCTACAGAATTACAGTCAAGGAACAAGACAGAGACCGGGGCAGTAAACAAACTTCAAACACGTGCGACTCCCAGGAATAAACATTCTAAGTCGAACGATTACAGAAAAGATACAGTGCGATGTTACAGATGTAACGGAGGCGGACACACAGCACAAGACTGTCGATTCAAAGATACGGTGTGCCATAACTGCAGTAAACGTGGACACATCAAGAAAGCGTGTCGGTCCAATCCTAAGAAACCTGTTCGTAAGAAACCGATTAGATACGTGGATGAACACCAAGATGATGGTGGTGATTGCATCGCCAGTTTAGAACTAAATAACCTATCAAGCAAAGATATCATCTGGATCAACCTGAAATTGAATGGCATTTCATCACAGATGGAATTGGATACCGGATCGGCTGTCTCAGTGATGGCTGAGGATGAATTCCGTAGGAAGTTTGGAAAACAAAAATTTAGAAAACCAGACATGATACTACGAACATATTCAGAAGAACACATTAAACCAGTCGGTTGTGTTGACGTGCAAGTAGAATACAATGACAGTAGTTACACGTTGCCATTGTATGTGGTTCAAAAAGGAGGACCCGCACTTCTTGGCAGGGATTGGCTGAGAAAAATTCCATTGGACTGGAAAGTGATTAAAGGGACACATGCCATGCACTCTGTGAAGGTGACGAGCATCAGTGAAATTCTGGACAAATACAAAGACGTATTTATTGATGATGTTGGTACTTTGAAGGGTATCACAGCGAAGCTGTCTCTCAAAGAAAACAACCCCAAGTACGTCAAAGCTAGGACTGTATCATTTTCATTGCGAGCAAAAGTTGAGGAGGAACTTGAGAGGTTAGAAGCAGAAGGTACTCTTACGAAAGTTCAACACAGTGAATGGGCGACCCCGATTGTACCCGTATTGAAGAAAAACGGCAGTGTGAGAATCTGTGGTGATTTTAAAGTGACATTAAATCCAGTACTTAATGTTGATCAATATCCGCTACCAAAAATTGATGACATTTTTGCCAACATAAATGGAGGATCACATTTCTCCAAGATCGACTTGAAACAAGCATACCTGCAACTTCCAGTGGACGAAGAATGCAAAGAGCTATTGACCATCAACACACACCGTGGGTTATATCGCTATAACCGGATGGCATTTGGAATTGCATCAGCACCAGCTATTTGGCAACGAACGATCGAGCAGATTTTACAGGGGGTTCCTGGAACACAATGTATCCTAGATGATATGGTGATTACAGGGAAAACAGATGAAGAGCATCTACAAAACTTAGAAAAAGTGTTGTAGAGACTTAGTGAATACGGTTTGCGTGCGAACTTAAACAAGTATGAATTTTTCAAAGAGGACACGTCATTGATAGACATGGTCTACACGAGACACCAGAGAAGGTTGATGCTATTGTCAAGGCACCATCACCCTCCAACGTGTCGCAGCTTAGGTGCTTTCTTGGATTGGTGAATTATTAGGGGAAATTCTTACCGGATTTTTTTCAACTGTACTTGGACCTTTACACAAGTTGCTGCAGAAGGACTATCAATGGAAATGGACTGAAGCCTGTGAGGAGTCTTTCAACAAGGTCAAGGACTTCAGATATGGTGTTGACGCACTACAGTTCAGATCTGCCTATTTCGTTAGCATGTGATGCATCGCCATATGGACTTGGCGCAGTGATTTCACATGAGTTACCGGATGGAACCGAGAAACCAATTGCATTTGCTTCTCGTTCTCTTGCGCCTGCAGAGAAAAACTACTCCCAAATTGATAAAGAAGCCTTAGGAATTATCTGGGGAATCAAGAAGTTTCACGCTTATTTGTTTGGAAGAAAATTCAAGTTGATCACAGATCATCAGCCCTTCATTCATATATTCAATCCTCAGAAAGGTGTACCAGTGACTGCGTCATCACGATTACAGCGTTATTCTCTATTCTTGTCAGCATACAACTATGAGATCGGATTCAGGAAAACGTCCAAGCATGCTAATGCAGATTCAATGTCGCGACTACCCTTGGAAAGCACAGAGTCTGACTTATCCATAGACTTGGTGGACGCATTTCACATTGGACAGATTGAATGTCTACCAGTTTCCAGTAGAAGGATTCAACAGGAAACTCGGAATGATGTAATTCTCGGACGTGTGATGTCATGTGTGAAAAGTGACTGGACATCAAAAGATAAAGAGGGGGATCTGGCACCATTTCATGCACGCAGAAATGAACTATATATACATCATGGATGTGTGATGTGGGGTATGAGAGTGATCATACCTGCCAAACTCAGAGACCAAGTGTTATCCTAAATACATGAAGGGCATCTGGGTGTTGTCAAGATGAAAACTTTAGCCAGAAGTTTCTGTTTCTGTTGGTGGCCAGGCATTGATCAGGATATTGAGACCGTGGCCAAGAAATGTCATGGGTGTCAGAAGAATCAGAATGCACCCAAAGGAGCACCATTGAATGTATGGGAGTGGCCCACGAAACCATGGGATAGAGTCCACATAGATTTTGCCGGACCTTTCCTAGGATCTATGTTCCTGATAATGGTGGATGCACATTCGAAGTGGCCGGAGGTGATCAAAATGAGTACGACCACATCAGCGTCCACAATTGACGCTTTGAGAACAGTTTTCGCCCGAAACGGACTTCCAGCAACTCTTGTGAGTGACAATGGGCCGCAATTTACGTCGAGGGAGTTCGAAGATTTTGTTGATGCCAATGGCATTAAACACATCAAAACTTCACCATACCACCCATCCAGTAATGGACTTGCCGAACGCTTCGTACAAACATTCAAACAAGCCATGAAATGAAGCAGAAGTGACTCGGGTAACATCAAGAAAAAACTGGCGAACTTTCTGTTAGCTTACAGAAATATTCCGCATTGTACTACTAACGAAACTCCAGCTATACTGATGATGGGGAGAGAGTTGAGAACGAAAATGCAGGTGATGAGACCAAATGTCGAATCACATGTTAAACAGAAGCAGCAGGAGATGTGTGCACAGAGAAGTGCGCATAACAGAGAATTTGAACCTGGACAGAGATTATCGAGGAAATAACAAAATGGATTCCTGGAACTATTGCGCAACGAACAGGACCAGTATCATATCGTGTGCAAGTTGACCCGATGACTCAATGGAGGAGACATGCAAATCAAATCGTGGTATCGCAAGTTCCAATGATGACGACCAGCGTAGAAATTTCAGAGTCAAAACAGTCAAGTGAACCAAGTGGTACATACGTGGATAGTGACGACCAGGAGATGAATGTTCCAGAGTACAGAACATCGTAACCTGTCACACCAGTGAGAACGTCGAAAGTTTCGCAACCGCTCAAGTCCGATGTCACACCAGTGAGAACATCGAAAGTTGTTCGTACACCGCGAAAAGCCATGCCTATTGCACAGGAGAAACGATATCCAGTTCGGATCCGCAAACCAAAGATCATGGAAGATTTCGTATACTCTGGTGCTCAGAAGACCAATACCTGATATGTGTGTGTAGGAATAAGTTGTACATGTACTGTGTTTAGGGGCATAATAATCCCCTGTACAATTCTGTGTGTTTATTTCAAACTCTAGTCAATAGTCATACATTTTTTTGGTTATTTTTATATTAACATGTGTATAGATAATACATCTACGTTTGTGTGTAGTGATGGACATGTTCTTAAAATATAGACTATATTCAGTGAACTCAATCAGTGACACTTTACCTTTGGACATTTTCATTTTGGCAGTATAAAGTTTAACGTAATTGACAAATGTATGTACATCAATCTTAAGGGGGAGAAGATGTTATATCCGGAACTTTATGTGGTTCATTTTGGTTGGTTTTTGCTACTACTGTTAACTGCGTATGAATATCTGATAGTAAAAAGGAGTTCACAATGGCTGCGCTGTGTTGATACCATGTGCGTACATGTACTCGGAAAATACACGCAAACAACACAACAGTATCTATTCATAAAATTGGTTGTATGTTATGTATTCGCTCTTCATTTATTATCAACACGAATAATTAATAGAAATTAAAAAATATAGTTTTTGTAAACGTAAAATAAGCTCTTAATTAACGAAAATGCTACATAAGCCCATTATCAATTAATGGAACTAGGATATATTATTTAAAATATTTAGCTAAAACATTTGTGGGGGTAATAGTTCACATCTAGACGCTATTGTGCAAGTATGGAAATGAACCGGGATTCGAATTGACTGGCTACCTAACATGGCTACGCCAACGAACGAAATCATCAAAAGCTGTGAATTTTTGGGTCGTATGGGGCTTTAATAAATATTTGAAGGTATGTTTGGACACAAGTATAGTAGGAAAATATGTTTGGAATTTTTTGATAAAATGTATGAGACAACAACACAAGAATATAAATTTTTCTCTTTCTTTCTTTGAAGTTTGTTTCCATCTGGCCGTCATGTTTTCCGTTAAGGGAATTTGGGCGGACTTATACATTCGGACCAATGAGAGTTTCTGTTGCTTTTCGTAATTGTATTACAAACAGATTCAATTGTATCGTCACACAACGCAATACTATATCGGTCAAAGCTTCTAATTCAAAGGTAAATTGCGATTATAAATGAAACATTGTGATGTCTTGAACCAAGTTGAAGGCCACAGCAAGATATTTTCTTCCCATGTAGAAGCTTTTGAATAAATTCTGCTTCATAAGTATATATAGGTCAACTAATTTCATAGGAATAAAGACCTTATTACCAAAGACTACAAAGATATTGTCAATTAGAAACTCTAGCATATTTTCTATTTCAACTTCAGAGTACTTATGTGTGGAATCAGAGTGGTGTTTAACAAAGTAATTTTCCTAATAACTGATTACTAGATATGAATGTTTCCTTTTTAACTCACCTGAGCTGAAAGCTCAAGTGAGCTTTGAAATCTGATCACCCGTAGTCCGTCCGTCTGTAAACTTTTAACATTTTTGACTTCTCGAAAACCACTTTCAACCAAAGTTGGCACAAAGCAGCCTTAGGTAAAGGGAATTCTAAATTGTTAAAATAAAGGGCCAGGCCACCTTCCAAGGGGAAATAATCAAGAAAAGGTAAAAATAGAGTAGGGTCTCGTCTTCCTTCTCAAGAACCACTGGGCCAGAAAAGATGAAATTTATAGATAAGCTTTATTAGGTAGTGCAGATTCTAAATTGTTCAAATCATGACCCCGGGGGTAGGATGGGGCCACAAGGGGGGGGGATCAAAGTTTTACATACAAATATATAGGAAAAATCTTCTTTTAAAGAACCACTGAGCCAGAAAAGCTGATATGTACATGAAAGCTTTCTGACATAGTGTAGATTCAAATTTGTTCAAATCATTGCCCCCGGGGGTAGGATGGGGTCAAAAGGGGGGGGGGATCAAAGCTTTACATACAAATATATAGGGAAAATCTTCTTCTCAAGGACCACTGAGCCAGAAAAGCTGATATTTACATGAAAGCTTTCAGACAGTGTAGATTCATGTTTGTTCAAATCATGGCCCCCGGGGGTAGGATGGGGACACAATAGGGGATCAAAGTTTTACATACAAATATAGGAAAAGTCTTTAAAAATCTTCTTTTCAAGAACTATTGGACCAAAGAAGTTGACATTTACATGAAAGCTTTCTGACATTGTGTAGATTCAAGTTTGCAAAAATCATGGCCTCCAGGGGTAGATTGGGGCCATAATAGGGACTAAGGTTTTACATGCAAATATATATGGAAAGTCTGCCAAGGTGACTCAGGTGAGCGATATGGCCATCATGTCAAAAAGTCTAAGTCTTTATCTATCCTAAGGAATGTTCGTGTAAAGTATTTACATGTTATTTAAACGTTTTTTTAGTTGTTTTACTTAATTCAAAGCTATGTTTATATATACACAAAATTTCCTCTTGAAGCAAAAACCTGCGTGAGACAGTGCTGTATTAGTGCACACTGGTACAAACAGTTCCTGTTATCACAATCAAACACCATCATTTTTTTAACACTTTTATTTCTCATTATATTTCAGCACATCATAAATCTAGATGTACAGATAAAATACCTAGCTGTACTTATAAAAGGTGGGCGCAAACAAGAAATCAATCACATTCACAGCATCAATACATACATAGTATGGAACGGCAACACATGCATTCAATATACAATTTAAGTTCATCAACCACATCTTCTTATAGATCTATAAAATCTACCTTCTGTACTCTTATATATATCATTGGCGTGACATGTTTATCTAAATCTGACTCAAGAGCAATGGTTATACCACATTAAAAGTGATGACATATGTTAAACTAGTACTGCATCAACTTTTTAAATGCCAACATCCTTGATCACAAAATGGCCGAAAATAGTGGGGGGAGCATACATTGGACACTCGCACAATAAATCCCCACCATCTATAGACTTGGAAATCCTTAAAGATGAAGTTGTATGTATATTGATTTAAAAATCTTTAAAAAGATAGATGGAATGGGATGGATAGGCAGAGAGGTCAATTACTAGACACCCCTGGATGGAAAAAGACTATAAATTGGCAGCTTGTAGCATTTTGCAATAACTGATCAGTGTTTAAAAGCAATTATACTGATATGCAAAAACAAAGCTTGACTGTTGGCAACACAGACTTGCTGCACATTGATGATCAGGACAACCACAGCATCAACTATGACAGAGTTAAGGGCACCCAACAGCAAGGACACCCAGTAGCAAGGGGATTCAGGGTCAAGGCCAAACAGTAGCAAGGGCGTTCAGGGGCAAGGCCAACCAGTAGCAAGGGCATTCAGTGGCAAGGCCACCCAGTAGCAAGGGCGCTCAGGGGCAAGGGCGTCAAGCATTGGGGACACCCATGGAAAAGGCAAGGACATCCCAAGCCCACCTCCTGATCTCATTAGTAGATTTCACACTTAACCTACTCTCGGATCTAAATACTGTATTTGTTTCTCACTTATGACAAACAATTGCCCAAACCATAATCTGAACTACTGGCAGTTTTACAATAGTTGAACCACAAGACCGTACATAATTACTCAGAACAAATTAAAAAGCAGATATTATATCACAATGATATTGCAGTTCTCAATCTTCAAAACTGAAAGTAGATTGAACAATGCAAACGGACCAATATTCTCGCACCATAATACTGTGATACCATTTGCATTCAGTACACAACACATGACTCATCATACATGTAGGACACACACAAATGATCTATCAAATATTAGATAAGGAGGAATACTACATCAGCGAAATTTGATATGGGGGAGAGCTTAGTAAAAAAAAATTTAAAACCCCTGTTGGACTCGAACCCGTGATCTACAGTTCAGCAGTCAACTTACTGAGCTACTCAGCAAGGTAATTAAATCTGAAAGGAATACACAAATATTGCTGATATTTATATTTTCATTTTTGTTTTGAAAGGAAGTACCAATAGCCATGTAGTACACCTCCTTAAGAAAGCACCACACAATTGTTTTAAACAATTAGGAATTCACACAGTGAATATTGCCAATTCAAACACACACTTCCACATTCAACTTTGCCTTTTTGAAGACTCTCCACTCATTACAATCAGTCTATAAACTGCACATAATTAACCTGATATAAACATGAAAAATTACAATCACGAAATAAAAAAAAAAGCTCTTCCTGGGCAGGCAGTGTGCAGCATACAAATAATAAATACAATGGAAACATCAGGCAAGGATATCGACGAGTCTCTACAAGATGACCTTATAACCTCTCGTACATCAACATGTAAGCCTCCGCTGAGAACACGTCTACCAAACTGACGGGCGTGACACTCCCATCAGAACAACACAACCACTTCTCTTTCCTACATTTACCCTTCACTGTGTTGGGGCTGCGACGATAGGTCACAAAATGTCCAGAGGTAACACCACCTAGGTGGACCACCACCGCACTCAACCGATAAGTCAGTGATGTTTTTGTAGATTTTCCAGTATCCGTGGGACCATTGTGGTTGACATCAGAGAGATGGTTCTCCATGTCCGTGTGGTCCTGTGGCCTGATAAACAATCCATTCTGTGTTGTACGGTTGTCATAGTTCAGGGTCCTTAGGAGGTTCACAGAAGGGGCGGTTCCCAGGCTTAAAGCTTTATGTTCATTACCCATCCTGAATTAAATCATTACAATTTATTTATGTTAAACATGTACTGTATTTCGATAGATAAATGGGCAAGGATGTGTGATAAAATACTTCTAAAACTAATACTACCAAACAGCGGGTTTTTTCCACCAGTCTAAAATTTGGCAATTTGCTGGCTCAAAGGTATGTTGATAATTTTAGCGGAATAAATTTTGGCGACAAAAATGAGTTATCTCTCTTGCAAGTACTGAAGTCACAATTGGTGCATATTTAGCAAGTGAAGACTTAGTGGAAAGCTATCTAACTGCTAAACTAAGCCAAAGAACAAAGTACGATTGTGTATATAAAAAGGGCCCCAAAAAATTCTCTGATTTAAATGTGTCTTGAATCAAGCTTGATCTGTGTTTTGAATAAGTTAAATACATATGAATTAGTCTAAGAGTTTTCCCCCGCCTTTTTTAAAACAGAGCTTGGTAACTGTTAAATTTCATCAAGATTATTGCTTACGAAAAGGTGTGCCCATCCGTCGAGCAAAATGAAATTTATATTGTATATTAAGACAAGATCAACAAGAGGCCCATGGGCCACATCGCTCACCTGAGTCACCTTGGCCCATATCTGAAGACTTTCCATATATATTTGCATGTAAAACCTTGGTCCCTATTATGGCCCAAACTACCCTTTGCAAACTTGAATCTACACTATGTCAGAAAGCTTTCATGTAAATGTCAACTTCTTTGGCCCAATGGTTCTTTTAAAGCTTTTTTCTATATTTGTATGTAAAACTTTGACCCCCCCCCCACTTGTGGCCCCATCCTACCCTCCGGGGACCATGATTTGAACAAACTTGAATCTGCACTATGTCAGAAAGTTTTCTTGTAAATATCAGCTTTTCTGACTCAGTGGTTATTGAGAAAAAGATTTTAACTATATATTTGTATGTAAAACTTTGATCCCCCTTGTGGCCCCATCCCACCCCCACAGCCCATGATTTGAAGAAACTTGAATCTGCACTATGTCAGAAAGTTTTCATGTAAAAATCAGCTTTTCTGGCTCAGTGGTTCTTGAGAAGAAGATTTTTCCTATATATTTGTATGTAAAACTTTGATCCCCTATTGTGGCCCCATCCAACCCCCGGAGCCCATGATTTGAACAAACTTGAATCCGCATTATGTCAGGAAGCTTTCATGTAAAAATCAGCTTTTCTGGCTCAGTGGTTCTTGAGAAGAAGATTTTTAAAGTTTTTCCCTATATATCTGTATGTAAAACTTTGATCCCCTATTGTGGCCCCATCCAACCCCAGGGGCCCATGATTTGAACAAACTTGAATCTGCATTATGTCAGGAAGCTTTCATGTAAATCTCAGCTTTTCTGGCTTAGTGGTTCTTGAGAAGAAGATTTTTAAAGTTTTTCCCTATATATCTGTATGTAAAACTTTGATCCCCTATTGTGGCCCCATCCAACCCCAGGGGCCCATGATTTGAACAAACTTGAATCTGCATTATGTCAGGAAGCTTTCATGTAAATCTCAGCTTTTCTGGCTTAGTGGTTCTTGAGAAGAAGATTTTTAAAGTTTTTCCCTATATATTTGTATGTAAAACTTTGATCCCCCCTTGTGGTCCCATCCTACCACCGGGGGCCATGATTTGAACAAACTTGAATCTGCAATATGTCAGGAAGCTTTCAGGTAAATTTCAGCTCTTTTAAATGACCCCACCCTATTTTTGCATTTTTGTGATTATCTCCCCTTTGAAAGGGACATGGCCCTTCATTTGAACAAACTTGAAAGCCCTTCACCCAAGGATGCTTTTGGCCAAGCTAGGTTGAAATTGGCCCAGTGGTTCTGGAGAAGAAGTCGAAAATGTGAAAAGTTTACAGACAGACAGACAGACGGACAGATAGACAGACGGACGCCGGACAAAATGTGATCAGAATAGCTCACCTTCGGTTCAGGTGAGCTAAAAATGTGTTTGAATATAAATTTGCTTGACGCATGGGCTGTATGTTTTCTGAAAGGAAAACCCCCTGAATTTATGAAAATTTTCTTTGATTTTTTCATTTTTGGCAATTTTATGCCAACTTCACGCTCCTGTCATACAACACAAAGCAATTTTGAATCAAATAAACCTAGGTTGGATTTGCTTATATATTCCTTATTTGAATGCCAGATTTTGGGACTCTTACTGAAATCGTCTACATTTTCTGGGCCAGATGACTGTAGAAACTGTCCCTACTTCTTTATCACCCGATACACAGTAACACACAATTAATCTAAATAATTGCTGTAGTCAGTTCATTACCCGAAGTGAAACAGTTCTCGCCCACCACTCAGGTCCCCCGTTTCCCGGGATTCTTTGATGGCGGCCGACTTGTGGTAGACATAGTCACTCATGTCCAGGATATCTGGGTAAGAGACAAACTCCTGTCTCTTCAGAGGGACCCCACTGTCCGTCCATTGGCACCTCTGGATGTGTATCGACAAACAATGAGGTAACTGGGAAATAAAACATAGTCCTTTCAATCAAGAGCAATGCTGAAGTACAAAAAATGTATTGAATTTTTTTTTTACTAAGTGATGCCATATACATGTAGAACAGCGGTAAATTGATGCTGTAAAATTGTACACGGGTCCCTGTGGAAGTATGTTTAGTGGCTTGTTGTGGGCCATCCTTGGATTTATGTATATTCAACATCATAAAGTTCCTCTTTGATAACTTTTTTGTTTAAATCTAATCCCCATTAGAGCTATAAAGGCCTGCATCCTTAAAAGTTCCCCCGAATATAAAATGTGGAGTAACATCTACAAGCAAGATAAAACCACACATACCTTTCCAATAGTAAGTTTCTTTTTAAATGTAGAGCGTTTGAGCGGAGCTTTACAGCCTGCAGGCTTGTGTTTCAGCTTGCTACACCCCAAACACTCCACGTTATTCACGGTGTCAGCACTGATGTAATGGTACAACAACGATTCTAAAGTGCGGTCACTCTACAATGATCAACGAATCTAGTCATTAAAAACCATTGTTTTTACTTCATTTTAATACATTAAATAACTGCATACATATCCAAATAATCAAAGCAAAAAAATTCTTGTAAGAAAATAAACAGCTACGGTGTACTTAAAATCCATGAAATTCATTGGTGGCTTCATAATAAAGTAACCAATGAATGCTAAATAAACAATTACTGTGACAACATGAAGACACCGGACTTACCCAGACACTCTGTGGGATGGAGAGTGAGAGACTGTCGAAGTGATCGTATCTGACTGGATTTCTGTACCCACACTCCACACACTGCAGCTGACTGGCCAGCAGCCCTCGGAAAGGATGCTCCATCTCACGGTGGGGCAACAGAGGAAGAGGACTGTGTGTTCTGGTCATCGCTCGGTCATTCTTCTGGAATTCCGTGTCGGGGTTCTTCAACAGGAAGAATATATTGACATAAAAAAAAAAAAATATTTGTGAGGTTCCAGTTTCCCGACCTACCCTATTTTTTTAAGCTCTGGATTGGGATAAAATTATAGTAATTAAATCATCGGCCCTTGATTACCCCAAAATGTTGATGAAGCCAGGAAATTTAATCAAGATGTCAAAAAGTATGAGTGGTATCGCATTTTGAGTAACATTTACACAATAAATCAAGTATCATGCATGTATTTCATTTATCATTAAATATTTACTGGAGTTACAGACCTTTTTTTATCCATAAAAAAAAATAAATAAATGAATAAATGAAATAAAATAAAACAAATTCGACCGACCTACCCAATTTCTGAAAAGCACATAATAGGAATAACACAATTAATGTTTTTGGCCTTACCATAACGTGTACTTGTAAACTAGTGACAACCTAAACTTTAGAAATAAATAGTGTATAGACATACCTCAAACAGGGAGATAACTCCTGGATATTTTGTTGTCTCCTCATCAATTGTCTGTGTCAATACATGGAACATTTCATGTGCATCCTGTAAATTACAAAATCCAGTCTCATCTTTATGTTGGCTAAATGCTGAAACAGGCTGATAAAGTACATGTATTGCAATTTCATAAATACTCCGAGTATGCAAAGTAGGCAAACATTCCGAGTCTATTGATGTTTTACCTGTTCATGAGGTGAGAATTCTGTGGAGTCTATTGATGCTTTACCTGTTCATGAGGTGATAATTCTGCGGAGTCTATTGATGCTTTACCTGTTCATGAGATGAGAATTCTGTGGAATCTATTGATGTTTTACCTGTTCATCAGGTGAGAATTTTGGAGAGTCTATGATGCTTTACCTGTTCATCAGGTGAGAATTCTGGGGAGTCTATGATGCTTTACCTGTTCATCAGGTGAGAATTCTGGGGAGTCTATGATGCTTTACCTGTTCATCAGGTGAGAATTCTGGGGAGTCTATGATGCTTTACCTGTTCATCAGGTGAGAATTCTGGGGAGTTTACTGATGCTTTACCTGTTCATCAGGTGAGAATTCTGTGTAGTCTATGGATGCTTTACCTGTTCTTCAGGTGAGAATTTTCTGAGAAGTCTATTTATGCTTTACCTGTTCATCAGGTGAGATGTACCATCTTTTGGCTGCCAGAGCATGAATGACTTCCACTGGGCAGTATGCATCATCATAGATCTCCTTCTCATTGTTCAACACTACAACAGCAAAGTATTCTATCAAAACCTACATTGCACATTTTGTGTTTGGTGTTCCCATTTTTAAAAAAAAAAAAAAATCTCATTAAGTTCCCAATTCTATTTTTGCTACCATGCACAAGCTCAGTTCTGTAACTTCACTAATGAGAAAGACAGATGAACTTCACTAATGAGAAAGACAGATGAACTTCACTAATGAGAAAGACAGATGGATTTAATAAAAATACTACAAATGACTGTAAATTTTTCAGAATTGAACAAATCATTTTCAGATTACCAGTTGGACAGGTTTACATATAGTATAACGTCATTTCCACAAAATTTGGTAAAAAGTAACGAACTGCCTTTAGAAAAATATCCAGACAAAATGCTTCTACAAATGGACAGCCAGACAGATGGACATTGAACCCAATAAATCCCCCAGGCTTTGTTTGTTGAGGGTATAACTATAGCGCACTGTATTTGTAATTTTGCACTGTTCATACAGAATTGTACTACTGACTGAACCAAAACCTGTTAACACAGACAAACCTTAATGTAAATACTGTAACAGAGAGGAACCATTAACATAGTAAATACCGTAATACAGGTGAACCATTAACAGTGATTGGGATAAGCACGTGCCCTGCGCCATAGTCACATTAAATCAAAAAATGGCGCACAGAATATTGAAACACTGCGCCGTTGTGGCACATATCGTCGATATACCTAGTTTGAGGTTTTCCCCTCTGACTTTGTAAATATACGAATTTTTCAACTTTTGAGCTAATCCCCCACTTAATCTATATCGATTAAGTGCTTGAAAAATCTTAATCCCTGTTAATGCTTTAGTAATAGTACAACTTTACGTTCTTTTAAGCGCAAGTATGACTTAGATTTCCTCAGTGTCTAATCAAACAGTAAAAAGTTATCTGATTGGTTAATACCGTTAAATTGCAATTTTAATGCGCATGGACTGGAGATGCCACAGAATAAATATTCTTAAGCCTGACAAAGGGTAAACTGACTTTAATTTTCGCCTGAATGATAAGCCAGTACTGGCAGTAGACACTGTAGGAGCAGAAGGAGACGATGATGCGGAAACATCAAAACAGACAATCACGATGAGAATCTTAAATTTAGCAAAACGTAAATTTAACACAAATAATAAAACTAAAGTTACCTATGGCAATACAGTCTGTCAGTAGTGTAGATTATAATTTACTGATCTCTCAGATTCAGCATTTTAAAATGTCGCATAAAAATTTCAATATGGTGCATTCATTTTAGAAATGTCACATTGACACTAGCTGGTAACGCGGCATTGTCACATTTAGCAATTTGCATATCCCAATCACTACATTAACATAGACAAACCTTAATGTAAATACCGTAACACAGGTGAACCATTAACATAGGAAAACCTTAATGTAAATACTGTAACACAGGTGAACCATTAACATAGGAAAACCTTAATCTAAATACCGTAACACAGGTGAACCATTAACACAGACAAACCTTAATGTAAATACTGTAACACAGGTGAACCATTAACATAGGAAAACCTTAATCTAAATACCGTAACACAGGTGAACCATTAACACAGACAAACCTTAATCTAAATACCGTAACACAGGTGAACCATTAACACAGACAAACCTTAATCTAAATACCGTAACACAGGTGAACCATTAACATAGGAAAACCTTAATCTAAATACTGTAACACAGGTGAACCATTAACATAGGAAAACCTTAATCTAAATACCGTAACACAGGTGAACCATTAACACAGACAAACCTTAATCTAAATACCGTAACACAGGTGAACCATTAACATAGGAAAACCTTAATCTAAATACTGTAACACAGGTGAACCATTAACATAGGAAAACCTTAATCTAAATACTGTAACACAGGTGAACCATTAACACAGACAAACCTTAATGTAAATACTGTAACACAGGTGAACCATTAACATAGGAAAACCTTAATCTAAATACCATAACACAGGTGAACCATTAACATAGGAAAACCTTAATCTAAATACTGTAACACAGGTGAACCATTAACATAGGAAAACCTTAATCTAAATATTGTAACACAGGTGAACCATTAACATAGGAAACCCTTAATCTAAATACCGTAACACAGGTGAACCATTAACATAGGAAAACCTTAATCTAAATACCGTAACACAGGTGAACCATTAACACAGACAAACCTTAATGTAAATACCGTAACACAGGTGAACCATTAACATAGGAAAACCTTAATGTAAATACCGTAACACAGGTGAACCATTAACATAGGAAAACCTTTATGTAAATACTGTAACACAGGTGAACCATTAACATAGGAAAACCTTAATCTAAATACTGTAACACAGGTGAACCATTAACATAGGAAAACCTTAATGTAAATACCGTAACACAGGTGAACCATTAAGATAGGAAAACCTTAATGTAAATACTGTAACACAGGTGAACCCACAATATATGACTGATATTTCACACAATATGATTTATGTACATCATAGACTATTTTTGAGGAAATTTAAACATTCTTGATCACCTTTGACTGTGTCATTCAATGTCCTGGCTAGGGATGTGTTCTGTTTATGCCCAGAGCTTACAAAATCAGCAAGCCAATTTGTTACATTTGAACAGGAAGACATTGCTTGGAGGACAGCATTTAGAAAGCAGGTATTGCCTAGGTTTACCAGTCCTGGACATCTATCTGCAAAATAAAAAACAAAGTTTTACAATTATAAATATGTTGTATCAAGTGATTTACATATAAAGTAAGGATTGGCAATTTGGCACAGCAATATTTATCATAACTTTAAAATCAACATTCCATGTTATTAAAGCATACACAGAGATGCTTTCACCTGCATTTTGTTGCTCATGTATATTGCTTGAGACTTCTGACATTCCAAGCACAGAAATGTTTGTGTGATTATGTGAGAGAGAGGGTTCTGAAGACAATTTGGAAGAAGTTGTTGAAGGACTTGAAGGCAATTTCAAAGTAGTCAATGAAGAAGGCAATTCGGAAGAAGTCAATGAAGAAGGCAATTCGGAAGAAGTCAATGAAGAAGGCAATTCGGAAGAAGTCAATGAAGATTGTGAAGGTATCTCTAGTGAAGTTGATGAAGATTGTGATGGCAATTCTGAATCATTTGGTGAAGACAGTGACAGCATTTCAAAAAGAGTCAATGAAGACTGTGGCAGCAATTTCAAAGGAGTTGATGAAGGAAGTGATAGCAATTCCAAAGAAGTTGATGAAGGAAGTGGCAGCAATTTCATAGGAGTTGATGAAGGGAGTGACCGCAATTTCATAGGAGTTGATGTAGGAAGTGATGGCAATTTCAAAGGAGTTGAAGAAGGAAGTGGCAGCAATTTCATAGGAGTTGATGTAGGACTTCCTGCATCACTTGATGACAATTTCATAGGATTTGATGAAGACCATGACCTCAATTTCATAGAAAGCAATGGTGGCAGCTCTGGAGTCAATGAAGTGAAGGAAAGATATGAGAAGTCTTGAGAATAGTGAATATGACAATTATTAAAGTTATGAGAAGTCTTGAGAATAGTAAAGATGGTAATTATTAAAGTTCTGAGAAATCTTGAGAATAGTAAAGATGGTAATTATCAAAGTTATGCAAAGGATAACTCTAAAGAAGGAAAACACTTTAATAAAAGAATGGTGGAAAAATTAAAGAAAAAAAGATCAATTAAATGATTGATTACAAGAATAATAGTAACCAGAGAGAAAGGGGGTTCTTTTTTTTAAAACAAATCGTAAGCAGATCAGCAGCATTTGTTGAGGTTATTTATCTGTCTCTGTCATGATAATGGCTAGCAGTCTGATCCACAAGATGTTTATAAAATCAGTAAAAGTTACTGATATAGAAGACACTGGTGTAAATGTAAGTGCCAGAAATTCTGAACAGAGGATCATGTTAAACCATGCAGTAAATTGGCCACTGTGTTTACATTGTAGTTGTTAGTACTAAGTAGACATGTAATTTGTAACATTTTCCCCTGAATTTGTTGCATGTATAAACATTATAGATATTCATCTACAAGTACATCCACATAAATCCATAGACAGTTCACATTTCCATCAGCTGCATGAAGAACCTTGAGGACATGAAGAAAATAATGACAATGTAACTGTAGTTTATGAATCTAAAGAGGAGAATGCATTTCCCGGTAATCATGTGGTAATAAACACGCATAAAATACCATCATCAATAATTTCCATCATATTACTAATCTATGGTTGTCTCTTCAGTGTTGAGAAGGTATAAAATTAAATAGTGACCATTTGCAACAGCTTCAAAAGTAGGCAACTTTATTTACTTTACACCATGTAAAGGTAAGAAATGCATGTTTCATTGTGATAGGGAGTAAATAGGATGTCTATGGTGAAAAGTTGAAGCGGAAAAGAAATTCAATTTAACCCATTTTAATCGCAACAAGCGGCCGAAGTTCAGGCAAGATTTCCCGAATCACTTTATGTGACACTGGCCCGAGATTCCGAAGGGACATCAGTCCAAATATCCAACCTCGACCAATCCAAGATGAGTTCATTCACTCCAATACAAAATAATATAAAAAGAATGCTGAAAACCAAGTTTCAGAATACTTCCTATAAACTAATAACTGTCGAATACAATTTAAGATTTGCAATAGTGTCGCAAGTGGTTATTGGTCTAGGCCTATACCTACCCCCCCCCCCCCTTTCCAAGGTTTATTGAAGCTGGAAGTCAGAAACCGTTTCTTCAAAATACACATTTACCCACTGTAACAATACTCTGTCACAGATATTACAATCTACTAGACCTCATGCTAACAAATGATGACAATAAATGTCGCCATGGCGCGATTACAATCACGCCATTGTTTCTCCTCACCCTTTTTCTTGTTCGATTTGCCTAATGATGATGTCCAGAGGACATACGTCCCCGTAACGACAGCAGCAGTAACACCGCTGATCCACCAAAAGTTTCTGTCCATTGTCAACGTGACATTCAACGACACATCCACGGTAACGACAGCATCCGCAATCGGAATATTCTAAATATATATGTAGGGGTATCAGGTTCCTGTGGTGATTTATTTTTACGATCATATGAAACAAGATTTTTTAGACAAAGTAATTTTTCATATTTCTTCGTTGTTTTAATACATACATTATAGTGGTAAACAGTTTCTTTCATACCACAAATTCATTTATAATTTAACCTGGTACCCCTTCAAAAAGTGAAAGTAGCCAATCTACTTCCGTTTTCTGTATAAAATGTCAAATTTTCAAAACTTTTGGAAATTCCGAAATACAGATGTAAATGAACATGTCTGATTCAAATGATAGTTGTATTAATTCACCGAATATTAAGGTAAGATTCAGTATTTATAAAATATCTTTATTCAGTAGTGTTTATGTAAAGTCGGCACTAAATATCATTTAGAGAGACCTGTAGGTAGATCTACTGTATTAGAGTATACATATTCATATATATTATATATATAATTTATATACACACACTTTGTGTGTATACATCGATGGGCAGATTAAAGCTGTGTACATAATCGGAAGAACTGTATCGATCAATGATCGATAGAATCGGATATGTGCAACATACACACACCTAGATATTAGCCTATTTATAGGCCTAACCAGGAATGAAATGTGTTTTCTCTAGCCACAAAGCCAGATTGGCTTTACTTTTAAGGGGAAAAAATCCAAGCGTTTGACTTAGGTTTATATATATATAATATATATCAAGTTATCAACTAATCGGAGATTCCTTTGACTGTCAACCCTGTCTTTATATTGAGACTTGTGCATGGGAGATTCAGAGTGGACTCCATATTTATCATGTTTATGGTAAGTGGGAATTCAGCTAATGTCCCTGCTTTGCTTACCTTTTACAATTTTATTTCATGGATCTAGATAGGATTCAGTTATAAGATGAGTATTGTTCAAGTTAATCATGACTACTTTGACACCGATTGGAATTTTGTGTATCTGTGTGTTCACGCCATGGGCAAAGAAATCAAATGGCAAGGAGGTGTTATTAGTCAAAGTGATGCTTCATTTGTCAGTGTTAGAGCTTTTTACATGGCAATATCATCGTATTAGTCATGATTAATTTGTAGAATAATCCTCCGATAACTGAATCCTCGTGTCTTGGAAATTAAACCCGTGGAAAAAAAGCTGTAAAATGTAGGCAAAGCAGCGAGAATAGCTGGTGTCACTGAATTCCCACTTTTCAATATGGAGTCCACTCTGACTCTCCCCCACATATGTCAGCTAGGATATAAAAGCGTGGTTAACAGTCAGAAAAATCTCTGATTAGTTATCAACTAGTGAATGGGCGACAATCGATTATGAAAAATAAAATCGATAATCGGAATCAAAGAGCCAAAAACGATCGACAATCGATTGTCGGCGACAATTGTTTCATCACTAGTTTTCACACAACCTGAGCAAACTTGTGTATATAGTATAATAGGAGTAAAGGGGACTAACAAACTGCCGTTCTCAGTTGCACGCTTCAAACTCTCAAAACTTCGGTTTTAACTATGATAATGCATTAATAATTTCCCAGTCAAAAGCCTGTTTCAACTTGGAGGCTTATAGCTGGTGAAAATGAATTTGCCAAAACAGACGATCAACATTCATTCTAGTAATATTGTGAGGGTGACCACAAGTAGCCATATTTTAAAAGGTAACCCTAAGATGGACTGCAACGGATGAGGGATGCATAAAATCCAATGTAATGAAGGAAAATTGCTTGGAGAAAATGGTGTAGGGTTAATGACAGCGATCCAATTTTTGGAAGTTGGACTTATTTTTTCAAAGTTTCTGTGAAGTCAGGCAAGCGATTATGTATTGCAAATCAGAACAATATTCTGGCTTTTGACAGGGAACACTTTTAATGCATTATCACGATTAATATCAAAGTTAGTTTGAAGCAAGTAACCGCGAAATTAACGGGCAGCTTGTTAGATCCCTGTACTCCAATTATACGCTATACACAAGTTTGCTCAGGTTGTGTCACTACCCTGTGGTTATACAAATACGAAAGACAGGGGGAGGGGGACATAATGTAGGCAAAATAGATGTCACATAAAAAGCAGCAGCAGCATTCAAACAAACAAAGATAAAACTACAAAAAGCAAGACACTATCTAATAAACAAGCCTACTCTATTTGATTCACAGTATCAGTCAGCCTAAGTCTGTTTTATTCCTTTATGAATATGTATAAATTTCTGTACATTATCTTGATATTTACAGACCTACTCTATAACAGATGACTACATTGTTTTATGGAAGGAGAAGCTGGGGACAGGGATTACCGGTCCTGTCAGGTAATACGAGACCCCTAGTTCAGGTATACCGTTATACCGGAGTAATACGAGACCCCTAGTTCAGGTATACTGTAATACGGGGCCTCTAGATCAGGCATATCGTAATACGGGGCCTCTAGATCAGGTATATCATAATACGAGACCTCATAGTTCAGGCATACTGTAATACGGGACCTCTAGATCAGGCATATCGTAATACGGGGCCTCTAGATCAGGCATATGGTAATACGGGGCCTCTAGATCAGGTATATCGTAATACGAGACCTCATAGTTCAGGCATACTGTAATACGGGGCCTCTAGATCAGGTATACCATAATACGAGACCTCATAGTTCAGGCATACTGTAATACGGGACCTCTAGATCAGGTATACTGTAATACGAGAACTCTAGATCAGGCATATGGTAATACGGGACCTCTTGATCAGTATACTGTAATATGAGACCTCTAGTTCAGGTATACCGTAATACGGGACCCCTAGGTCAAGCATACCGTAATACGGGGCCTCTAGATCAGGTATATTGTAATACGAAACCTCTTGTTCAGGTATACCGTATTACGAGAACTCTAGATCATGTATACCGTAAAACGGGACCTCTAGGGACATTTAACCAGGTTTTTATGATTAAATATCTACATTTCCAATGTCTTTGCTTTGATAAAAATGCTGACCATTTCCTCAAGAATGCATTGGAGCATTGAAAAGAGCCTGTAAGAATCTTGAGAAATATAGAATTGTCTATTGTAATGACTGGAAATTTTGACAGAAATGAATGTAAAATGTAATATAACAAATAAACTTCAGTTTTGAAATGACTTGAGGATTTGAACTGCAATGCTTCACTATGGCGACCATTTCCTGAACACCAGTAACACGCTTCACATTCTACTTTTATTTCTGTCGGAATTCCTAGTCGTTAAAATATATGAACTATATTTGTTAAGATTCATACATACAGTGTTCCACGGCTGATTACGCTTCACTCCTCTCTCCATCACCCGTGGGTCCATTCATTCCTACTCGCTCGTTCTCATGAATAATTAATGAGGCAATTTGATTGGGCGCTCATTGTACACCCTGAGCAAATTTGTCCAATCAACAAGACACTTTCAGTCCAATTTTGGTATACAATTCCAGAGATGGGGTAATCGTAATCTGTAATCGTAATCTGCTGTAATCGATTACAGTTTTTCATGTAATCGAATGTAATCTGTAATCATGTACTTTTTAGATTACATGTAATTGTAATTGTAATCGATTACATTAATTTTACCCTGTAATCATGATTATTTTTAGATTACTTTTTTGATTACTTTCATTAATTTTAAACAGGCCATGTAACCCTCCCCCATATTTGTTTTTGGAACAGCCTATAGATTTCACTGTTGTTTTATCAAGTTTTAATGTTTGATTAAATTTCCTGATGGGGTAATCCAACCTTCATAACCACAAAACAAAAACAACAACAAAAATGGCTATCCGAAGATGAAGGTTTTATACACCTTTTATTTACATTAATGAAAAAGAAATAGAAACCTCATGGTTGTCTTGATCTCTACAGGTGAATTTCTACTAATTGACAGATACTAAACAAACAACTTGTGCATTGAAAACTGGGTGCTATTATCTAAGTTCCCTAGAGTGTGACATGTCACCTGGAATATTTATAATATGTGGGTTTTAATTATGAGACAAATAACAGCTAGGTCTTGGTTTAGATTTTCAAAATTCTTAATTGAATCAGAGTCAGTCCACAAGACCCCAGCTCATCTATGTAACGTGTTGTTTCAGATATTGTATTAGATATTGTATCATTTTTGTTTGGTTATTCATTTGACGTAGGAAAAATATTCATTTAATGAATTTCCAAAACTATGTCTAATAAAGGCACACTGTCACTCACTTTGTTAAAATTTTGAAAAGATGCAAAAATTAGTCCAAATGGATTGTACAAGTAGTTTCCCGTACAAGTAGTTTCACCACCACCAGCTAAGATAGCAAAGACAGACGAGTCAGAGGACTTCTTTGGTTTCATGACAACAACTGGTGAGCCTTCCTCTGGTAAATCAACTGACAGCAGCACTGAGGTCAACAGATATCTATCCCAACCCTGTCTTGCCATGGAAAGCGACCCACTTCAATTTTGGAAGAGCCAACAGCAAAACTCCCCAATCCTTTCTGCTATGGCCTGCAAGTTCCTTACCATTCCGGCATCTTCTGTGCCTGTTGAACGCCTCTTCAGCATTGGTGGAAAGATCTTTAGACCAGAGCATTGCTGCCTTGCTGATCAAACTTTTGAACGACTTATGAACATTAAGTGCAACTTGAAAGTTTCTCCTCAGTAAGACATTATGACAAAATGAACTCTTTATCATTTATGTTCAGAATTGTCAATCAGTATATATACATAGTGCATTGTAGATTAGTGCTTTAAGATAAAGTTATGATAAAAAATGTTTACAGTTGTTATGTTTTCAGTTGTAGGACCCTTGCAGTAGTAAAGATAAAGCTTTGCTCAGCAAAAGTATCTAAAAGTAATCTGTAATTGTAATTGATTACTTTTCAAAGTAATTGTAATTATAATCAATTACATTTCAAAATAGATGTAATTGTAATCATAAATTTCAATGTAATCTGTAATTATAATCGATTACTTTGAATGTAATTGACCCCATGTCTGTACAATTCTTGTGATATCAAAGTTAAATTGATGCTACCTTTAAATACAGAAGAGTTCCATTACTATAAGGATTACTTTGTTTGGACAATATTTTAGAATATTTATTCATGAGAACTAGTGAGTAGGAATGAATGGACCCACGGGTGATGGAGAGAGTCCTAGTGAAGCGTAATCAACCTTGGGTTTCCGATGATGACATTGTTTACAACTGCATCACATTCATTGGGAAATGGCTATCATTACAATAATTTTTAATGAACATTGGAAATGTAAATATTTTCTGAGATGGTTTATCTGATAGTCCTTAGTCAATAGATGGTTTATATGTTTACCAAATAAAAATGCAAAATAAATTGTAAGAGATATCCGCCATTATTCAATATACCAACTTTTTCATTCTGGCAAAGCTCATTTGACCTCTCCTCATTGAGGTCATATTTTTGGATAGTCTTTTCTCCAAAGATGTATGTATATGTTCTTTTTACAGGCCATGTATAAAAAAAGACACAAGAGAGAGGTTCGCCTTGAAATGTTTAATGGATGGACCGAAGGCCCACACTGAGGTCACGCTTCACAGACTGTGTAATGACCATCCTAACATTGTCCGAGTCCTGGATGTTTATGCCAATGATGTCATCTTTCCAGGAGACCCCCATCCTAAGTCAGACATTATCTCCTTTTTTCAAATTAATCACTAGCTGGTCCCGTGAGGATCCAGGTTAGAAAAGGTCCTCAGTACCCCTTGCTCGTCGTAGAAGGCGACTAAATGGGGCAGTCTCTCAGATGAGACCCCAAAAAAACGAGGTCCCGTGTCACAGCAGATGTGGCACGATAAAGACCCCTCCCTACTCAAAGGCCATAAACGCCGAGCATAGGCTGAAATTTTGCAGCCCTTCACCGGCAGTGGTGACGTCTCCATATGAGTGAAATATTCTCGAGAGGGACGTAAAACAATATTCAATCAATCAATCACTAGCTGTGAAATCATACCAAACACGTACCAGAGCAAAATGTACACCTTAAGTCATACATGAATTTTATAATTTACACATTTTAAATGGACTACAATTCCTAATGGCGACTATTCCATTCCCAGTTTGCTTTAGAAATTGCATGTATTTTTTGGAAGCTGAGTTTTTCTCTTTGTGTTACCCTGTCAGTAACGCTCAGGTTGTAGTATCACGATGATTTACTAGTTTTATCATCTTTTCAGAGCGCGGTTGCTGATGGTGATGGAGTTTATGGAGGGAGGGGAGCTTTTTGACAGGATCAGTAAGGAGAGTGGATTCACGGAGAAGAAAGCAGCCAAGTACCTCCGTTATATCGCAGAGGCGGTGAACCAGTGTCATAGACTGAATGTGGCTCACAGGGACCTCAAACCAGAGAACCTTCTGCTGAAAGACAACTCAGAGGTGAGTACTTTATACATAAAACACATGGACCTCAAACCAGAGATCCTACTGCTGAAAGACAACTCAGAGGTGGGTAATTTATACATAATACATAGGGACCTCAAACCAGAGAACCTACTGCTGAAAGACAACTCAGAGATGGGTAATTTATACGTAATACAGAGGGACCTCAAACCTGAGAGCCTACTGCTGAAAGACAACTCAGAGATGGGTACTTTTTACATGTAAGACTCTAAAGTGCGATGGTCACGCCAAAGTCCAATGGTGCGGAATTCAGTAACGTTTGTGACGTCACGTCATTGTGACGTCATTCATAACGTCTTTCAAAATAAAACCGAAGAAGTGTTACACGGACGACAGCAACGGCAAGATTTACACTGTTGAGGATAGTGAGAACGGCAAAGTACATTTGTTGTCGAACTATCTTCTTTGCCCAAACATTCTTTAATTTATGATCATTTATTACTTTGACGTACACGTATTAAATTCCTGGGGATATGCTATAGTACAAATCATTATATATGATTTCGCTTCGGAAAATTTTGTGTTTAATAATACAACAACTAGATGGTAATGAAATAAGTTCTTACTCTTATTTTTTGTGCATGGATTTTGCACTGATATTTTGGTGGAACAACACACGGTTGGTTCAGTCTGTATCAAAACACTGTCGTTTACAAAGCAACGGATTTCGGCATGTCACACCATTGCACTTTGGCGCATGAGTGAGGACCATCGTACTTTGGCGTGCCACACCATCGGGGTTTGGCGCAGACCATCGCACTTTGGAGTCTAGCATACGTAATATTTTACATAGCTGTGTTTAGATAAAGAACAAAGTGGAAAATAGCTAGTATAATGAAGTTTCATTAATTTTCTCGGGAATCAGATTTTGTGGATTTTTGGTGAAGAACTGCTCATTGTTCTTCCTTTTAGAACAAATATTGTACTTTGATAATCACTGCCCAATTTCATGGTCTGGCAGAACCATGAACACTGTGAACGTTAGTACTTAATGAAAACTAATGAATCTACAGCACAGATAAATCAGGTAAAGAACTTTTGTCCAATAAATACCTGTAGCAAAATATCTGTATGTACATGTATTTATAAAGACCACCCTTCGTTCTAAATTTACTTCCTTTGTTAGCAACTAAGAAATTTTGTAATAGAATACTTTCTAAAAAATGAAAACTAGAAAAAAAATGTTTGGCACCTCTAGGATGTGTTTCTTTTCAGAATGCTGAGATTAAGCTGACTGACTTTGGTTTTGCTAAAGTGGACGACGGAAATCTTCAGACTCCGCACTTCACACCTTATTATGTAGCTCCTCAGGTATCCCACAATTCCACTTGTTCTCCATTTGTGTTGCATGTAGACATACCTATATATTATTTTGGATTAAATTACAATTCATAAGAACATGAAGAAGTACATGGAGAGAATATTACCTGCTAAAATCCATATCATATGTCACATCAACCCATGTGGCGCCATATCAACCCGGGGTTTGATAAGGGGCCTTAGGGCTGTTATAACGTATGGTATGAATTTTAGCATGTAATGCACTTTTTCACACTTATTGATAGATGTTGTATACATACTGTATAGTGTTTTTTGAGGGGGAATTCTTTAATCTGATATGGGGTGAGTTTAAATGTTGTTCTTTTTATCACATGCAGGTTGATTTATTGCATCAAGAAATATTTGATACATCGCTTAATTATGGTATAAACTTTGATACACTGATTTTCTGTAATGGTAAAACTTCGATACATTGATTTACTATAATGGTAAAACTTCGATACATTGATTTTCTATAATGGTAAAAACTTGATTAACAACGGTAAAAACTTAATTTGATACATTGATTATTTATGGGTAAAAACTCGCATCTTTGCTAGCCAAGGAGTGGAGTGGACCGAAAACCCTAGGCTAGCGAAGATGGGTAAAAACTTTGATTCATTGATGCACTACAGTAGAAACCCTTATGCATTGATTTACCATCATGACCATTGTGAAAACTTTGATACATTGATTGTTACCAGCGATTACGTAATTTCCAGATTTATATACATATATTTTAATCATACACCAGTCTGATATGGGATTTTGTACCAGTCTTTGATATAGAATATTACATGTATGACATCATTCGTATCACACAGAATCAGCATAAGCATTACCAAGTGTATGAAAAAACTATACATTACATCTCCATTCAAATAAAAAAAAAACCCAGCTGTTTTACCTCTCAGGTCAGTTGTCCGTATGTTGATACTGAAAATGATGACAATCTGTGCCTTTGTCCATTCATTCTGTATTGTATCCTATGTAGAATTTTAACATTTCTTTTTTAATTTCAATGTGCTGGCAGGTGTTAGAGGCTCAGAAATATAAATCCCGACAACGAAGAGGAGTGATACAGACCTCCAGACCTTATACTTACGACAAGGTGATTTTTACCTGTGTATTAGATCACGGTGATTTTTACCTGTGTATTAGATCAAGGTGATTTTTACCTGTGTATTAGATCAAGGTGATTTTTACCTGTGTATCAGATCAAGGTGGTTTTTGTCTTTTGATACCTTTGCAATTTGTAATGATAGCCTTTTCTTCATGAATTTGTCACCATTGTGAACAATGAGTCTTGATAGATATACTATGTCTATTTTAATGGCTGTGAATTCTGACAGAAAGTAGAATGTAAATATCAAAAATAAGTTTCTGAAGTGACTTTATTTGACAGAGCTGTGATATGTGGAGCGTTGGAGTTATTCTGTACATCATGCTATGTGGTTATCCCCCTTTCTACTCAGAAACTCCGTCCAGAAACATTACCTCAGAAATGAAAAGAAAAATCCTGTCTGGGAAGTACGAATTTCCGGAGGAAGATTGGAAGGTTATTTCTGATGCTGCAAAGGATGTAGTGAGGAGGTGAAATATACTCGGAATATTTATTGATTTTGTGAAAACAAAAATAAAAAAAGAGTTAAGATTATATCCAGTCTTTGATATAGTAAAATTTATTTATTAGTTTGCTGTTTCTTAATACCAGAAAGAATGAGTCAAGGACAAATTGTATGACCCTCAAAACTGGTGTAGTAGTTTGGGCTAAACGGACCGTGGATATTGGCCTGGATAGCTCAGTGGTTAGAGCACCTGACTAGTAATGCAGGGGTCCTGGGTTCGGTCCCAGTCCAGCCACAAATTTCTCCTCTCCTATACTACACTGGCATATGTCCTGGAATTTCATTTCTTTAAAAAAGTGTGTTTTTAGATAGCTTGATACATATATAGCTTGATTGTGTGGGTGATTGAGAAATGTGGAGAATATCTGTTATGTAAAGAAGAAAAACCAACTGAAAGCAGTTATTTTGTATTTATCCATGCCTGATGACAATAAGAGATATTTCTTGCAGACTTTTACATGTGGATCCAAGTTGTAGAATGAATATTCATGAGCTGATGTCACATCCATGGATGACTGAGGCTCCGGACACGGTTCTACAATCCCCAGCTGTCATTTCTGATAAGGTCAGATTTGTTCACCAAAAGCAAATTTGCATGTACATGTATGTACCTGTTCTTGATAATATCTTGCCAATGAGTGAACTTGATAATACATTTAACTTGTTCAACTGTAACTGTTCTTGATAATAACTTACCTATTAGTGAACTTGTTCATCTCTGACAATACAGATATACATGTACATGTTTTTGATAAGAACTTGTCTATGGATGAACTTGTCCATCTGTGACAATGTTATGGACAGCACAATTAGGGTATCTTCACCTTCCAGTCTTGACAATGTTATGGACAGCACATTCAGGGTATCTTCACCCTCCGGTCTTGACAATGTTATGGACAGCACATTTAGGGTATCTTCACCTTCCAGTCTTGACAATTTTATGGACAGCACATTTAGGGTATCTTCACCTTCCAGTCTTGACAATTTTATGGACAGCACATTTAGGGTATCTTCACCTTCCAGTCTTGACAATTTTATGGACAGCACATTTAGGGTATCTTCACCTTCCAGTCTTGACAATGTTATGGACAGCACATTTAGGGTATCTTCACCTTCCAGTCTTGACAATGTTATGGACAGCACAATTAGGGTATCTTCATCATCCGGTCTTGCTACAGAGATGTAAGGTAGCCAGAGAGAAAATCTTTTTGATCTTAGTGTCAGAGTTGAAAGGTCGAGATCAAAGTTAGCAAAAAGCAAGATTGTTGTGAATTCAATACAAACATTTATTAGTTGACCTTTCATTCTCATACTAGCTACAAAAATACTTTTTCATTTATAGAACAGTGTAATTGAATTATTGTTTCTGGGGTCTGTCAACAGGAAGGCCTGGAGGATATCAAACTAGCTCATGCTGAAAAACTTACTCAGATGAGACTGCCTGACAAGACCCTCGAACTTAAATCCATCAGCGAGTCTCAGAGTGCCATCATCAGAAAACGCAAACTTAAGTAAGTACTTCAGATTTACTGGTATATGCAACTGTGGTGGTGGTTGGGGGGGGGGGGGGGGGGGGGTGTTGGTACTACAGATTTATATATACAACTGTAGGGGGGGGGGAGGGGGTTGGTACTGCAGATTTATATACAACTGTGGTGGGGGGCTGTGTTGGTATTCTTCAAACACGGAACTTTATAAATTGCAAGTCCAAATATAAATATTGCAAGTCCAAATGGGAAATAGAAATGTGTGTTAATTTATACTTAATGAATTTTTATCAGAAGTAGTGTATGCACTTTCTTTTTAGCTCACCTGAGCCGAAGGCTCAAATGAGCTTTTCTGATCAAAATTTGTCTGTTGGCGTCGGCGTTGTAAACTTTTCACATTTTCATCTTCTTCTCCAGAACCACTGGGTCAATTTCAACCAAACTTGGCACAAAGCATCCTTGGGTGAAGGGCTTTCATGTTTGTTGAAATGAAGAGCCATGCCCCCTTCAAAGGGGAGATAATCACAAAAATGCAAAATTAGGGCAAGGTCATTTAAAAATCTTCTTCTCAAGAACCATTGGGCCAAAGAAGTTGATATTTACATGTAAGCTTTCTGACAAAGTGCAGATTCAATTTTGTTCAAATCATGGGATCTGGGGTTAGATTGGGGCCACAATAGGGGATCAAAGTTTTACATAGAAATATATAGGGAAAATCTTAAAGAATCTTCTTCTCAAGAACCACTGAGCCAGAAGAGCTGAGATTTACATGAAAGCTTCCTGACAAAGTGCAGATTCAAGTTTGTTCAAATCATGGGCCCCGGGGGTAGGCTGGGGCCACAATAGGGGATCAAAGTTGTACATAGAAATATATAGGGAAAATTTTTAAAAAATCTTCTTCTCAAGAACCATTAGGCCAACAAAGTTTATATTTACATGAAAGCTTGCTGACTTAGTGCAAAGTAAATTTTGTAAAAATCATGGCCTCATGGGGTAGGTTGAGGCCACAATAGGGACTACGGTTTTACATGCAAATATATATGGAAAGTCTTCAGACATGGACCAAGGTGACTCAGGTGAGCGATGTGGCCCATGGGCCTCTTGTTTCCAATAATATTTTTAAATTTACATTCTCAACAATTATCTATCTATTCACCAAACTGTGATTGTGTACAGGCAGAATAGCTACGAAGAAAATGACACAGAAACGAAAGTAAAGATCAAAGAAAATGACATCAGACTAAAACCACTGCGTGACATCATAGCTTACTGTGTGTTGCCACCCAAAGGTATGATGTGAACACGGGTAATTTTGTAAAAAAATAATTGAAATTTCATAAATACTGTAAACATAAATATTTTTGCAGGTTGAATTTTTCAATTTATATATGACAAAACTAACAAAGATTATTCTCACGTGAATATTTCCTAGTAAAGATTATAGCGTAGTATTGGGGACAAAGAATTTTGATTCGCTATAAGTGTAATTCGTTATATCCAATAAGTTACCACTGTGGTGGTCTTGAGGTAGAGCGTTCACCCCACATGCAGAAGGTCGGGGTTCGAATCCTGGCCGCGACAGATCTAAGTTAATAAAACAGATAGTGACAGTTCCATTGCCCGGCTTCAAGTCTAAATTTCCTCAGAGATGACCTTAAAAATGGATGTCCTGTGTCACAGTAGGTGTGGCTCGCTAAAGAACCCTCACTGCTCAATGGCTGTAAGCACCAAGTATAGGCCTAAATTTGAAGTCATTTACTGGTATTGGTGACGTCTCCATATCAGCGAAAAACTCGAGAGAGGGACGTTAAACAAGATACAACAATCTATTAAGTTCATAATATATTTTAAAACTACAGGGAATGAAAATCACTTCACTGTAAGCGTGAATTCATTGTATTAGTGTGTTCGCTGTAACCATGTTTTACTGTATAACTGATGAATGCAAATGATTTGTTCAGACAAAATACAATAGAATTACGTGTAGTTGAAATAGCAGTGTGTGATTGCAGTGTATATGTATTGCAGATGAGAAGGAGAGCATGTTGATCAGCCTGATACTGAATGCTGTAAACAGCTCGTGGTGTCATAACAAACTCCTGGCAATACTACGACAATTCCAGTGGGACGGTAGTACATTTTCATTGATAATCACTTCATCTGTCGTTGATAAAAATTTTCTTTAATGTAACATAGAATTCGTCTTTTAATAAGAGATTCTTCTATGTACCTTTTGTTTGTAGGTGAAAAATTTCAAACAAAAGTGGAGAAAATGAAGTTGGCCCACCAGTTGAGTGAGTTAGTGAAATCGGTGACTGAGGTGACACAGGATGACCAGAACAGTTGACCACTGGTCAGTGATAGACCCCGATACTCAGCCATTTTGTCATTGTGGTCAGCAGGAGGCAGACAGCAAGAAATAAGTGACCAGTGTGTGGGATATAATGAACAGTTTGCTGCTGATTTAAAGCATTCGTGTGATAAAGAGTATGAATAGCATGATTGGGAAGACTGTGATTGTGCACTCTCTGTACTAATGATGTCTTCTTCGTTTAATCAGAAATCCATTTTTGTCTCAACTCAATTGAAGATATTTCATCAAGGACTGATTTTTATTACATTGTGCTAGAGTTTGGTCTATAGCTTCATTTAGTAATATTTTTCCTGACTTTCCAAGCTTTTCATAATATTGTTTTTTAATCAAACATCTTATGGACATTTGCACGTACATTACAGAATGTCATTTGAAGAACAGCAGTCTGTTGGTGTTCTTTAGTGACAACTCAGTCAATCAAACTAAGAGATGCCTGTATCTCTTACAATTTGAAATTAGTGGGGGTTTTTTTTCCTGATCTTAAAAACCAGGTTTCATTTCCTTGTTCTAAAAGTAATTAAAGCTCTTCGTATCTACAAATGAAAGAAAAATATTTGAAGAATGAGATGACATTTCACACTTTAAGGAAAAAACTTTAACCTGGGCTACATGTTTTGAACCAAGGGGGATAGGGTTTTTATATTCCACGTTAATATGCCTCATGAAGAGACCTTTGTTATGGTACCAAAACTTTTGACCTAGTGACCTTGGACTTTTGAACTACTTTTTAAAAACTTTAAGCTGGGCTATATCTTTTGAACCAAGGGTAATAGGGTTTCGATATATCACATATAGAAGCCTCATGAAGAGACCTTTTTTTTTGGTACCAAGACTTTTGACCTAGTGATCTTTACTGTGGGCTTTGATCTACTTTTTAAAAACTTTAACCCGGGCTATAGCTTTTGAATTAAGGGGGTTAGGGTTTTGATATTTTACATAAAGATGTCTCATAAAGAGACCTTTGTTTAGGGAATAGGGTTTTGATATTTCACATATAGATGCCCCACGAAGAGACCTTTGCTTTGGTAGAAGACATTTGACCTAATGACCTTTGCCTTGAACTTTGTTGTGGTACCAAGACTTTTGACCTTGTAAGACTTTTGACCTTGTAAGGGGTGAAATCAAAAGATTGATGTCGAATAAAAATCTAAATTCAAATAGTTAGGGGGAGGGGGATAAAACCTCCTTTAAGTTTGTCATCTGACGTCGATTACACTTTAGTGGGGAAAAAACAAACAAACAAAAAACAAAAAAAGTTACTATTATAAACCACATAATGATATTACATTTTAATAAACATTTAATAGTTTTAATGTACACTTTCATTTCTGAATAAACAGTAGATCTTTTGAACCAAGGGGATAGGGATTTGATATTTCATATTTAGATTTCTCATGACCAGGCCTTTGATATTGTATCAAAACTTTTGACCTCGTAACCTTGGACTTTGACCTATTTTTCAAGAATTTTAACCTTTTGAACAATAGGTTAAGTAGCGTCATGCTTCCCGGCGAGCTGTGTTGTCTTCTGACAACTTTTATTCCTGGATTACCATGTCTCATGCAAGTGAATTTTGCTATTTATATATTCATAGTTGATATTAGAGGAAGGCCGGTATGTGTTTTCCTCACAATGCATCTTGATTTGTCAAATTTGACTCCAATATTTAATTTACATGTGTATGTTTGGCTGAATAATTAGCCATTTTTAAGGTTGAAAAACACAAAATCAGGAAAAAATCTCATGTATGTATGTATACCGGTGTATTGGATGTATTTTAACATTGGTTACACTGCTAATAGATACATATCAATTTGTCATTGTATTTTGTAGGAATTTATTTTAGAATTAGAAGATCAACCATTTGTCGTAGTTTTATAGATATTTGTCTCTAGTTTTACTCTGTGTTGTGCAATCTTACATTTAGTTATTTATTTTGCATTTGTTTTAGCTCACCTTGAGCAAAAGCTCAGATTCTAGTGAGTTTTTCTGATCAAAATTTGTTTGTATTCTGTCACTGGTGTTTTAAATTTTTCATATTTTCATCTTGTCCTGCAGAACCATTGTACCAATTTTATTCAAACTTGGCACAAAGCATCCTGGGGTGAAAGGGCTTCCAAGATTCTTTTTTTCCATTTTAGGAATCATGCCTCCATGCAAGGGGAGATAATTAGGCATTGTTAGAATAGGATATGGAATCAAAAAATATTTTCAAAAACTATTTGGCCAAAAATTACAAAACTTATGCAAAAGCTTCATTAAAGATTGCAGATTCAAAAGTGTTCAAATCATGCCCATCCCCCACCCTCCCAGGGGTAGGGTGAGACTAAAATAGTGGGATCAAAATTTTAGATAGGGATATGTAGGAATTTTTTTTTTAAAATCTTCTTCTCCAGAAAAGCAGAGCTTTGATTAGTCATACAAATATGCAAGTATCCTCAAGTACTCCAGATTCAAGTCATGACCATGCTGGGTAGGATGGGACCAGATTATGGGATGGAAGTTTTATATTGGAATGTATAGGGTAAAACTTAAAAATCTTATTTTCAAAAGCAACAGTGCCATGATTAGTCATACTGATATGCAAGAATTTCTGGGTATTGCAGATCAAAGTTTTGCATGGGAGTATATAATAAAAAGCTTTAATTTTAAAATTCTTCAATGAACAGCTAAGCCATGATTAGTCATATGAGGTATCTTCAGGTAGTACAGACCCAATACCACCGGGGGGGGGGGGGGGGGGGGGGGGGGGGGGGGCACAATAGAGGTTACATTGAAAGTCTTCAATACATGGGGATATATTGGGTTAAAAACATGAAAAATCCCCCTCCTCCTAAGAGTAGCAGGGCCATAATTTGGGATATTAGTATGCAAGCGTCCTCAGGTAGTTGAATTTCAAGTTTATTCAAATCCGGGGGGGGGGGGGGGGGGGGGGGGGGGGGCTCAGGCTCAATAGGGGGATCAAAGTTTTACATAATACTTTAAAAAATCTAATTCTTAAGTGCAGCAGAGCTAGGGTTAGTCCGGTTAATCTTAAGAGCAGCAGAGCTAGGGTTAGTCCAGTTAATCTTAAGAGCAGCAGAGCTAGGGTTAGTCCGGTTAATCTTAAGAGCAGCAGAGCTAGGGTGAGTCCGGTTAATCTTAAGAGAAAAAATTTCGTAGGAATGAAGAGGGTAATTTAAAAAAAAATCTACTGAAAACAACAGGACCAAGTTGACTCAGATGAGCTTTGTGGGCCATGGGCCTCTTGTTAAAGGATTGTGAATTTATGGGGACCATCGAACTTGGAAATAAAAGTGCATGTATTTTGCAATAGGCTTTATGATTTTTTTTAATGCTGGACTTTGTTTCATAATGGTTCTAAAACATATTCTCAAAATGTAGTGGAAATGTTTTTAAAATGTCAACTAATGATTTTAAGTAGTCTGCAATACACTTACACAAATGAAAGCAGCTTATCTACATGTACGCAATAAAGTATCAATCAAGTCGTCTGCAACTTTACATTGTTCTTTAATTAGAGTGCATATACTGCAACTTAAAACATGTTAAAAATATTGCAGATTTTTTTTGTTGTTGTTGAAATTGTTGATAAATAGATATAATTTAAACTGAAGAAAATTATATCCGAGTTTTTGGCAGATGAAATTATGAAGCATCATGGTCATGTATACCAGGTGAAATTTGAAACCGTGTACATATTACAATGTCTCCAGTGATAAAGCCTGTAATTAGCAATGTTCACTACAAGATCCTCATCTAACAATAACAGAAGTTCACGTGAATGTAAAATAAAATCATATACGTCTATTTAATAGCTATTTTGGATATGTAAAGCCTCACCGTCAGCAAACATGTCGGGGAGCAGTGCGTGTTGTAGATGTATGATTGCAACACCAACTAGCGGCAGAAGATCATAACATGATACGAATTAGAGCAACACCACTTAGTGTTAGAAGATTATATGATATGATACACGATATGAATTAGAGCAACTTATTTTTAAGGGGAAGAGGCAATAGACTGGGGTCGAAGGGGTGACTTAAGGTCCCATAGGGTCCAGGTATGGGTGGCAGGGGCGAATTCCCCGGAATCTTCAGGTGTTTTTTTTAGGTTACTTTCATGGGTTATTCTTGCTATATACTTCATGCATAATAAAATATATGTACTTTATACTTGATAGAATAGATAACAATCGATTTGGTCCCAAAGGGGGGGGGGGGCTCTAAATCGCTTATGAGAAATGCAGGAAAATTCAGCTCTGACACAGAATTAGCCCACTTCCTTACATGTATTGTCATGACTCGTTTCTATATCCACTTCCTTATTGCCGTGACTCGTTTTTCTATCCACTTCCTTATTGCCGTGACTTGTTTTTCTATCCACTTTCTTATTGTCATGATTCTTTTTTCTATCCACTTTCTTATTGTCGTGACTCGTTTTTCTATCCACTTTCTTATTTCCGTGACTCGTTTTTCTATCCACCTCCTTATTGCCGTGACTCGTTTTTCTATCCACTTCCTTATTGTCATGACTCGTTTTTCTATCCACTTCCTTATTGCCGTGACTTGTTTTTCTATCCACTTTCTTATTGCCATGAATCGTTTTTCTATCCACTTCCTTATTGCCGTGACTCGTTTTTCTATCCACTTCCTTATTGTCGTGACTCGTTTTTCTATCCAATTCCTTATTGTTGTGACTCGTTTTTCTATCCACTTCCTTATTGTTGTGACTCGTTTTTCTATCCACTTTCTTATTGTTGTGACTTGTTTTTCTATCCACTTTCTTATTGCCGTGACTCGTTTTTCTATCCAATTCCTTATTGTTGTGACTCGTTTTTCTATCCACTTTCTTATTGCCGTGACTCGTTTTTCTATCCAATTTCTTATTGCCGTGACTCGTTTTTCTATCCACTTTCTTATTGTCGTGACTCATTTTTCTATCCACTTTCTTATTGTCGTGACTCGTTTTTCTATCCACTTCCTTATTGTTGTGACTTGTTTCTATATCCACTTTCTTATTGTCGTGACTCGTTTTTCTATCCTCTTCCTTATTGTTGTGACTTGTTTCTATATCCACTTTCTTATTGTTGTGACTCGTTTCTATATCCACTTTCTTATTGTCGTGACTCGTTTCTATATCCACTTTCTTATTGTCGTGATTGGGTTCTGTATCTACTTCCTCAATTACAGTAATCTATTAAGGATTGAAATGTTTCGTTTCTCTATCCTCTTCCTTATTCTTCTGGCTCGTTTCTATATCCAATTCCGTATTCTTGTGACTCGTTTCTATATCCACCTCCTTATTCTCGTGACTCGTTTCTATATCCACCTCCTTATTCTCGTGACTCGTTTCTATATCCACCTCCTTATTCTCGTGACTCGTTTCTATATCCACCTCATTCTCGTGACTCATTTCTATATCCACCTCCTTATTCTCGTGACTCGTTTCTACATCCATTTATTGTCGTGACTCGTTTCTCTAGCCACTTCCTTATTGTTGTGACTCGTTTCTATATCCACTTCCTTATTCTGTGACTCGTTTCTATATCCACTTGTCGTGACTCGTTTCTATATCCACTTGTTGTGACTCGTTTCTATAGCCACTTGTCGTGACTCGTTTCTATAGCCACTTCCTTATAGTCGGGACAGTTTTCTATTTCTACTTCCTCAAGTTCAGTAATCTGTTAAGGATGGAAATATTTAGTATTAGATCGACCTTCGGGTTTGAACATATTTTCCTATACAACTTTGATTCATGTATTTATATAGTCAAATGACTGCGTTAGATTACAAAATCAGTTATCGTTTTTTTTTTTTATATATATAGACCAATGCGGCACAGTGCATTATACATATGTATCATGGACTCTTATCTATTCTATGTTCTGTGTCGTCAACCCAATGTTGGTCCTATTCTTCACAACACAAAATTACTTTTAGTCGAACTTACGAAATACTGCACTACTTTACGAAATGATTAGATTTTAGTCGTGCATTATACGTTGGTCCAACGTTTTAAAATTAAGCATTGGGTTATGAAAATGATTCATATTGGTATCAGACTGGGTCAAGATCAAAATTCATATTAGTATTAGGCTGGACCATAATAATATGTGCTGGTACACTGCATTAGCTAGAATCACCGGCACCTGAAGTGTGGATAGCTTGTATAGATCTTATGTACATACCCCTCCCCCTTTCCAGAATGAAATTATTTTATACAGAACCGAAAATGTATCCAAAATGTGTTATTTCACCACCGATCACCCTGATAAGTCGTTCTGGATGGTCAGTTTGTACCTTCTGTAAGCTTTAGAGATGACCACTTGTGAGATACTAATACATATATTGTTGGCACGATACAGAACCCTTTCTGCTACGGTCGTAATCGTCATGCGTAGATTAAAATGTGTGATACTTTACCTATCTATAGAGCTGTGTGACGTCTCTACCCGAGAGAGAAAAATCTCGAATGGGAGTAAAAGATGCCGTCAAAAGACAGTAATACCCGCACGCAGGTGCTTGCCTTTAGATATACTCTCCGTCGTACTTGTGTAATTAGGAAAGAAGCCACAATAATCACCATATAGCATACCCTAAACCATATATATTCTGTCTATGTCAAGATGCATTCAGTCTTCTTTTGAGCAACATCCCAACCCCCATCATTTTTTGATTGTTCGATATCTTTAAAATTGTTGAGATTCCAGCTCTTAAAGCAAATATTTTCTTGTTGCAAACGGCACAATGCACTAAGCACCACCGGATTTTTTGTTCGTGGATTTCCACCCCATTTGTCCCTCAAGGTGAAAAAGAAAATTCCGAAAACTTAGTAATACTGCATTCAGGATACCACCAACCGTTTCCCATAAGATGATTTGGCTTCTGCATAAAATGTACAAGATGAGTTCTGATAACCAGGTTTTGCTATAGAAAAACGTCGATTTTCAACCCCAAATCGACCCCCAGGATGAAAATCTTGCTGCAGGACACCATCAATTATCTACCAAAAGATGATTTGGCTACTGCGTGAAATGTAAGAGGAGTTCTGGGAACCAGGGTTTTGTAGGAAAACGTCCCCCACCCCCACATTTGGTCCCCAAGGTGAAAATGAAAATTCTGAAACGGCATTGCGCATCTACAGGACATATTACAGAAGCTGGTTCGGCTATGATGTGAAATATGTGTGGAATTCTTAAAATCAGGTTTTATTACAATCTAATCAAAGTGTAGCGATAGTAGGTCAGCGGATCAAAGGATCTAATTTTGATTAGATTGGTTTTATTAGAAGAAAAACGTCATTATTGACCCCATTTGGCCCCCAGGGTAAAATTAAACATTCCGAAACTTCAATGTACATCTTCGGGATACTGTAAAAGTGGTTATTTACGCGTGGGGGAAATTAACACTAAATTATATTCCAAAAGATTAGTTAGACTTGGTTACTGCATAAAATAAAAGGAGTTTGAGGAGGAAAATATGACAGACGGACGGACTGACCAGGGTAACAACAATATATACCCCAACCTTAGATAATTTTGAATTGGTGATTGTCCCCATGTAAACCGCTATTAGCTGTCCCTTTGAGTATTGCATGCGAAACAAAGGTTTGCCTACGTACCTTTGTGGGTATTATATGGGTGACAAGGGTTTTGTGTTTTGCATACGTCCCTTTGGGGGAATTGCGTGTATAACGAGGGGCTGTCCTGTTGTAATTCCAAGAAATATGTTATTAGTACGATAAAGAAATGCTAATCTCTCTCTCTCTCTCTCGTGTATTTGTTCTCACTAGTACGATACACAGGCACCTGAAGTATGGATAATGCTACCCCCCCCCCTTTTTCATAATTTTTTTTTTGGTGGCAATAATTTCTCTGAAATGTATGAATTCCCAGTCTATCTCATCCCTCTTTCGATTCATGTAATCGTTTCACGCTTTTTGTAAGCTTTAAAGATTGGCCTTCTACCGGTATAATAAAATACACAAGGTAAGAAACAAAAATTTGTAAATAAACAGGGGGTCCCCGTTTCCGGACACATTTTCCAAGTAATTACAGCGTTACCTAAGGAATTTTGACGAGCGGCAGGTCGGAGAGATGTCATACTACAAGTCTCTTCAACTCAAAACCCATCTCATCTCTTTTATTTGACACAATCTTGCGTGCATTGATCGGACAGGGCTTCATCTCTTCCACTGGCACCCAAAAAGGAGGTCACAGAGTACGAATTTGTTGTACGCGCCGTGTGATTGGTTCGCAAAGACATTGCTTAGTCTCGGGATCATCCGAAGGGTCTCGGGATTATTCGCGGACCAATCACACGACACGTTATAAATTCGTACTCTGTGACCTCCTTTTTGGGTGCCAGTGGAAGAGATGAAGCCCTGTCCGATCAATGCACGCAAGATTGTGTCAAATAAAAGAGATGAGATGGGTTTTGAGTTGAAGAGACTTGTAGTATGACATCTCTCCGACCTGCCGCTCGTCAAAATTCCTTAGGTAACGCTGTAATTACTTGGAAAATGTGTCCGGAAACGGGGACCCCCTGTTTATTTACAAATTTTTGTTTCTTACCTTGTGTATTTTATTATACCGGTAGAAGGCCAATCTTTAAAGCTTACAAAAAGCGTGAAACGATTACATGAATCGAAAGAGGGATGAGATAGACTGGGAATTCATACATTTCAGAGAAATTATTGCCACCAAAAAAAAAATTATGAAAAGGGGGGGGGGGGGTAGTAATATCCATACTTCAGGTGCCTGTGGTACGATAGGCAAGGTTAAATGAAGTCTGTAATTCTGCATTTGAAAGGTCCAGTTTTATATAATTGATACATCCTGGATAGCTAGATCGTTAGATTTTTTTTATCAAAATTTCTCACTTCAGAGTCAGTATTAATTTTTGTGTCGTTACAATATCTAGATGAGGGATCGCCCTGTTGAAGTGCCTGTCAGGGACTTTATCTGGGGACAAGCTGTTAAAATTAAGTGACATTTCTTACATTGGAAGGCTTAAGGAGATCAATAGTACTGATAAACTGGAACTGGGCGCCTGGCTGTTCCTTCAATTGGAAACTTTCCTTTTTAAGCAAGAGAAACTTAATTAAGCGGGATTTTCCTTTCAGGATGACATATTCCCCAAACTGTTTGTCTCACGACGTTGATATATAACAAGTTACAAAGATTCTGGTGGGGTTTTTAGCTCACCTGAACCGAAGGTTCAAGTGAGCTTTTCTGATCGCTTTTTGTCCGTCGTCTGTCTGTCCGTCCGTCTGTCTGTTAAACTTTTCACATTTTCGACTTCTTCTCCAGAACCACTGGGCCAATTTCAACCAAACATGGCCAAAAGCATCCTTGGGTGAAGGGCTTTCAAGTTTGTTCTTGAAAATGAAGGGCCATGTCCCTTTCAAAGGGGAGATAATCACAAAAATGCAAAAATAGGGTGGGGTCATTTAAAAATCTTCTTCTCAAGAACCACTGGGCCAGAAGAGCTGAAATTTACCTGAAAGCTTCCTGACATATTGCAGATTCAAGTTTGTTCAAACCAAGGGGAGATCAAAGTTTTACATACAAATATATAGGGAAAAACTTTAAAAATCTTCTTCTCAAGAACCACTAAGCCAGAAAAGCTGAGATTTACATGAAAGCTTCCTTACATAATGCAGATTCAAGTTTGTTCAAATCATGGACCCCTGGGGTTGGATGGGGCCACAATAGGGGATCAAAGTTTTACATACAAATATATAGGAAAACTCTTTAAAAATCTTCTTCTCAAGAACCACTGAGTCAGAAAAGCTGATTTTTACATGAAAACTTTCTGCCATAGTGCAGATTCAAGTTTGTTCAAATCATGGCCCCCGGGGATAGGATGGGGCCCCAAGGCGGGATCAAAGTTTTGCACACAAATATATAGGGAAAAACTTTTAAAATCTTCTTCTCAAGAACCACTAAGCCAGAAAAGCTGAGATTTCCATGAAAGCTTCCTGACATAATGCAGATTCAAGTTTGTTCAGATCATGGGCCCCGGGGGTTGGATGGGGCCACAATAGGGGATCAAAGTTTTACATACAAATATATAGGAAAAATCTTTTAAAATCTTCTTCTCAAGAACCACTGAGTCGGAAAAGCTGATTTTTACATGAAAACTTTCTGACATAGTGCAGATTCAAGTTTGTTCAAGTCATGGCCCCCTGGGATAGGATGGGGCCCCAAGGCGGGATCAAAGTTTTGCACACAAATATATAGGGAAAAACTTTAAAAATCTTCTTCTCAAGAACCACTGAGCCAGAAAAGCTGAGATTTACATGAAAGCTTCCTGACATAATGCAGATTCAAGTTTGTTCAAATCATGGGCCCCGGGGGTTGGATGGGGCCACAATAGGGGATCAAAGTTTTACATACAAATATATAGGAAAAATCTTTAAAAATCTTCTTCTCAAGAACCATTGAGTCAGAAAAACTGATTTTTACATGAAAACTTTCTGACATAGGCAGATTCAAGTTTGTTCAAATCATGGCCCCCGGGGATAGGATGGGGCCCCAAGGCGGGATCAAAGTTTTGCACACAAATATATAGGGAAAAACTTTAAAAATCTTCTTCTCAAGAACCACTAAGCCAGAAAAGCTGAGATTTACATGAAAGCTTCCTGACATAATACAGATTCAAGTTTGTTCAAATCATGGGCCCCGGGGGTTGGATGGGGCCACAATAGGGGATCAAAGTTTTACATACAAATATATAGGAAAAATCTTCTTCTCAAGAACTACTGAGCCAGAAAAGCTGATTTTTACATGAAAACTTTCTGAAATAGTGCAGATTCAAGTTTGTTCAAATTATGGCCCCCGGGGGGTAGGATGGGGCCACAAGTGGGGGGGGGGGGTTCAAAGTTTTACATATAAATATAGGAAAAAGCTTTAAAAATCTTCTCAAGAACCATTGGGCCAAAGAAGTTGACATTTACATGAAAGCTTTCTGACATAGTGTAGATTCAAGTTTGCAAAGGGTAGTTTGGGCCATAATAGGGACTAAGGTTTTACATGCAAATATGTATGAAAAGTCTTCAGATATGGGCCAAGGTGACTCAGGTGAGCGATGTGGCCCATGGGCCTCTTGTTTTTAATTCCATTGACTTTGACTTAATTGATACATTTAATCAAGCTAACTAACTGGGAACCAGATCTAACGTAAGCTGATGTATGCATAAATGCATAATGTCTATTAATGTCCACCACAATTCTGGATGAATGGGATACGATATTTATATTCTTTCTCTCTTCTAAGATATCTCTACGAAAAGTCTGCTTTGCTGTTTTTGTAATGTTAAGCTAGCTAGCTCTCTCTCTCTCTCTCTCTCTCTCTCTCTCTCTCTCTCTCTCTGTGTGTGTGTGTGTGTGTTGAGATTCGGCTCGGCTGAATATTTGGACTGACGCCTTCACCGAACCAAATCTCGGAGCAGTCCTTCATAATTCATGTCTGGAAATTTACTTTCAGCTTCGGCCAGTTCTAGCAATTAAAGTGCACTTAGGTGACATTGCTGTTCGCTTCAAATAAGTGATTTGACAGTTAAACTAACTCTCTATCACTATTAATGCTGTATTACTTACCGTTTAGGTATAAAAATCCCAAAATGAAAACAGTCACTACATTTTCCGTTCAAATGAAGATTTCCTTGGCACAATATTTTATCTCCTGGAATTGAAGAGTTCCTATAGTCTGCTTTATCTAGTTACTGATACATCGTATCTCTTCACATCTACTTGCATTTGGAATGAGAGTACCAAACCCCCGTATGCGTAACCCGGAAAGAGTTTACCCAAGATTGAGCGGAGGTATAAATGTCTAGGTGTTGCGTGATTGGCTAATATCAAGAGTGAAATTATTTGGAATTGAAAGAAATATTATAGAGGTTCAAATTAATTGTCAGGATGAAAAATTATCGCACAAAATCGAGAAATGACTGAGGAAATTACCATGGTAGGGGTGTGCTTAAAATGAAGTGTGTAATTTACTGCAGATTGCTATGTGTTGTAAAAAAGTACAAATATGGCCTATAAAAGGCACGGGACCTTATATATTTTTTGTCATTTTTTATCAACACTTGGAATGAACTTTGAAATGTTTGCGGTCATTTGTTTAAAATCGATATAGTTAATTAGTGAGAGGGCCAAAGGTTAACATTGAGGTCTATGGGAAATGAATTGGTACTCTTTTCCCATTTCGCTAATTCAAAAAACAAACTATAGGAACTCTTCAATTTTGGGAGATAAAATATTGCGCCATAGAAGTCTTCATTTGAACGGTAAGTAATATAGCAGTAATAGTGATATAGAGTTTAACAGTCAAATCACTTATTTGAAGCGAACAGCAGTGACACCTAAGTGCACATTAATTTCTAGAACCGGCTGAAGCAGAAAGTAAATTTCCAGACATGAATTATGAAGGACTGCTCCGAGATTCGGTGAAGGCGTCAGTCCAAATATTCAGCCAAGCCGAATCTCAACCGAGATTACGCGTTGCCCTAATCCCGTTTGATTTGAAATTTCTCCCCACGGTTCCATTTCCTTTTGTGCAATTACAATGGTATAACTTTGTTCATAGGCGGAATAATACACTGAGGGGGGGGGGGGGGGTAACAGGAACCCGTTTTTCTGGGGGAATGCTACACAGGGAACAGTCTATGTTACAACACCGATACTGAGTTCCAAGGTTATAAAAGATGAGTATTGGAAGGGAAATTTTCCGTTGTGAGAGATTTCTAGTCTGTGTTGCACTCCTTTTCAATGACATTAAATGCATGGATGGCATCTCATACAGATCATATTTGGGTTAATTTTCGAAGTTAGATATAAAAGTTAATATTGTATAAGCCATCCAATTAGAGCTACCGGGATGCTCGGGTTCTTCAGGGATTTCCCCGCTATGCTCAACCTTTACTTGTCACCTTGCAATTTACTGCGAAAGGGGATTTAGTAACGTGTATGTGAAAGGTGAAGATAACGAACAGTGATATCTCATAACTCCTATCAGCAATACAATATAGAGAGTTGGGAAAACACGAACCTCTGAATATACCAGAGGTGGGATCAGGTGCCTAGGAGGAGTAAGCATCTCCTGTCGACCGGTCACACCCGCCGTAAACCCTATATCTTAATCAGGTAAACGGAGTTATCCTTGTAACACTGAACTGTTAGACAATCTGCAGACCACATTTTTGTGTAACACTGAACTGTTAGACAGTCTGCAGACCGCATTTTTGTGTAACGCTGAACTGTTAGACAGTCTGCAGACCGCATTTTTGTGTAACACTGAACTGGTAGACAATCTGCAGACCACATTTTTGCTCCATAGACTGGGAACTTCACATGTAGTTTTCTTAGCAAGAGGGGGAGAACTTTATTGATTTTGGGGTTAAAAGATCAAAGGTCAAGGTCACTTGGAGCTTCATAGGGAAAAATACTTGCATTCACGGAGTGCTTACATTACGAGGGAATGCCCTGCTTTGCGGATCTCTTATTAGTTCTTAAAATTGATTTAAGTATTAACAGGGCCGGTGCCATTACACTGGAAAACTGCAATCTACATTTCATTAAATATTCTGAATATACAACACTTCTTTGTAGTGAGATCTAGTTCACACCTCTCGAGATTCTCCATAATTATCTTCTTCAAACTACATCACAATATACACTGTCGGGTAAACTCGGTATTAATACTGGGGTTATATCTATGTAAATGCATTTTGTTGTTTATCTCCATAGGGAGGAAACCAAAAACGAATGTAAGGAGAGAATTTCAGGATTACCGTCCAGCGGGGGCTCATACACGTGCATTTTACATTCCTCAAAAATGTCCAAAGGCAACATGCTTCAATGCTGGAAAATTAATGCAAATGGCGAATAATCCAAGCAGGAAACCTCCCATTTGTATAAATGAATGGAAAATGAAAGACATTGAAGAAAGGCTTTGTAATTACGCTGGAAATCCGCTTTCCCGTGCACGAGGTCCCCTGAAGGTGTTTCCGCTGTCAACGCATCACATGTTAGACTACATAGAATTAAAATACAATGCAACTAAGCAAGATTTGAGGATGGAATAGAGAGAAATAAGCCAAAAATAGTCTCCCCACGGGGATCTGCACACCGTGTGATGTTATTCCCTCGCCAATTTCATGATTAATGAACTCTCCATATTATGTACTCTTGATAGGAGTATTAGAAAGCGATGTACAATTTATAATTCAATATTGCCCTCACTAAAAATAACATGCGATAGGAATATTTCTCCTGTTCTGTATCCGCCTTAGCACAAATTTAAAATATTCTGCCACCACGTTTAGGGTAGGGCTATTTTTAACACTGCAGAGTTTCTGTCTGATTAATGCTAGCTTTCTCTTTTATATTGTCCAACAACAATGCCGATCGTAAATATCTCGGAATACAGGATATCATGTCACTAAATATAGCTGAATCCGTCCCAGTTCACCGATATGTCATACATCCGCAGATTCTGCAACGTATGAAAGCAGGGCCGTAAATTAACCTTCAATTTGGAGGAGGCAGGAAATTAGGCGGGGGTCTGGGGGCCGCCCAGGCCCCCAGACGCTGAGCACATTTTGTGCACACTGAACACGTTTCGTGCAAAATCCTTGATTCTAGGGCCTTCTAAGATGTTACTTGACTAACTCATTCTAAAAGAAAGATTTGGAATGCTTTTTAAGGGAGGTATCATGTTCTTAGTTATTGGAAACAACATAAATTCTAATGAACTTTAAATTTTAATTTTTTTTGGCTCAAAAGTTGGAGGAGGCAGCTGCCTCCTCCGCCTCCATGTAATTTACGGCCCTGGAAAGATATTATAAACGAAAATAGACAAAATATTCGTGGGTGGATCTAGTAGGGTGGGTAGAGGTCAGGGTCTACATTAGACCTTTTGTAATTTCAAAGTTCAGGGATCAGATATATATATAAAAGTCACGTGTAAGTGGGAATAGCCTGATATGGGAAGATGAAACTCCTACCTATGTCTTTCACAGAGTTACGTAACTTGGGAAAATATTTGTATTTAAGTGTTCAAAATTAAAATCTAATATATCGTTAGGAGATTATCCTCACTACTATTATTGTACATCATATATCATACTATGTATTATTGACGCTTTCATATAACAGTGTATAATAGGAAATTGTAATATTGTTACAAAGTTACTATTCCGCATAGTCCTATTCATTGTGTCATGCTTTATAATTATGTTAAACATATTATTGTACAAATGATCGCATATATATACGTTAAAGCTGTGAACTGTGTGGTTCTTGGTAATAATAAACAAACAAATCAGTGAGCATGTAGAAATAGCAGAAATATCCTGTAGGATTTACAAAATCCTTCTGGATTTCACCAATCTTCAAGATCATTCCACCTTACTGTAAGATATCGGATGCTTTGGAACTAAATTCATAAAATATCAATAGAAAGACGCAAAAAAAATAAATAAATAATAATAATGAAAAAATAAAACAAAATTCGATTAACTGTGTAGGAGAAATGTCGGCATCTTATATGGAAGCAATTTTCGCATTGTTGGTCGTGATCGATGACTCCCTTCATTTCTAGAGGTGTACAAATAAATCATGTAGAAACGTCACTGATTTCTTTCATCTTCATCCCAAAATAAAAAGAAGAGTTTTTCTGAGATATATTTATTACTTTCGGTAGAATTACTCCGACAATCGATAGGTGGAGAATTTAACCCTTTCGCCGGCATTTCGCGAGATATTGGTGATCTCCTTGTCACAAGGGCGACTCTATCGAAAATCTTCATCCATTACAGCATTATCTACTGCCTGCAATCTAATTATGTTATATTGAATTATCGATCTTGCTAAATTGGAAAATGACATGGAAACACTTTCATTTATCTCTGTTTCGTGGTATATTTCATGTTTTTCACATCTCCTTAACATATTCTTTATTGTTAAAAGATTGCACAATAATGATAATGAATAAAAGTATTAAAATGTGTTTGTTAAATACCATAGCAATAAAATTACCTCAAAAATAATTATACATTTATTTCAATAATTTGTATACTAGTATACATGTTATATAAAAATAAGTCGACCATTTCCGTTGGTCTGTAGACAAAATACATTATGTAGCCTTAGACTTAGGGACAGAAGATGGGTGTTGATACTATTCACCAATTTAACCAAATAGGTGGAGAGAGAGAGAGAGAGATTCTTGTTGAATTATTAGCTTTAACATAGTTCCACCCTCCTGTGACGTCATAAGATTTCTTAAAGTCAATGATTTATTAAGATTTATGCATGACAGGAACATACATTTTGTTCGAGTCTTTTTCAATAATTATTGTAAAAAATCTTGTTAACCTTAAAATATTTCAAAAGTCTAAGTTATATATGAATAGGTTTCAAAATATTGAATCCAAGGGCGATAACTCTGTTTTTATAGAATCCTTTATCAAATCCATTATGCGATAGATTTCCTTTATTTTTCACAAAGTTTTTGTATATTTTTTAAAGAAATGGTTTCATGAAATTGTTATGAATACTATTATATCGTTTTAACCATTTTTAAAATGAAAATTGAAAAGCTGTTTAAGGAAAATTGCAATTTTCTGACATTGATAACATGTACATGTGTGTTAATGGATAAAGAATTTATTGATACCACAACATACTTATTTTTATCATTTTCATTTGTTGCTAAGATGTATTATTTGAAGAATCAACAGTCAAATATAATATTGAACCTATAAATCTAGAGGAGTGGAGTTACTTTAAGATTTCTTCAATCATACTTAGGCGCAGTCATTTGCAGTCTACATAATTTTAATGGGTAGTGAGTTCTTTATCAATAGAGACACGTGTTTGTGAGAATGATGAAGTTTGATATACAATAGTCTCATTGGAAGCATTGCACGTTACCTATGCTGTGATCGATACATTTAAACAAAATATATTGATTTACAAACTTCACAATGAATTGTAGAACTCTGAATTACTGTTTTTTTATTCTATGTATATCACAGAAAAAAAAGGATTCTGCGTTTCACCAGTTCAATGCCTTTGGAAAAACGTGCTAATATACTTCATAAAATTAAATCATACATTAACTAAAATGATTAAGTGCTTAGTTAAAGAGTCATTCCTTCTTTAAAAATTACGATAAAATGAAAATACTTAAAAATTCAAACAATGGGGTAAAAATCTATTCATATGATAAAAACTTTTCCCCTAAATTTACTTAAGAGGGCATACATGTTTGAATTCGATTACATATTAATTTAACTTTTCTTCCTGGCTGTCCTAAAATATCAAACATATTTTAAAATAGCGTATTGAATGTGTTGAAATGAATGATCGAGTGGTTACGCTTATACAACTAACTGCCCCATTAATGCAAGTGCTTTTTGTAAATTTCTCACCGAACGAAATGCTATCTTTCTGATATCTTATGCTCTGTCCATTTTCCAATTTTAGATTGTAAATATTTAGCGTTTGGCATTTCATTAAACAATTGCAAAAAGTGATTTCACTACAGCAAAAACCCATTCCAATCAAACGCCTAACTTCTGTTCATTCTCAATGATCAATCCATCTGAGAAGAAATAAAAATGAACACATTTTTTACAAACGGTACAATTTAATTGTGATGAGCGTCACATTATTCCAATGTTTACCTACGTGCGATTTCCGATTTCTTCTTTCGTTCTTTCTTTACACTGAGATCAAAGACTGTACCATGTTTCTGCGGAAATTTATTCCCCGAAATGACGAAGGTTCTTTTCGTTTTCACAGAACTTAAAAGTGTTATTTTGGCAACAGCAAAGCGCTGAGATCTCGTTGTTTCAAAGGATAACGCACCTATTTCTCCTAAGCACAGCTTGCACCCGGACGGACGTGGGTTTGTGGCCATGGTCAATATAATCTATCGTCTTCATCAGCTCTTTAAAAAGCAGGATGATGTGCCAGTTAAATTTGGCGGAACATTCCACGTACCCACATTTCCACTGTTTTTTCACTAGATTGGCGACTTCCCTCCGTGATAAACCCCTTTCGTCCGACAAGTCGTGTTTGTTCCCCACAACAAATATAGGGACGTCGTGCATATTTCTGCTTTCCAAAATTTGTTCACGTAGAGTTTTAATATATTGAAAACTCTCTTCTGCTGTAATGTCATACACTAGAATGTAGGCGGTAGCATTTCTCAGTCCGTAGCCCCGGAAGTCCGTCCACTCATACAGAGAATTCACCGGAAAATACGGAATATACGGACAGTCAATGATTTTCAGGTCGTACAGGTGGTCGTTAATTATGATCGATGGGTAATACAGCTCCCTTTGCTCCGTGGGTTCATAGTCCTCCGTGAAGTGGTTACACACGAACTGCCTGGCGATGGAGGTTTTCCCCACCCCCGGGGCACCCAAAATGGCCAGTTTTATTTTCGGATTGTCGGAATCAGAGTGGCTTGAGGTCATTCTCAGTCATGCTCCAACCATTTTCTTTACCTTGTAAATAAACAGAAAACATCATCATGAACTGTATCACAATAAACATTTTACCTGGAGATTTGTTGTCGGTGGCCTCTGCCCAGGAGGGGTAGCAGACATCAGAAAGTAAGTAAACATTATAACTAAAAGTTTAAGGATAACAAATAGGGTAAAATAATCCACTTATTTTCTAGAAAGTAGGCCTGTATGAATGCGTTTCAACTTTATAATCCATATGTTTATCCCTCCGAAGGCCGTTGACAAATGCACTACCCACGTGCACTAAATAAGACAAATATTTCCTTCCATGGATTCATTGGGAGGAAAAACATCCATACCCAAGAAAATTATTCTCCAACATCAACTGCGGCTGTCGGACTGACACTTTATAGACAGAATCGTTCATTTATAAACCTGGTGCCTAATCTACGGAGCGTCCTAGCCGACACAACCATTAGGAGAGGGAGTTGACGGACGCGAACTCTTGTGATTAAATTGGTAACAAACACTAACGAAGAGACATGGCGGATTTGCGTGCTTGCAGAGTTGTACCGGGAGAAGACCAATTTTCGCTAAATGCTTTATAAAATGATTCCATTCCTGGAGTTTTTAGTATTCCGGAACCACCTAAATTCACAAATGGATTCTATATATGCTTTTTATTCAAATTTTGTGTCTTTGTGCGCCAAATCGCTTTGCTTGTTAGGAGAATCTCTTCGGGCAAAATCGATTAAACAAGTTACGAGTAAGAAAAAATTCCATTCTTCTGAAAAAGTGATTTCCTGATTCAAATTAAGGCATGCTCCATTCTCTTCCAGAAAAAAATACGCAATCATACTTTTAAAAGATAGTTTTATATAGTAATTGCTTGAGATGGCGTAAATCCACTTTCACCTTTCACGATCTTTTGATGACTTTTCGCCCGTTCATCTATACACGGTACAGTATTTCAGTAGGCTAAAAGGATGTAAAGATTAAAAGAAAAATGACGTTGCACTGTGATGCAGTCGCCAAAGGCGGATGTAGATTTGAGGGGGAGAGTGAAAGCGGTGTATCAAAGTTAAAAAAGACTATTTTTTTTAATTACATGTAACAATAAAACAAATCTACTTATCTTAATTACATATTACGAAACGGACATATCATATTACAGTCTATTTCGATGCATGTTTGGCCTGGTTCAGTGGTTAAATAGCCTAATATTCCTGGTTTGATTTCAGATTGATTCAATAATTATGTCCCCTTTCTTTGCTACAATAATTATTAGTGGTAATATACACAGCTCTCTACAATACTTAAAGAGTAGATTTTACATTCATATCAACTACATCAACCTGAGTGACAAAGTCTTGAGAGGGACGTCAAACAGTAAACAATCAACCAATCTGACCACAACCAGGGACTACCAAAATCATGCTATCTCTTAAGCGGACCTGGTAATTTATCCCAGTTAAGTTTTTTTTTGTAAAAACAAGATAGAAATGAAAGTGAATTATACTTGAAATATCAAGAAAAATTATACATTATATGTACATTATTGAGAAGCGTTGCGCACGTCCTTCACCATGATAAAGTTCTTATTTTGTGCATAATTGACCTTTGACTTTGAGATTTCCTGTGAAATACGCCACTGACTTGTAGAACTTACAACCAAGGTTACAAATACTGAAAGACAGACAGACAGAGAGCCCATGACAATCTACTCTTAGGCGTCACGGAAAAATAAAATCACAGGCAAACGACAGTGAGTAATGACTGCGGTCATGTTCAAATTGTCAAATATAACTGAAAGACACAGTTTATAATTTCAATTAAGGGTTTAACAAAAGCAAAGTTAGCGTACAAAAAAATTGCATTACTTTCTTGTAACTTATCTTGTAATTCACCTTAACGTTTACAAAAATCAAGGCCGCTGATTCCAGTTATTTTCATTCAGACGTCTGGGATCGTGGTAACGCAACAACTTTTAAGTTCAAAAAGGCCAGTGTCGCCCACTGCAGCAAAATTAATTCTACAAAAATGGACAAAATTTACATGATACAGAAGACCTTTCGATAACGTGCAGGTGATACAAATAACAAGACAGGTGATGCAAATAACAAGACGCGCATGCAGGTGATACAAATAACAAGACATGCAGGTGATACAAATAACAAGACGATTTGGGTAGTTAGGGAATGTTTCATAGATTACTGATCACAAAAGCGAGAACAATGAGAAAGACACTTTGAACAAATTCACGGAATGCTAAAAATCCTTGAATCTAGGACTTAATCGATCAATAAATCCTGCTTAATGAATGGATGCGTTTCGTGTTTCCGCATGACAATAGAACATTAAGAGGGCATTCGGCAATATCACTGTATCCTCCATTCCGAGAATTTTTTTTTACTTTGGTTTTTTTTTTCTCATTTCTTTTTTTCTTCCTTCTTTTTTTTTTTTTTTTTTTTTTTTTGCCATTTGAAACGCCTTCACAAGCAAGTAAGGCAATTCCTTTAAATGGAATTGGATAAAATCCGATAATATTCCCATTTCTAATAAATGACACGTTATTTCGTGCTTATCCAAAGCAATGTGGAGAGGATTGCCGTCAGGCAAAGTGCTACGCCACACCATGCTTCGTCTAAATACGCCATTAATGTGACGCGGCTTTCCTCCGCTGTTTTATTCACCAATGTGATTCCTAATATTTAAAAACACATTTATACCGTGTTGCAATTCCCTTAAGCTCTCATTTGTATGCGATGTTTGCTTCCATAACCAACAACAAGCTTTGCATTTGAAAATATATTTCAGAGTTCAGTTACCAATGCTTTGTAAATCTGATTCTAAACATATCGCCAAAAATGTTTGAAAACGATTCTCCATTAAGTTTGGAATCTTTAAAGTTACCTTAACCATGTCACAAAATTAATGATCGTGATTGAGCTAGAAATATTTCGACGCACTATGTAACTTCTTAACTGCATACGGCATAACTTGAAAATTAATCTGCATATATCAAATAGTTCATGCTACCTGTGTATGAACAAGCAGTGACATAGAATATTAAGAAATGAATTCAATTTTTGAAAAAAAATACATTTCGGTATGAACTGCGGCGCTTTACGCCTGCATATACATCATAAAACGCGTTTGCGCTTTATGATGTATAAATTTTGCCTGCGTCAAGCGTTGTTGTTCATACCTAAGGCCACACTAAATGTAATTCAAATATGAAATTCATTTTTTATGTACATGTATTTACATGTCGGAGAATTCCCTGCCTCTAAAATAGTCCTACTATAATTATCAAGATTAGCACGCACGTCGTTCGCATTCATGGGGGAAATGCCTATCATTTCAATTGATAAAGATATCGAAGGCAAAAACATTGGAAATGTAAATATTTCCTGTTGGCATCATAGACAAAAAATATTCCTTTACAATTTTGCCATAAAAACATAATCACGTAGAATTTAAGTCTATATGCTGATTTTCCTTTCCCATTCTTTTTCTTCATTATCAAGTTTAAAACCCCATAAGGAAATATTAATTATTCCAAGTTCCAAAGTACCCAGTACACTAATGATTAACGTGGGATTTGTAGAAATAATAACGTCAATCCATTGCATTAAAGTGACATTCAGTCTAAATCGCAGATCTCGTATCTGAGCAGTAAATGATTTTGCACCACAGAAATGTGTATTATTATCCTGTAGGACATGCAACTGTGCAAATAGCATTGGACTGGTGTGTTTGCACTCAGAGTTGTGTTTATTCAATCGTATCATCACGACAGTGAGAAATGTTCCCATTTAATCGCTGTTGTTGACAATGGATGGAGCGCGAGATTAAACACTCATGAAAATATCCACACACCGATACACTGACTGCAACAAATATCGGAATCCTCCGTTTGAACTGCATTGATTTTATATATACTGCATCTATTTATGCCTGACATGTACAAGTCGCTCAATCAATAAGGAAATCATACAACCAAACTCATGATAGATTATCCATGCTGGATTTGGAGGAAACAATCTTTGAAAATTCAGATTTTTGCAAAATAAATTATTAATATTCCACTATCACATGCATATGGTGTTTATATATCTCACCTGATTTGATACACAAGAGCTTGTTCTGCGTATGATCAGTTTTGAAATCGAGGCAGATCAATGGCAAAAAAGTTGATCTTACAGGAGCTTCAACAGTCTCGTTTAAAGTCTGCATTTCCTAAACTCTTTTGTCGTTACATATGTATAATGATGTAGTTTGCCAATACAACCTACTATTGGGTCAAATGCTGTCTGACGTGTTTCATACCGATTGTTAGGCCGTTCTTGGTTTACTAATTCTGACTACGGATTACTCCGTTTACCTGATCAAGATATGAGGCTCACGGCGGATGTTACCGCTCGACAGGGGATGCTTAGTCCTAGACACATGATCCCACCTCTGGTATATCCAGGTGCCCGTGTTTGCCTAATTCTTTATTTTGTATTTCTTATAGGAGGTAAAAAATTGATTACCGTTCTTTATCTTCACCTTTTATGACAAAAGAAGCGTAAAGGGTTGAAGCAGGATTGGAACCTACTCCTAAGAAGATTGTCATGATCGATCTCGGGTTGGTTATCTACAAGATCATACAATGTGTGTAAGAAAACAAACAATAAAACGTGAACCAGGGGGCAATCACGCTAACTGCTGAAAACTCTTATCTATTTCCAGTTCAGTTTAGTTCACTCAAACCATAGAATGGTACATGAGGTACCGTATTTACATATATACAATAACAGAGGTCAAACAGGGGTCAAATAGATGAAAAATCAAGAGAACGGACAATATAATTGATTTTCAAAATAAACATAAACAACTTTCTCAGAGATACAGAATCGTTAGAAGACATGAGTTCACAAAACGCTCGGCATTAGAAGCGAGATTCACTTTATATCAATTATTGCTTTCTTCAATTGAATTGTAGCACGCATCAATTCAATTGTTGATATCATTAATTCATTTGAAGAGATCATTAATCAAATTAAAGCGCGCATCAATTCAGTTGAAGAATTAATGCTATCATCAATTCAATTAATGCGCGCAATAATTCAGAATTGAAGATATCATTAATTATTTGAAGAGATCTTTAATTAAATTGTTGCGCGCATCAAATGAATAGGTAATATCTTCAAATAATTGAAGATATCTTCAATTATTTGAGTTTATATTAATTTGGCGCTCCATATAGATCATTATTCACACGAGACAATGATAAGTCTTTGCTAACTTTGTAGTACTATATTGCTTATTTGTCTATTGCACATTGCAATTTACTTGTCAATATATTTCTTGAATTTTTCGAAAAACTAGAGAAATATTTCAAAACAATTTCATTTTATGACATGTATTTAGATTACACTCGTTAATCAATATGTAACTCGACAGATGCAATTTTTTTGCTCTTATCAAAGTTAATGATATCTGCATGTTCGTCTTATCTCTTTGAAATACAATGGCTTAGATCATTACTCCCAAGAGACAAAAGGAATCTTAATTGGACAGACTAATCAAAATTGAACTCGTGGCTTACATCATCATTACCGTAAGATAATTCCGCTATCTGTCATGTGATGTGCTTGTTAACTCTGTGCAAATTTTGCAGTACAATACTACTTATATTCATATCATTAATGTTGGGAACAAAATAATTATTCATATCAATTGTTATGTAGCTACATTTACACATGTAGGGATTACCTCCCTTAAAACATAGCATTATTAGGGTTTCTTTTAAATACATATACTTACAATTTTAAAAGTTTTAATGACCTGATTTTTACCTGCAATTTACATATCTCTACAGATGCACAAATTGACAAAGTTTGTTGATTTTAAGCCTCAAATCTACAGTAGCTCCAAAAACGTTTATGCCATATATGGGCGTATCATCTTAATTAAAGGTCGCAGTGACCTTGATTTTAGGTGCGACCAACTTTCTACCTAAGATGCATCAACTGACCAAGTTTGATAATTCTAAACCAAATAATTGTCCAGTTATGAGTCTGACAGGATTTTGCCATATTTGAACATATCGTCTTAATCAAAGGTTACCGTGACCTAACTTAAAATGCGACCCACCCTCTACCCAATTTGTATCATCTGACAAAATTTGATGTTTCTAGGTCTCATAGTAGTTTAAAAGTTATGAGCCTGAAACGAAGCGGGACAGACGGACAGACGGACAGACATGATGGCCATAACATAATACGCCTCTTCTTAGACGGGCGTATGGAAATGAAATCCATGTCTTTGGATTTGTGACTTTTCCTTTGTCAGATATGTTACGTACGTACATATTAATAACCTTGCTGAGTTTGTTATCATTGCTATTGATGAGATTATAGATATCAACGGCAAACTAACAACTCAACTTTATGATAAACGGAATGATTTCAGCTTCTCCATCGTCAACTTCCCATATTTATGTAGCAATATTCCATTTTCACCTGCATATCGTGTTTATATCTCTCAACCGATACGATATGCAAGAGCTTGTTCTACGTATGACTAGTTTTTAAATCGAAGCAGGCTACTGACAAATAAGTTGATGGTGCAGGGGTTTCAACAGTCTCATTTAAAGTCAGCATTTCGCAAATTCTATGGTCGTTATAACGATCTAGTTTGCCAATACAACCTATCATTGGGTCAAATGCTGTCTGATTTGTTTCATACCGATTGTTAGGCCGTCCTTGACACACTGATTTTTACTGTGAATAACTCCCTTTACATGATCAAGATATTGAGCTCACGGCGAGAGTGACAGGTCGACAGGGGATGCTTACTCCTCCTGGGTACCTGATCCCATCTCTTGTATATCCAGGGGTCCGTGTTTGCCCAACTTTCTATTTTGTATTGCATATGGGAGTTATGACATTGATCACTGTTCGCTATCTTTCATTTGCCCAATTACAGATCATTTTAGTAAACATTGTTATATAAAGAATATCTCTCAATTTCATCATAAACCATATAACTTAATTGATGCGCTACTTTTTTAATTAAGTCTGTGTTTTAAAACAAACCGTAAATGAACACGTTCAACAATGTAAATATTTTCATAACCCCAAATTTCACATACTTACAGTAAAATAGGCACCACAACTTTATGAAATAAATCTAACTGACAATCAAATGGTAATAATCTTACTTTTCTTATAACTCCAAACATAGCTCTTTCTGTGCTTTCTCGCACAGGCGTGTTTTTTTATCCTTAATGAAACAGATCGTGAAAAACTGACTCCTAAAAATTCAACTACTGACTGTTTCAACATACATGCTCATCTCTAAATCATTGTAAGTGAAGATACATTTTGGTTGTCGACCAATTTTACAATTTTTATTTTACTGATATTCACAGTAAGTTTCCATAGTTTACAAGAGCTATTAAATTCGTCTTACGTTAACTGTAAATCATTAGCAGACTATGCTAAAATGGCTGTGTCATCTGCATAAAACAAGAGAAACAACTTCATATACAAAAATAATAATTCTTCAATACCCTCAGTAATTGTAGTTAGACCAATAACATTTCTGTCTTTCAATTAATCCTCCAAGTCGTTTACGTATATTGAGAACAAAAAATGAAATAAGTTTCCTCCTTGGCGAACACCAGTTAAAATATTTAGATGATATACTATTAGCATATGTTTTTTGATTTAATAGCTTTTTACAGATTTTGTATATATGCGAAGTATTGACCATTTATTCCGCTTTTCACATGCGTAAGTTAAGGCCATTTACATGTACAGTCCTTTCCACGCAATTTAATATCAATACACATACTCAACAAAGGGTAACACAGGTGCCAAATAACTTATTGCACTTACATCACCTCATACGCTGACGTCACACGGACTGCAAATACAATAATTATCCATTTTATACTGAATCCATCAGGCGGAAGATTGTTAGTGATTCTGTCATAAGATAACGTGGAATTAAATATGCATCAATGTCATTGCTGGCCCAACCTCGTCCATCGTCCTGTTCGATCGTTATTTTAAGAAAATTAAACCCTACACTTTGTTGATTGTTTCACCTGAAATATTTCATTCATTATTTATGCGATAAACTTATAGTATTTGAACAGCAATAACGATATTGTGTAGAGAAACCTGTCTATTCTCATACTACTATTGCCTCAATTTATCTAGTGTATTTTACCGCTGAAGTCGTTTTGTTCGCATAATTTGTTTTCCTCCGTAGTAAGCAATACACAACGTCACAATGTGACGTCAAACCTACGCAGGGCATGTTGCACATAACCATATGCTTACATGAACAGGTTCAGAATATGTACAAGGGGAGTTTTATCATTATTGCGCATTTCAATAATCTTATTTGCATAAAATCCCTATAATTAGCCTTAACTCTTGTCCGCAGATGTTTACACCAGAGTCCATTTCCCCAATTAGTTTGCCACTACAGTCTATCATGGGGTCAAATGCTGTCTGACTTGTTTCATACCGATTGTTCTTGGCACACTGATTTTGACTACGGTTAACTCCGTTTACCTTTAATATCAAGATATAGGACTCATGACGGGTGTGACCGGTCGACAGGAGATGCTTACTCCTCCTCGGCACCTGATCCCACCTCTGGAATATCCAAGGGTCCGTTATGGAATATTGCTACATATATATGGAAAATTTACGATGGAGAAGCTGAACTCGTCCTAAAGTTGAGTTGTTAATTTGCCGTTAATATTCATTTTAGATAAAATATCTTAGTACGAAGCAGATGTGGGGGACTCTGTGGTGTCATTTATTTCGAATTTCGAATCAATATATGAATGAAAATTATCAATGCATAGATAAAACATCGTCGATATATCTAAATGTCGAGTTGAAGGCCATCACAAGAGATTTTCCTTCATACATGTATTTAGAAGCTTTTGAATAAACTCAGCTTTCTAAGAATGTAAAAACAGGTCAGCTAACAAAGAAGCACAATTCGTGCACATGGGAATTCCAACAGACTGCTGGAAGATCTGATCACCAAAGACTACGAAGATATTGTAGATGAGGAACTCGAGAATATTCTTTATATAAACTTTAGAGTTGAAGTTTTCAACTTGTGCGTGGAATCAGAGTGGTGTTTAACAAAGTAAGTTTTGTATGACTGATCACTGGATATTAATATTTCCCTTTTCCATTTTTGTTGAAGAAGTAACTGTCTATGATGTTAAAAAGTCTATCATTTGATTCATCGTGAGGAATGGTCGTGTAAACTGTTGAAATGTACATCAGAATATAAATTGCAAAAATCTAAAACCTCAAAATTAGAGAAATAATGAAACAGTTCTAAAATACAGAAACCATAATCCACCTCAGCACTGTTTTTGCACGTTAGTGCTCCAACACCCGTGTCGCTACCTATACGACCATATATAGATTGTTATTCTTACAGAATAGCAATATCCCAGCTATATCCCAGAATACCGAAATGGTTATTTTAGATGCTACTTGTTTGTATACCAACATGTCGCAAACTTTAGAATTAGAATAAATTGCCTTCTAGATCGATCAGCCTGATTAAAACCACCCCTTCCTCCTTACACTCGTGAGGTGTAAGGAGAGAGAGAGAGGGGGGGGGTAATCAGACTGTAAATCGATAAACTTTACAATGAAATTGATCCTAGATTTTCCAAAGACTTTATTGTAGAGGGATTGCAATTAGTACTAGAGAAGAACTATTTTATGCGGGAAAAGGAACACGTTCATGTAAAGGAACACCTATGGGAACTAAAGCCGCCCAAACATAGCCACTCAAGTATTAGGATTTCTAGAGGAGAAATTATTTGAAAAATGAGACAGTGTATTTGGAAATCAATTGCTTAATTTTGGTTTAAAACACTTTCTTAATATGGTGACTAATTGACATCCCTCTATCAAATTTACGATGGAAACAAGCAACACGTAATACAATCTGGATCATGTTCACTTAGTCGTCATGTATATTTATCACAAAATGAGTGTATTTTATAAAATTATATTTATCATCTCAATTCACGTGTAATGATATGTAATTCAATGTAATCACACATACCTGAAACAATACAATCACACATACCTGTAACAATACAATCACACTGTAACAATACAATCACACTGTAACAATACAAGCACACATACCTGTAACAATACAATCACACTGTAACAATACAATCACACTGTAACAATACAATCACACTGTAACAATACAACCACACATACCTGTAACAATACAATCACACTGTAACAATACAATCACACTGTAACAATACAATCACACTGTAACAATACAATCACACTTTAACAATACAATCACACATACCTGTAACAATACAATCACACTGTAACAATACAATCACACTGTAACAATACCATCACACTGTAACAATACCATCACACTGTAACAATACAATCACACATACCTGTAACAATACAATCACACTGTAACAATACAATCACACTGTAACAATACCATCACACTGTAACAATACAATCACACATACCTGTAACAATACAATCACACTGTAACAATACAATCACACTGTAACAATACAATCACACATAGCTGTAACAATACAATCACACTGTAACAATACAATCACACTGTAACAATACAATCACACTGTAACAATACAATCACACTGTAACAATACAATCACACTGTAACAATACAACCACACTGTAACAATACAATCACACATACCTGTAACAATACAATCACACTGTAACAATACAATCACACTGTAACAATACAATCACACTGTAACAATACAATCACACATACCTGTAACAATACAATCACACTGTAACAATACAATCACACTGTAACAATACAATCACACTGTAACAATACAATCACACTGTAACAATACAATCACACTGTAACAATACAATCACACATACCTGTAACAATACAATCACACATACCTGTAACAATACAATCACACTGTAACAATACAATCACACATACCTGTAACAATACAATCACACTGTAACAATACAATCACACTGTAACAATACAATCACACTGTAACAATACAATCACACATACCTGTAACAATACAATCACACATACCTGTAACAATACAATCACACTGTAACAATACAATCACACTGTAACAATACAATCACACTGTAACAATACAATCACACATAGCTGTAACAATACAATCACACTGTAACAATACAATCACACTGTAACAATACAATCACACTGTAACAATACAATCACACTGTAACAATACAATCACACTGTAACAATACAATCACACTGTAACAATACAACCACACATACCTGTAACAATACAATCACACATACCTGTAACAATACAATCACACTGTAACAATACAATCACACTGTAACAATACAATCACACTGTAACAATACAATCACACATACCTGTAACAATACAATCACACTGTAACAATACAATCACACTGTAACAATACAATCACACTGTAACAATACAATCACACTGTAACAATACAATCACACACTGTAACAATACAATCACACTGTAACAATACAACCACACATACCTGTAACAATACAATCACACTGTAACAATACAATCACACTGTAACAATACAATCACACACTGTAACAATACAATCACACTGTAACAATACAATCACACTGTAACAATACAATCACACTGTAACAATACAATCACACTGTAACAATACAATCACACATACCTGTAACAATACAATCACACTGTAACAATACAATCACACTGTAACAATACAATCACACTGTAACAATACAATCACACATACCTATAACAATACAATCACACTGTAACAATACAATCACACTGTAACAATACAATCACACTGTAACAATACAATCACACATACCTGTAACAATACAATCACACTGTAACAATACAATCACACTGTAACAATACAATCACACTGTAACAATACAATCACACTGTAACAATACAATCACACTGTAACAATACAATCACACATACCTGTAACAATACAATCACACTGTAACAATACAATCACACTGTAACAATACAATCACACTGTAACAATACAATCACACATACCTGTAACAATACAAACACACTGTAACAATACAATCACACTGTAACAATACAATCACACTGTAACAATACAATCACACTGTAACAATACAATCACACATACCTGTAACAATACAAACACACTGTAACAATACAACCACACATACCTGTAACAATACAAACACACTGTAACAATACAATCACACTGTAACAATACAATCACACTGTAACAATACAATCACACTGTAACAATACAATCACACTGTAACAATACAATCACACTGTAACAATACAATCACACATACCTGTAACAATACAATCACACTGTAACAATACAATCACACTGTAACAATACAATCACACTGTAACAATACAATCACACATACCTGTAACAATACAATCACACTGTAACAATACAATCACACTGTAACAATACAATCACACTGTAACAATACAAGCACACATACCTGTAACAATACAATCACACTGTAACAATACAATCACACATACCTGTAACAATACAATCACACTGTAACAATACAATCACACATACCTGTAACAATACAATCACACTGTAACAATACAAGCACACTGTAACAATACAAGCACACATACCTGTAACAATACAATCACACTGTAACAATACAATCACACATACCTGTAACAATACAACCACACTGTAACAATACAATCACACTGTAACAATACAATCACACTGTAACAATACAATCACACATACCTATAACAATACAATCACACTGTAACAATACAATCACACTGTAACAATACAATCACACTGTAACAATACAATCACACATACCTGTAACAATACAATCACACTGTAACAATACAATCACACTGTAACAATACAATCACACTGTAACAATACAAGCACACATACCTGTAACAATACAATCACACTGTAACAATACAATCACACTGTAACAATACAATCACACATACCTGTAACAATACAATCACACTGTAACAATACAATCACACTGTAACAATACAATCACACTGTAACAATACAATCACACTGTAACAATACAATCACACTGTAACAATACCATCACACTGTAACAATACAATCACACATACCTGTAACAATACAATCACACTGTAACAATACAATCACACTGTAACAATACAATCACACTGTAACAATACAATCACACTGTAACAATACAATCACACTGTAACAATACCATCACACTGTAACAATACAATCACACATACCTGTAACAATACAATCACACTGTAACAATACAATCACACTGTAACAATACAATCACACTGTAACAATACCATCACACTGTAACAATACAATCACACATACCTGTAACAATACAATCACACTGTAACAATACAATCACACTGTAACAATACAATCACACTGTAACAATACAATCACACTGTAACAATACAATCACACTGTAACAATACAAGCACACATACCTGTAACAATACAATCACACTGTAACAATACAATCACACTGTAACAATACAATCACACATACCTGTAACAATACAATCACACTGTAACAATACAATCACACTGTAACAATACAATCACACATACCTGTAACAATACAATCACACATACCTGTCACATTAGAATTAGACACACATTTATATACGCATGTACCAATATTAATATAATACCTAAATATGTAAAAACACAAAAGGCAGGTCCATCATTGGTGGTCATTGAGTATGATCTGCAGATGATTCAACATGGCTACTTTCATGAACATACAATTTTGAAATATGACCCTTTCTTATTTCGTTGAAACTATGGTTTCAATTTGTTATAAATTTTCCCTCAGAGAATCCTAGCATATTGTACATCAATGAAAACCAAAAGCTGGGTTTAAACAAATTCATTTCATCATTTGAAGCAGAAACAATAAAATAAAACTGTTAAAACAACCCGGAACAAAATTCAGATCCGTATGCAGTATTAATCAAACATCTTTTAATATAGCGCATCATTTCATTTGTTCATTGACAAAAATAAAACAGCCAGCAAGCTGATCTAAAGTGCATTATTTTGAACCATTGAAGTATCCTACAATAATCTCAATTTGCCATACAAGGACGTAAACTTAATTTACGACTTGCGATTAACGATTGTCGTAAAAGCAAGCAAAGAACCCGATATATAGCGTTCGCAGATCGACTCTCGGAGGAACAGTTAACCCATGGATTTGTAGACCAACACGTAATAGATCATAGCATATAATCTAATATGCCTGTAACTTATTCAGCGCTACGAGATGTGATGATGACCTTCTCGTGTAGTTTAAGGCACTGGGAGATGCTCATCTCTTGACAAGACTCGTATTAGGGACGATAAATCGATACCAGCCTTGGGTCTTCTACAGCAGGAGATAATTCGGCTTTGATTTCTATATATTTATGTCGTTCGAGATACGTCTGAATATCAATGGCGATAAACAGAATCAATTATTGAAATAAAGTTAAAAAGTAATCACCGACATGTTGCTCTGGTAGGCCTGCATATAAGGTGGGTATGTGGAGGAGGCAACTGTGGCTATGTAAGCATTGGGTAGGAACTTGTAATAGCCACATATATAAGCGATTCTGTGGAGAGCTGCAGGCAATACAAGACTGTATATTCCCGGGAGTTAAAAAGCCTGTCATCTGAACAAACGATGTACACAACACGCACTGCTAACAAGTACTGGTAATTTGAGGAACCTCTCAAATCAAACGAATTTTACAAAGCAAATTATTGATAAACATATATGACACTCCTCTGAAACTTATTGACTCTGCACGAGACGGTCACGGGACATCTGCAGTATATGATTTTCAGTTTAGAGGAACGATGTCATTTCTATAATTTACACACTGAACTTAGTACGCCTGCTCTTCTTTAATAAAAAAAACGTGGGTTTTTATTTGTTTTCGTTATCTAAATAAATTGCAATTATCATCGAAAGATAAAAACTTCACCTACCTTTGCTCTTCATCCGTTCACTCGGTGACAGACCATTAATGGCCTTTTTAGTCAAACTGACAAAACCACGTATCGCAATTAAAACTCTTCGCTCAATAACATCAGCAACACGCGAGAAATGCTAAGATATTATGAAAGAGTCTTCCATTGTGAAATCTGTTAATAAAGAGGGAGCACTATTTAGACCTTTGCTATAGTATCCAATGAGAATGTTCCCCACGCTTTGGCGACCACGCCGGGAGAGTACATATTGTTGCGGGTCTATCGATCCACGACAAAGCGCGTGTTCCAGTCTCCCGGACTCATCGTTCTTGGCGGACTGTCTTAGACATCGCTTTATGTCAGCTTTCCTGATTTATGACCCACTGATGCTGATGACTCGTACAATGTTGGCAATCTACGTCATTATCGTCTTTCCCTTTCTCTTTCTTTTATTGCAGTTTATTAATTTGCTTAAAACGATTGCTTCTAGGTCATCGAGAGCTCGGAAATCTGGCGGCGTTGTCGACATGTGCTTCAGAGCAGATAAAATTGTTCATCAGATTAATTTATGTCATTTTCATCGTTTAAGTCAGCTGTTGCTTATAAAACAATATTTGAAGCACAGTGACATGATACACATAATGAAGGTATTTTAAGGTTTTTTCCTTAGAGCTAAATGGTTTCCTGATTTCAGTATTTAGGTTAAACACTATACTGAAAAGCGGTCATTATACTTATATAAATTTACTGCAACATATTAACAGAGATCTAGAAAGTAGAATTAACTACCATCGGAATCTGCGGGGTAACATAAATCAAGACTTGAGTATTGTAGTTTTTAAACTGGTTTTTTTTTTTTAAACTTACATTTTTGGGACCAGTACGTAATCATACATGTATTTCAACCAAACCTGACGCTTTATATGGAGAAATTTCATTGAAAGTTAAGGACGATTTAAGGACGATTTCCCCTTCAAAGTTTACAAATCGTACGAGGGCGAGTCAATAAGTAACCAGCCTAACTTATTTCCGGTTAAGATCCACCTCTTCTTTTTCGATGTAATTGCCCTCTAGTGTGATGTACTTAGACCAACGGTGTTCAAGTGTCATCAGCCCAGAACTGAAAAAGTCAGAGTCCTTTCCATTGGCCTACTCCTCAGAATGCGTCTCGACTTCTTCGTCAGACCGGAAATGACGTCCACGGATATCCCTTTTCAAGTTGGGGAATAGGAAGAAGTCGCTAGGAGCTAGGTCAGGCGAATAGGCAGGATGTTGTATTAATTCATCCCGTTTCGCTCTACAGCACCCATTGCAACTTTGCAAGTGTGTACTCTCGTGTTGTCCTGTTGCAGCAAGTTTACCTTGGAGTTTTTCACGGATGGCAGTTCTCATCTGGTCTAGCAAGTGTGCATAGTACACTCTAGTTATTGTACTTCTCTTGGGTAAAAAGTCCAACATAATAACACCTTTTGCGTCCCAAAGTACTGTGGCCATCACTTTGCCAGCAGATGGTTGCGTCTTGAATTTCTTTGGCCTCGGGGACCCAGGCCATATCCACTGACGACTCTGAGCCTTAATCTCTGGTTCATAATAAAGAACCCAAGTCTCGTCTACAGTCACCAAACGCAAAAGAAAATCATCTTTTAACCTAAAACGCTACAACAAGGCGCTGCATACTGATGCTCTGGTTGCCATTTGCTCATCGCTAAGGGATTTCGGGACCCAGCGGGCTGTTAGCTTGCGCATACCTAAACGATCATGTAAGATTGTTGAAACCCTACCATGTGAAATGTCTAATGCCTGCGCTATTTCTTTCACCTGAATTCGCCTATCAGAGTATACCAGATCTCGAACTTTCTTGCATATTTCTTCATCGGTGACATCCAGTGGGCCTCCAGACCTGGCTTCATCTTCTAAAGACGTTCTTCCGCATTTGAAGTTTCCTACCCAGAATTTAACCTGAGCATAAAATGGTGCAGAGGACCCATAAACATCGACTAACTCGCCGTGTACTTCCTTGCCTGTTTTACCTTTTAAATACAAGTACCGAATTATAACACGGTACTCAACTTTAGATGAAAAGCATGCCTTTGCATCACTAGCCATGTTTGACATTCAATATCTTATTAAAGAATGACTCGATACACGTGCAATTTTATACCCAGGTATAAAACATGTATTGAAACAAGGCATGCAAATTGTGACTGTCTCGGTCAATCAGAAATTGGATAGGCTGGTTACTTATTGACTCACCCTCGTATAACTACATGCAGAACTGAAGCTCTTTGAGGAAATATTCGGACAGTGATAAAGACAATAATTACTTTGACCATTTTGGCCCCACCTTGGAACCAAATCTAGTACCCCCGGGATCATGAAATTGACAATTTTGGTACAGGACTGCCTGCTCTCATAAATATCCATTTAGTTACAATTTAGTATCAATACAATTGAAATGTTATTGAACTGTTTTACACATAAACACTATATGCCAAGTTTGGCCCTGCCCTGGAGTCAAAGCCTCTACCCCGGAGATTATGAAATTTATAAATTTAGTAGAGGCCTTCCTACTCTACATGACTATTGTCTACTTTTTCTTACAGATGAGAGGTTGTAGAAAAGATTTTTGAAAATCGCTCTATTAATGGCAGTATTTGCCCTGCTCTTAATTAAGGTCCGGGGTGCAAGAGTCCTAAAATTTACGATACATGTCCCCCTATCCAAAAGATGCTTCATACCAAAGTTGAAAAGAATTGGAATAGCACTTACCGAGAAGTTGACAGTGTTCAATTGTTACACACACATTTAATTATTATGACCATTTTGGGATCATTCATGAATACTATAATTTTGGTAATGGACTACCTGCTCCTTCGAGATATCCATTTACATGTAGTTTCAGTCTAGTATCAATAGTAGTAAAGAAGATGGTAATGAAATGTAACTATATACATGTATATATATATATATATATATATATATATATATATATATATATATATATATATATATATTGGAATAAAAACCCGAGGATCTTGAAATTTACAATTTTGGTAGAGGCCTTCCTGGTCTAAATGGCTATGCATTTAGTTTTTCTTATAAATGTGGAGTTGTAGAGAAGACGATTTTTAAAAATAAATTGATCAGGTTTTGACAGTCTTTGTCCCACCCCTAAGGTCCAAAGGTGCAAAAGTCATGAAACTTACAATTCATGTCCCCCTTTTCCCAAAGATACTTCATAACAAATCTGAAAAAAGAACAGGAATAGTGTTTATTAAGAAGAAATTAAAAGTTTTATATTGTTAACACAAATGTTTAATTTACTATGACCAATTTGCCTCCCTCTGGTACCAAAACCCTACAAAGGTCGTGAAATTAATAATTTTGGAACAGGGCTACCTGCTTCTTTTGAATATCTATTTAGTTTCAATGTAGTTTCAATAGCACTAGACAAGATGTTATTCAAATGTTTTACACAAAAACTCTGTACACCAAGTTTGACCCCACCCTTGGGTCAGAACCCCTACCCCGGAGGTCATGAAATTTACAATTCTGGTAGAGGTCTTCCTGCTCTGCATGACTATACATTTAGCTTTTGTACATGTGCGGTTGTTGAGAAGAATGTTTTTGAAAATTGGACCATTTTGGCAGTTATACCCTGCCTCGGGGTCCCAGTGTTGCACGAGGCCTGGAATTTACAACCCATGTCTCCCCTGCCCTAATGGTACCTCATACCAAATCTACTAAGAATTGGAAGGGTAGTTATTAAGAAGTTAAAAATATTAATTTGTTAAAGCACAACGGACGACGATGAAAGCAATTGCAAACGGTCACTCGAGTGACTCAGTTTTGATAACCTGACGGGTTGCATTTTCAAAGAACATCTGATTCATTGTAACGGCCAAATAAAGACGTTTCAACTTCCTCAATTTAAAATATTTTGTCAGTGCCTTCCTCGATTCAAAACCGACCATCCGCAGAGCATACTGTCGCATATATCGAATCAGTTGAGATACAAAACACAATATGCAGATGATAATGGAATATTGCTATATGAATATGGAAAGTTGACGATGGAGAAGCTGAAGTTATTCCGCTTGTCATACAGTTGAGTTGTTAGTTTGCCGTTGACATCTATGTTCAATGATAAATCCAAATATGAATCAAATGTGGAAGACTCTGTGGTGTCTTTTAATTCGAGTTCACAGGGATACATGTATATCGAATCGACATATGAATGAAAATGATTATTATTGTTGATAGATAAAATGTCGTCGATATTATAGGATTAAACATTCTTTTGGAAGAATTTATCGATGTGTAAACTCCGGACATTTTACTCACAAACTGAATAAAAGTGCCAAGCACTTTTATGTTAAGTTTGTGAGTAAAATGTCCGGAGTTTACACATCGATAAATTCTTCCAAAAGAATTTTTGATTCTTATAATTCCAATTCATTCACTTTATTAACAATTGCAAAAATTTGAATAGTTTCCCCGCACTATGTTGTTTGTTTTCAGGCGTGTATGAATACATCGCGTTTTCGGATTTATTGATGTGTAAACTCTTGTTCAGCTTTATTTTTGTCCAATCAAAACAATTGTAATAAATAAGATTGGAATTATATCTAAATGTCAAGTTGAAGGGCTCAGCAAGATATGTTTTCTTTCTTCTCATGCAGAAGTGGTTTTGAATAAAAAAAAAATCCACAAGAATACGAAAACAGATCAGCTGATAAAGGAACACAATTTGTGCCGATGGGAATTCCAACAGAATGTTGAAAGAGCTGGTCACCAAAGGTTATGTAGATATTGTTTGTCAATGAGGAATTCCAGAATCTCTTTAATATCAACTTCAGATTAACGAGAGTGGTGTAAAGTAAGTTTTTAGATGCCTGATTACTAGGTATGAATATTTCCGTGTTCCATTTTTATTGAAAAAGCAGCTGTCTATAATGTCAAAAAGCCTAGTATTTCATTTATCATGTAAGCTGTTGAAAAGTCGTAAGTTTTGATGCTGTTGATCTGGGAAGAGTTTTATGAATTCAAATTTAGTAAAAGTTCTTCTGAATTCTTTACAATTCACATTTGATTTGCACCTGTCCTACTTCTTTCACATGTTGTGGTACAACACGCCAGAAGTTTCGCTTTCAAGGCATTTAATATTTTTGCGAGGAGAAACGAAAAGGGCTTGGTCATGTTGGTAGAGCATAAAATTTACTCGTAACAAAATGACGCGAAAACCTACAGTCAAGCATAAATATCCTGAAACAAAATGAAATAAGACGTATTTATAAACAGCAAGCAAAATGTGTGAAATTGCATTTTAATGAGAATAACTATCTCCTCGTGTGTTATTTGTGATCGTCACTGCTGATCTAACGGTCGCAGTAAACATCCGTTTTATTGGCTCTTCTAAGTGTGTGCCATTCCTTTGTAAACTGCAGAGCGGAAGAAAAGTCGTATATCGCCATCTTTAAACGACGTGGGGAAACAGTAGACAAGTAGTTCCGGTTAAGACATATAACAAATCGGTGCATATCACTACGCCAATCACATCCGAGGTTACGTGTAGCTTGGCGGAATCATCCGAGGATTGTCGATTACTTTGAATATTTCCCCCCACTATGTTCGTTTCCCTCAATTTTCAAGTCACTCTAAGAAGGAGCGGTCGGTATTTTCAGTAACACGATAGGGATAGCTGCTGTGAATAGTCAGGGATAGGGTACACTATCTAAAAGACAGGATGTCTTAAACTTTTATAAATCCAAAGGTTACTCCAGTATTTGTTTGCAGGGTACACATTTTACGAGAGAGTTAGAACCATTTGTGTAAACACATTGGGAATATAAGTGTGTAATTAATTCATACACTTCATATTCAAGGGGTGTTCTTTTCCATCAACAATTTGGAATTGAGACTCCACAAAGAAAAGAAAGACGAAGAAGGAAATTTGTTAGCTTTAGATTTGAATATTAATGAAAACAGAATAACTTTAGTAAATATGTGATAACCTAGAATTGAATTAAAGGTATGAGATACTTTCTCAAGACTTGGCAATGATTACTATATACTCGTAGGAGATTTCAATATTGCTTTTGATCAAACTTTAGATACTTATGATTATTCGACAGTAAACAACCCCAAAGCCCGGGAAAAACTCTTAGAGATTATGAGTGATTAGTACAGAATACTGAATCCAACGAAAAGGGTGTATACATGGAGAAAGAATTCAGTGACGCAGGGTCGCCTTGACTACAATTTAGTATCAGAACATTTTACAAATATTACTAAAAATTTCGTTATAAAATCTGGTTACAGATCAAGTTATTCAGAAGTGATTATTGACCTTAGATTCGATTCTTTCGAAAGAGGTAGCTAGAGTGGGCTTTGGAATTTGATAAATAATCTGCCACATGACAAAAGTGAAGCAAAAAATCAAGCTGTTTAACAACTAAATCTACAAGAAACTGAATGTAAAGACCCCATATTGTTTACTATTCTGTATTGGAGATACTTCTCATAGAAATAAGGGGCATGGCTAGTTCTTACTCCACCTTCAAGAAGCGAAGAAAAGCTTGTCAATGATATTGAAACGTTAGAAAATAGAGATAAGGACATGGATTTCACTATTTTGGAAGAAAAACAAACATTCAGAAACAAAAATTACAAGGTCATATGATAAGATCAAGAGCATGGTGGGTGGAGGAATTAGGCGAGAGAAACACACCTCCTCGGTACCTGGTCCCACCTCTGGTATATCCAGAGGTCCGTGTTGGCCCAACTCTCTATTTCGCATTCCTTGTAGAGGGTTGAGATTGATCACTGTTCGTTATCTTTACCTTTGCACGAAGTATTTTTGTCACCTAGAAACTTTTAATTAGAAAGGTTGAAGCTCTTGAGAAAGGAATGATTTACAATCAGTTAGACATTATGAATGAAATCAGGGTTTTCTACAAATCTTTATATCACAATGATGATATTGAACTTGTAGATTTGAACCTGTAAATTGCAAGAGAACATGATATAGATGAACATGAACTTTTATTAGTTTTAAAGAATACGAAAAACAATAAACCACCCGGGAGTGATAGATTTACAATAGAAGTTTACAAGTTCTTTTGGAATGACCTTTAGATCTATATTACAAAAGCAGTTCAGCATATATTTCTATGTAAACATTTGCCAATAACACAAAGAATGTCTACCCAAGGGAGATAAGCTAAGACAGTTTTTAAAGAATTGGCAACCGATAACTCTTTTAAATGTTTATTACAAATTAATTTCTGGTTGTGTTGGTCAAAGAATAAAATCGACACTGGGTGTCTTGATATCTGAAACTCAAACAGGTTTCAGGAAAAGCAGGTATGTTGATAAAAATACAAGATTGTGCTTAGTATAAATGTCTGTCCGTGTGAATGTGTGAGTGAAAGAGTTGGAATTCTTGAAACCCTGTACCCCCTGGTCAGGTTGGGTTGTAAGGGTTGTGTAAAAGCCTGACTATATAACTATATACCTGAATAAATGTTGTTAAAACTGAAAAAAAGGAAAAAAGATTTATCTATGATTTCATGTCATACACTGAGTCGCACAATATACCTGGACTTTTAGTTCTTAAATTTTGAAAAAGCCTTTGACTCCATATGATGGTCGTTTGTTTATAAAGTCCTACACTTTTTTGGATTTGGCGAGAGTATTATTAGCTGGATCGAAATTTTTACAAAATGGATTTCTACCGCAGCAGTTGGATATCCAGCGCGGCTGTTGTCAGGGCGATCACATTGCATCATATCTTTTTTCTCTGTGCTGAAATGATTGCAATTTTAATCAGGCAAAATAATATTAGAGGTGTTATTATTAATGATACAGGACACAAGATTTCCCTGTTTGCTGATGATACATCCCCTAACTCTTGACGGTTCTGCAAAACATGCTGCTCTTGGCACATTAGATTTTTTTGGGTAAATTTTACGGTTTAAAAGTAAATTGCTCAAAAACAAAACAAAACATATATGGGCTGGCTCTAAAAATAATTCTGCTAAGGTATTCTACCATGCAAGATAGAAATCTTTGAAATTTTTTTCGATTAAGAGACTTGTCAATGGCGGAAAGGCTTGGGTAAATATTTTTGAAAGTATATTTGGATGTGATGTTGTAACATGTTTGTTTAATTTGATTTTGGTGATGAATATATGTTATAACTGGCAAAGACTGCAACAAATCCTTTTGAAAGGATGTACTGGAGTCGTGGCTGTATCTAATTACTAAAAATACAGTATGTATGGACACGGTCCACGCTCATAATTCAAGTTATATTAAGTACTTGTTATTTTTATATGGTAAAAGGTGGCGATAACTCTCACAACTCCTTTAGGAAATCAATACAGAATAGAGAGTTGGGCAAACACGGACCCGGCCCTGGATATACCAGAAGTGGGATCAGATGCCTAGGACAAATAAGCATCCCATGTCGACAGGTCACACCGACCGTGAGCCCTATATCTTAATCAGGTAAACGGAGTAATCCGTAGTCAAAATCAGCGTGCCAAGAACGGTCTAACAATCGGTATAAAACACCTTAGACAGCATTTGACCCAAAGATAGGTTGTATTGGCAAATTAGATCATTATAACGATCATAGAATTTGTGATATGCTGATTTTAAACGAGACTGTTGAAATTCCTGTAACATCAAATTATGTCAGCAGCCTGCCTCGATTTCAAAACTGATCATACGCAGAACAAGCTCTTGTATATCGAATCAGTTGAGATACATATACACCATATGCAGGTGATAATGGAATATTGCTATATGAATATGGGAAGTTGGCGATGGAGAACCTGAAATCATCCCTGTCATAAGGATGAGATTTAAGTTTGCCTCTAATATTTGTTTTCAATAAGATATCTAAGTACGAAGCAGATGTGGAGGACACTGTGGTGTCGTTTATTTCGAGTTCACAAGGATATTATCGAATCGACATATGAATGAAATTGATTATTGTTAATAGATAAAACGTCGTCTATGGAGCGCCAAATTAACATAATCTCAAATAATTGAAGATATCCTCAATTTTTTGAAGATATCATCAATTCATTTGATGCGCGCAACAATTTAATTCAAGATCTCTTCAAATAATTAATGGTATCTTCAATTCTGAATTATTGCACGCATTAATTGAATTGATGATAGCATTAATTCTTCAGCTGAAAAGATGTGCGTTTTAATTGAATTAATGATCTCTTCAAATGAATTAATGATATCAACAATTGAATTGATGCACGCTACATTTCAACTGAAGAGAGCAATAATTGATATAATGCGCGCATTAAATCAATTGATGAGAGCATAATTGAATTGATGCGCACATTAATTCAATCATTTGCCGAGAGCAATAATTGATTTAATGCGGGCATTAATTCAATTATTGTTCTCTTCAATTGAATTAATGATATCTTTAATTCATTTAAAGAGAGCAATAATTCTTTTAGAGAGAGAAACTATATGATTAAAGATATCTTCAATTTAACATATCCACAATTGAATTAATGATCTCTTTAATTGAATTGTTGCTCTCTTTAAAAGAATTGATGCGCGCATTAATTCCTTATACAAAAGCATTGTAAATAATTAAAGATATCTTCAATTGAATAAAAGAGATCATCAAATTATTTATATCGAGCTCTAGATTAATTATTGCGAGCATTATTTCTACGAAATTGATGCTCTCATCAATTGATTTGAAGAGAGCAATAATTGAATTAATGCGCGCATCAAATCAATTATTGCTCTCATTAATTCATTGATGAGAGCAATAATTGAATTGAAGCGCGCATTAATTCATTTGATGAGAGCAATAATTGATTTAATGCGCGCATTAATTCAATTAAAGAGAGCAATGATTGAATTGATGATATCTTCAAAAAATAAAAGATATCTTCAATTATTTGAGTCTTTATATTAATTTGACGCTCCATAGTCGTCTATATACCTAAATGTCAAGTTGAAGGGCACAGCAAGATATTTTTTCTTCTCATGAAGAAGAGTTTGAATAAACTCTGCTTCATAGGAATATAAATACAGGTCAGCTAACAAAGAAGCACATTTCGTGCCCATGGGAATACCAACAGACTGTTGGAAGACGTGATCACCAAAGACTTCGAAGATATTGTCAATGAGGAACTCCAGCATATTTTTATTTCAACTTCAGAATACTTGTGCGTGGTTTAACACAAGAATTAAAGTTGATAGAAAAGCTTATCAAATCTTGGTATGAACACGATGTTAAAATTGTTGATGATTTTCTACATGAAAAGGGTTCATTCCTGTCAAAAGAAATTTTTGCAAAGAAATGTGATATTGAGCATGTATGCCGTCTGCAATACATTAGCACTATTTATGCAATTTCTAAGTTTATGAAAGAAATTAGCTTTTCCAATTAATACTATGTTTTTAAAAGGGTATGGACCTCATTTTCCTCTGTATTTTGATCTTATTTTACGAACATGATAATGCCCCAAAATGTATTTAATAGTTTTATAACTTCTCCAAGCAACATAAATTTACGAAAATCTGTTGTAAAAAGGGAACTCAAAACCATAATTCAAATACGTATTTAGAGTTTGTTTTAAGGTATCTAATGACTCCAGGGTCCAATGGCTACAATTTAGAAACTGCATAGAATTCTGCCAGTTAACTATTACTTAATTGCAAAACATTAGAATAGTTGAGAACGGTCTATATTCGTTTTGCAACTTTGAAAGTGAATTTATTGAACATGGTTTTTTTTTTTTTTTACAGTGTACAGAGGTCATATCTGTGGAATCATCTCAGTAATCAAATACAATGCCACTTCAAAAAGAATAGGTTTTAATATAAACAGTGCAATGTTTGGTGAATTACCATTTTGAACAGAATTCCAATGCAGTCATTTTAACTTTCTTATTGCTTAAACGTTTGTTGTTGAAAAATTTGACTATGTTCGAAATTCTTGTATGGAATAATTTGATTCCAAATGGGCAGAGTCAATTTATTTGAAGAAAGCAAATAGTAAAGGGTAAAAAAAAAAAAAAACCCATTGATTATAGTAGAAAGTTTTTCAAAGCTTTTCATTAAGTGATCATGAAAGATGATGTGGGAGTGAAAAAAAAAATAACTGTCCACAATCACTGTTTTGTAATTTATGTCATCATATATACATATATATATATATATATATATATATATATATATATATATATATATATATATATATGCACAGAAAGAAATCATTAAAAAAAAACAAACGAATTAAACGTGACCTAGGTATGGCTGATCTGTAACTACATGTACGAGGATTTTCTCAAAATCTCGTGGACTGGGCTTATAACTTTTAAAGTATCGATTTAATTTCATAATTACTATATATAACCAACTATACCATCGAGTTAAACGGTACTCAAAATTTCAACTTTGTAATTCATTTAGCTTTTTGGAGGAAATTAATTATCTTATATATACTTGCGACGTCACGATTTTTTCGTGGTGTTTTACATGTATATTTTACGTGTCTTTGTGAATATGCTTTGATTAAACTTATCAGTGTTACACCTATCTTCAAATGAATTAAAGATAGGCATAATTCAATTGAATATATTTAAAAATAGATGTAATTTAGTTACGGATGGATGTAATTCTTTTGAACCTAGGTTTAATCATTTAGAGATTAGTATAATTATTCACACCTATCTTAAGATTTAAGATATAAGATATCTTAATATGTGTTTTATAAGATATCTTATAAAGAAAAAAAAAATGTAAGATAGGGCCTATCTTATATCTTTCATAAGATACCTTATAAAAGATTTAAGATATCTCATGAACTTTAGAAGATATCTTGTTACGTTTATAAGATATCTTATAAAATTTATGAGATATTTTTAAAGAGGAATAAATGTAATCGACGTGTCATACACTTGGTCATTCTATTTCTGATCGTTTCGATACTTTTGTCCAATGTTTGTATATAGGCCTAAGATAAAATTGGTTTGTTTGGTGGGTTGTTTTTTTTTATGCCCGAATAAGCTTTGGTGCGAGTTGTTATTTCGCGCTACACCGGTAAAGGGAGGTAAACTGAAAATATTGACGATAAGACGATGGCAACAAAAAAAGAATGTGAAAAATTAATGAAAGCGTGTTTGTCTAAAGACGAGCAGACGGCATACAACTCTCTGATCGTTCTTAAGAAACGTGCGAACGACAGAAATAGCCATTTAACCCTGATACAGTGTCGAATTGTCCCAGTTTTCTTTCAGCTCCTGGAGTTTGTGGAAGTGAAGAATTTGACAGACAGACGTCGGAAAACGATTGATCTTCTGTTCAGTATTCTGGGTGACTTGTGTAATTTGCAGGAATGTCGTGAAGAAGTAATTCTTTTTGTTGTTTAATGATTGTTCGTTAATATTGGAAACTAGTTTTGTAAAATTGAGTTTCATTTATCAGTTATGTCTCGGGGGTCCTTACAATAATAGTTACCGAGTTAGCAGTGCGTCCACTATAATGAGTAGCAAGATGAAGCTGTTCTCATTTGTGTCAGTTAATTTATTTAAAGGATGAATATTCAAACACAGAAATGAGTAATACTATGAATATCAGAGACATATATGTTACACAATGAGGTTAAAATACAGTTATGATAATCGTTTCATTTAGGGTGCATAGAATCACCGAAATTACCGCTAATCACCGAAATTACCAAAGAAATGACCGAAATTACCAATGAAGGGGCCGAAATTACCTCAGTATATGTTCATCTATATACCATCTAGTCACACATCAAATTTCATGAAGATTAGTAATGATTTGAAGGAATTGTTTCCATAAAACCGATTATTGTGACGTGTGAATCTGAGTTAATTCCCTTTACCGATAGGTACTCAGTAAGCGAACTATGAATAGCCAGTAAGTTCCAAATGGCAATATAAAATTCAGGACAAATATTTTATTTTATCTATTTATCACACATTGTAAAAATCAATACCATGAATATGATATTATATATAACATGAGAAATAACTCGTATAAATTTACGCTTCACATTAATCGGTTTAATGACCATAACTCCTTTAAATTGTTACCAATCTTCATGAAATTTGATGTGTGACTAGATAGTATATAGATAAACATACATAGAGGTAATTTCAGCCCCTTTATTGGTAATTTCGGTCATTTCTTTGGTAATTTCGGTGATTAGCGGTAATTTCGGTGATTCTATGTACCGTTTCATTTATGTTATATACATTTATGGCATGATAGTGAGGGAGATATGAAGATTTATTCACCCAAGAAAAATCATGTTCCCCGAGAGCAACACCCGAGGGGAATATGATTTTTCTTAGGTGAATAAATCTTATATCTCCCTCACTATCATGCAATAAACTGTTTATTATACCGAAACAAAGCAAGACCACAAAATTGTATTTGAGATTGGAGTTTACTCATCTATACATTGTACATGTAGCTGAGATCGCCCTAACAGTAACATCGCACCGTCAACGTATATATAGAAGGTACAAACAGCGAAACACAGTGATATGATAACCAGTTTTTGTATTTCCATTCTCCTTGAATGCTGATTTACTTGCTTGTTTTTGTATCAACCAAAATTAGGCGATTTTAAAACTGTATATCAGAGACCCGCATATTTTGTGCCTTACGAACTATGAAAGTAGAATGACTCAGATTTATTGTGACGTCATAATACAATTCGTCTACTTTGACGTTAAATTTATGGAAAATGCACGAAGCTGCCCAATGGGAAATATGATAGGGAGATATGATGTTTGAGAGGGAGATATGAAGTTTTGTCATCCCTGGCACGTGACTGTCTAGACCAATCATATTACGCGTTGCATAGAATTCTCATACTGAGGTATAATAATATGTGTTGTCACTAACAATTACAATTTTAATAATTGACACAATATATATCTGTTTCATCTTGTTACATCATGAGTATATGGGATGTATTGTAACTTTGATGTTGGGATGGAGACAATTATGTTGTTCTAAATAAGGGTGAGCAGATCAAAGTGCAGGTCTGTGAACTAATTACATGCATTGATATCAAACATCAGGGCTAGGGTTAGTTGGAATAATGAGGCTGTGTCTGGGGACAGGCCCTCATCATCGGGTCCGTAGGACAATATTTAATGATAAATCGTTAAAACATTTTATCTTTGTCAGGATTACATATTAATTTTTGCTCTATATAGTCAGTGATTGACTGTTTATCTGTAATTTTCTTTACATCTGTACAAAGCTTTAATCATGTAAAAGAACCTGACATACATTTGATAAGTCAGTAATAAGTGTAGAAATATATTTAGAAAAAGTTGCTGTGCATGCATTATTTTTTAAACAATGTGTCTAAGGATTTTATTTTGTCCAGTGCAGAGTAAACAAGAGTCTTTCTTAATAGCGTGCAGCACACAGTATAAAAAAATATATATTTGAACATTTTATAGGTATTTATTACTTATAAAAAGTTAATGAAACATATGCTGCAAATCAAAAATCATTTATATTGTGACATGACTGAATAGGAGTTTGTTGCATTATGCCATTGTAAACACATTGAATGAAGAAGGGTTGTTGATACCAAATGTTCCTGTAGGGAGTTGTAAAATGATTACTTCCCATTGAAAAACTAATGATAGATATAGCAAGCAAGTTTAACAATAAAGTTTTGACCTATATTTTCAGGTTTACAAGCACCTATATGGGCTGGAGTTTCTTGGTATGGAATTTAATGTTTTCAAATGAATTTATTACTGTAATAATGTGCAAAACAGTACTTGATTTTAAAAAGCTTTTTAAGCAAGCTTTGAGTGGTATTTTAAGATATGCATGTTGATTTCATGAAGACTATTTCTTGTGCACTGACAACACTTTTTCTGTTGACAGTGCTCTACTTTTGTGAGTGTGAACATGAAAGTATACAGAACCGGAGCTGTAGAACGTTGGCCAATCTAGCGAAACATCCCGGTCTGTGTGACAGCATTCATCAGACAGATTTTATAGAAACTCTTGTTACCAGGATGGAAACAACCGAGAATATCCATCACCAGCACACATACTGTAGGGCAGTCAGGTATATACTGGACTTCAAACTCTAAAGTTTTACATGCAAATATGAAGCCAGGATTTTCTGAACAAAATATATCTGATGTCAGTCTCTTCTATGAATATATGTCTGTCTTTTGTATTATCAATTTCTATGGCTACTATACAATAACAACTATATGTACATATATTGTGTCAAGAGTCAACACAATGTTTGATCTACAATGCTCCTGAAATATGCAATTATGTGTTTTTATTTTTTATGCTTGCCTATCAATGTGACTAATTATGACCAGCATTTCTTGAGAAGAAGAATTTTAAAGATTTTTTTTTTACTGTATTCCTGTGTAAAATTTTAATCCTCTACTGTGACCCCATCCTACCTCCAGGAACCATGATTCAAACAAACTGGAATCTGCACTACCTGAGGACGATTGCATACTGATATTCTTATGTAAAACTTAAATACATATTGTGACTCAAAGCTGTTCCCAGGGAATTGATGTGAACCAACTTCAATCTGCACTAAACCACCGCGTTGTTCATGAGGTTAGAGCACTCGCCCTGCATACGGAAGGCCATGGTTCAAATCCAGGCCACGACAGATGGTAGACCTAATTTATTTAAACAAGTAGTGACAGTTCCATCGCCAAACGCTCGGCATCAGGTGTGAATGTCACGGGTCCTCGGAGATGAGTGAAATTTTTTTTCTCTCTCTCTCTTGAGAGAGAGAGAGAGAGAGAGAGAGAGACATTAAACAAGATACAATCAATCTACACTATCTGAGAATGCTTGCATATTGATCTGATTAATCCTAGCCCTGTTGCTTTTGAGAATAAGATTTTCTCTTTATATTCTATAAGATTTGTTCCTGTATTGAGCCTCTCCCCCCCTTCCCCCCCTCCCCTGGAGGGGTGGGTGGGTCCGTGATGTAACAAACCTGAATCTGTACTACGTTAGGCTGTTTGTACATTAATATGACTAATCATGGCCCTGCTGTTCTTAAGAAGATTTTTTATTAATCCCATAAAAAGATGTGTAAAAATTTGTTACCCTATTGTGGGCCCACCCTGTATGGCCCTGATGTGAATTAGGTTGAATTTGCTCTACCTGCAAATGCTTGCATATTAAAATGACTAATCGTAACCTGTTGTTCTCATGGAGAATGTTTTTTAAAGATTTTTTCCCATATAAAACTTTCATTCCCTATTGAGGCCCCACCTACCCCCTGGAGGCCATGATTTAAACAATTCAGATTGTACATTATGTGAGGAAGGTTACACATTTAAGTTTCATCTTTTCTAGCCCATTGGTTCTTAGGAAAAAGATTTGTAAATGATCAAACCCAATTTTTACCTTTTCTTTTCTCCCTTTGGAATGGAACATGGCACTTCATTTGAACTATTTAACCAAGAATGCCCTGTACCAAGTTTGGCTGAAATTGGCTCAGTAGTTCTAGAGAAGTTAAAAAGGTGTAAAGTTCACAGAATGGAATATGGACAGTGGGTAATCAGAAAATCTCACTTCAGCTGATAGCTCAGGGGAGATAAATATATGTCTGTATTTCCAGGTTACTGGGTAAAACTTCACATCAGAGAGATAGAATTCTGTCACACAATGCTGTATATCAAGTGGGCAAACTGATCGAGTCGGATGATGCCACGATAAGGAAGGAAGTGTATGAAGTAATAGAGGATTATACTGTAAATAGGTTAGTAACCACACGACTTCATATCAGACTCCAAGAAAGAAATTCTCTTCTATGTAACAAATGAAATACGATTTAGTGGTTTGAATTACTAACAGCTTGCATACTATCAGCTTAAATACTATCAGTTTTTAAAATTCATACAATTTAGATCGTATAAGTTTAAATACTATCAGTTTAAATAGTATCAGTTTAAAAATGATATCAGTTTAGATTGTATCGGTTTAAATACTATCAGTTTAAATAGTATCAGTTTAAAAATGGTATCAGTTTAAATACTATCAGTTTAGATTGTATTGGTTTAAATATTATCAGTTTTAAAAATGGTATCAGCTTAAGTAGCATCAGCAGAGATAAACATTAACTTTTTATCTCACTTGCCCTTTGTAAACTCAAGCTTTCTCTTGCATGAATGAAAACTTTGTTGTCTGAAATTTATGACTAATTAAGATTCAAATGCTCAACTTTTTATTTCAATTTAAAAGCCAAATGTGTCAAACTTGTAACAATTGAATTTTTATTCCATAACTCAATGAAAATGTGCACTAATGCTATCAATTCAGTAAATTGTATTACCAGTAACAAATGACAAAAGTTCCAGCCGTGAATGTAGAGCTGAATTTCTGACACAGGGTACAGACCATACCATTGTCAGTGTCAACTAATCCTATCAATTTGGATTGTCATACCATCTAAAATTCATATATTTGTTATAATTGAGATTTCTTTTTATTCTCAACAGTGCTTTCTTTTATTGCCTTCTACAGATCTGAGCATTTTCTTCACACATGTACTACTTAAAGGATTATGAAGCCACCATTTTGTACAAACATGACAAAGATAACTCGTACATCAGAAAGTTTTTTGTTATTCGGAACAACTTATTGATAGAATAAGATATAGTATGACCTTCTAGAAATGGGATTTTGCAAGTAAAGATTTCGATGATTCCGTAAAGAAAGAATGTGCAGCACATGAATATACAATAATACGATTAACAATTTTAATTTAATTCTTTTTTTTTTTTGCACTTTAGACCATCATGTGAATTTGCAACTCAACTGATCAGATCTGGAGCTTTCAAAGTTATTGTAGCCAAACTTAATCCTGTTGATAATGAGGAAGACCAGTGTACATTTCCACTGTTATGTAAACTTAATCAGATCTCCAAAATCCGTCCAGAATTCGGGTCCACAGGGGGCTTGCAGACATTCATCGAAATGTTCCACCAAGTCACAAAACTATCCAAACAACTATCGATCTTAAACATTGTGTGTTTGTGCTGTAAGGAATCCGTTAATAGAGTGAAAGTAAGGAACTTGGGTGGGCTGAAAATTTTATGTGAAGCTTTGAAGAATGAAGAATATCATAAGATTCATGATCGCGTCATCAGTGCTGTACAATGTTTCGTATTTGATGAGGCCGGTCTCGGTATGCTTCTAGAATATGACTTGGTTTCCATTCTTATCAGTCACCTTCAGAGAGTAGCAGGATTTGATTCCACCTCAGTATCTGTGCAAAATTATTTAAGGGAGGAGGAAGTTGAGAATTTTGAGGCTACTTTTTCACCAGGCATATTTGAAAAGTTCTACTCACAATTTGTTCAGAAACAGGAAATTGATGAGCATGAACAAGACACTGTTTCAAAGAAGAACGTGTTCAGCATAGACAGCCCAACATATGAAGCAAAATCAGATTGGAATATGGAAGAGTATATGTCAGGAGCAAAGTGCAAGGAAACTTTCGAGTATGCTGAAACTCCATTTTCATCCCCCACTTCAATGAGTCCCTTGAGTACTGTGTCATTTTACTCCCCGAGTATGTCCCCTACCTCAGACTACAGTCCTCCCTCCAGCCCAGGGTGCTTAGACTCTTCAGCAGTAAATACTGATCTAAATTACCCAGTCATATGTAGCATGTCTTATGATGCCGACGACAGTCCAGGAGGATATTCTCCAAAGAAAAATGAGGAAGATGCATCGAAGTTAGGATCAGAAGTGTATTCTGAGTCAGAGGATGAAGATGACGTATGTTCAGTGAAAGGGAACTCGGAAGGATTTCAGACACCTCTCAGCAAACCAGCTGAAGAATTTCAGACACCTCTTAACAAACCAACTGAAGAATTTCAGACACCTCTTAACAAACCAACTGAAGAATTTCAGACACCTCTTAACAAACCAACTGAAGAATTTCAGACACCTCTCAGCAAACCAACTGAAGAATTTCAGACACCTCTTAACAAACCAACTGAAGATGTGAAAGCCCCTAGTATCAACCTATTCAAAAAGAAAAGGGGGGTGTCAGACATATCAGAAGATGAAGAGATTGAGGTGATTAACAAACGGAGGAAAACTGTAGCTTCTGAGGATGTAGCTATGTCAACATGTGCCTCAGCCAAGACAGAGAAGAGGAGAAATGGCTCCTGCAGCACGGAGCAGCAAATTCTGATTATTCTGTCAAGGATATCACAGATGTTTGATCCCAGTAAATACTTGGTGACATCAGAAACCATGTGTTGCTGTCTGGATTATTTGGCGTTGGTAAGCAAACCGGAAAAAAGGATGGCTAGAACACTAAGCCGAATTCTTACGAATCGCCTCTGTTTAAAAAGTTTGTTACAAATTCACATGCCTTTCTTGATATACTACAAACTGTTGAGGAATACTGACATATCGTATGGAGAAAAAATCTTGAGGTCTTTCTTGCAATCAAAACATGAATGCTTAAAAAATAAACAACGGAATAAGATGCGAAATAGATCAGACAGCGAGGACTCCACTTCATCTCAGTTATCTTTCCTTGACATTGAGGATTCGTGGTCCGCTGTGAATTTACCTACTGGGAAAAACCAAAAAACTCCTGAAAACCAAGGCAAAGATTCAAAATTGACTTCTTCAAATGAAAATACAGCATTTAGCAATCAGAAATCCACAGAAGAAGATGGGGATCTTTCATTTCCATTCCGGGCAGGACTGATTCTACTTCAAGACATCTCCACTGAAGTGGATGGACCATACGGACGTGGAGAGGTTGCGCACTGGATCCACAATAAGGATGTGGAGGGTTATAAAGATGAGGCAGTTTTCTCCCTTTTGTTTGCTCTCTGGTAAGTGCAGTAATTAATACATTGTGAACAGACTGATTTTGTTACAAAGTTGTAATCGTATACATGTAATGGGTTGAATTTTACAATACAGTCAATCCTCCTTATCTCAAACTCGATGGGACAGAGAAAATACATTGAGATACCCATGGATACAAGACATGGAGGGTTAAATACTTAAAGAATAAGTGGTAGGGACTTCTGAATCACTTGAAATATCCATGATATTCGAGATATCAGTCTTTGAGATACCAAAGTTTAACTGTATTTAGACCATCATCATGCTTCTTGTTAGTTTTTTCCCATATACATGTATTTTGATATCTTACTACCATATAAGTGGTAATTTTAGTGAGACACAAATTGAACGATTTTTTCATTATGGGTATATATATTTAGCAAGGTCTAATTTTAGCAACTTTATAATTTCAAGAAAGATAGCTATATCCTACGATACAGAATAAATATCAGTCACGGACTAAAGGGCATATGTTAATTTTGAACCCTGGTTTCCCAGGTCTTCGTCACTACCGAGGGGCAATAGTTTCGACTGTTTCCATAGAAGGCTTGAAATAATTGTTTTATTTCCTAATCTACTATAAATCAAATAATTTCTCCCATGACTGGGAAGGAGTTCATCATGTGACCAGGAAACAGTTCATCACATGAACAGAAAACAGTTCATCACATGACCGGGAATAGGTCACATGATGAACTGTTTCACCCCTGCTCATTTTATGTACCGGTACCTTTCTCTGCTGATGAAAGTTGGAAAACGGAAAAGATATGTAATATCAATTTATATAGTAGATATGATAAAATAAACTGAAGCAACTGAATTCGGATATAGTTACCTATCTGTTGGCGAGAGCCCAGGGCCTAGTTACCTATCTGTTAGCGAGAGCCCAGGGCCTAGTTATCTATCTGTTGGCGAGAGTCCAGGGCCTCTTTCTTGCCAAGTGAATGCTCTATCCATTAGAGCACAGAGCCAGTGTACTAATCAAGGATAACTAATGTTTGATATAACCGTTATAAAAAAAATCTTGTTTAAAATATTTGATTAACTCAATATTGATGACTTATCATTCATTTTTGATAATTATGCAATGCATTAACAGAATAACAAACAAATCAACATCACATTTAAAATATGTTGTACTCATCAATCAACATTGGAAGTACATATGTGTATGCGGAGTGATCACCCTTTGAAATAATATCAAGACCTAATATTGTGGGGGGAAATATTGACTATTACTGTCAGCATAGTAAATCATGATAATGTACATACAATCATTTTATGCCTACTCTAGAAACAGTCAAACCTATTGTCCTGAGGTAGTGGCGAAGACCCAGGAAACTGTTGTCAGAGGCTGTAGGCCGAGGACAAGTTTCCTGGGTCTTCGTCACCACCGAGGGCCAATAGTTTTGACTGTTTCCCAAGTAGGCATAGAATGATTCTTTTATTACTGAATCTGCTAATCGAGCAATAGTTTTTTCACGTGACCGGGAAACAGTTTGTCACATAACCGGGAAACAGTTTGTCACGTGATTGGATAATAATAGGTCACATGATGAACTATTTCGCTCCTGCTCATTTTGTGTACCTTTCTCTGCTGATTAATGTTGGAAAACAGAATAAAATATGTAATATCAATTTTTATAGTAGATTAGGTAATAATTACATTTGCGTGTGCTATGCCAATACAGTAGTCAAAGCTTTTACACATAGTGCTTGGGCTCGTTCACTGTGTATCAAAACCATGACTACTATTTCAATAGTGCATGTAAATGTAACATCATTATTATAATTACAATTCTCGACTATTTAGTATTACGGTTTTAAATCATTACTCCATTTATGGATATAGGGTTCACGGCAGGTGTGACAAGTCAACAGAGGATGCTTACTCCTCCTAGGCTTCTGATCCCACCTCTGGTATAACCAGGGGTCTGTATTTACCCATCTCTCTATTTTGTACATGTATTCCTTTTGGGAGTTATGAAATCAATCACTGTTCATTATCTTCACCTTTTCATCATGTAATGGGTTTGGGTCTATACTGTTAAACATTTCATTACATTATAATCATGTAATAGGTTAAGACTTATACTATCAGAAATTACAGCATTGTAATCATGTAATGGGATTAGATTTATACTATTTATATCATGTTACATTTTGCATGCATTATGCCAAAATCGTAGGCAGGATTTTGAGATATAATGCATAAGCTGAGCTCATGTAAATGGGTTGTGTTCTCATACTATTGACTTTACAGTGTCATAATCACATCACAGATGTGAGTTCTCAATCTGTTAGGTTTACATACATGTCCATTTCTCACCAAAAAAATCTTCCATAAATCCATTTACCAGTAAATTTCAGGCATACAACATACATGTATTCAGTACTGTCTCTTCTTAATATGCATAATGATTTCAGGGACTCAGGGATGACCCAACACTATTTCATAAAGCAGAACTTCATGGAAACTATCCTGAAACATGTGACCAGTGATATTACCCAGCATTCCAAGAGAGCATTCCTTGAGGCGCTGTGTTTCATTGGACACATTGTGTTACACACAGAACCAAACAAAGAGGCAGACAAACTTGTTCTGAGACATATAGAAAACAGTACAATGTCACCGGGAAATGTTTGCAAATATGAAAGCATTCAGTGTAAAGATATTTCATTCTCAGTTCAAAACACAATTCTCCCAGGGAAAAAGGAAGTTCTCACCCAAAGCTCAGACCTTTTCCAAGCCATGTTAGAGGGACATTACTCTGAAGCTAGGGAGGAGGAAATTATTTTGCCCAACACCACCCCATTTGCTCTGAGGTACATCCTGCATTATTTACATGGATGTGATCTCTCTTGTGAACTTCTTGGGAGTGTAACAAAATGTGACAGATCAGACGACACACTATGCAATATTCTGGATACTGTTGTATTGGGACACCAGTACATGCTGAACAACCTGGTGGAGTTTCTGGTGAAATTGCTTCATAAAGTTGTTACTCCAGAGAATGCTTGCCATATTTTCCATTTTGCATTGACTTATGACTTCCCAATGCTGGTTGCTGATTGTATAAAGCGAATGTTTTCCTCGCCGAATGTAATGGAAAGAGTGAAAGGTTTTCGGAATTTCCTGGTGGGGCCAGACGCAGAACTCTTTTTATCTGTCTTGTTTGACCTTCTGTTGGACAGGAAACTTTAAAAATATCAGAGAAATATCAATTAAATAAGTTTTACTAATGAATTTTTGGAGTTTGATGTGAGCTGTATTAATTATACACAATTTAATGCAGATAAATTTGCAATGAGTTTTGATGAGAATATTTATCAGTGAGTAGGTATTTTTTTTGATCGGTCTCTTTGAATGAGTTGTAAATTAATGATGATATTGCATGAAATGTGATGTGGTATAATAATATTCAGTAATTAAATATTATATATTAAATAAACATGTTACAGTTAAAAATAGTTTAGCGTTTCTCCATTCAGTAACTTGACTTTTATGTGATGTAAGAGTTGTCGCGCTTGTGCAGTTAATATTTCCCAAAGAAATTATTGACTTGTTTTCTTTGATATGCTGATTGTTGATTTGTTTCCGAGTCATTAACAGTTTAAATTAATTCAAATTTTCAAGTTTATCAAGAAAAAGATCATAACTGGGATATATATGAATAAAATAACATATACGTGAAATTAGAACAATGTGAACAAAGGAATTTGTTACATGTAGATATAATTATATAGATATACATGTAGCATGGAAACGAAGCTCTGTGTATATAAAGATGACAATGATTTCTGTGTCATTTAGTACCTAGTAGACGTACAAAAAGGTCGATTTGCTGGCCCTTTAATCAAGGTGCCGCTTTCACAATCACACGTGTGTAGAATCAGCTGATCAGCTGGGTATGAATGGCACGCAGACAGCAATTATGCTGTCCTTACCGGTTTACGCTGGCTCGCGTACAAGTCTTCACTAGTGCCAGTCAAGGTCAACCTGGAATAAGTCCCGCCTCCTAGAGAACTGTCGAGTGTGCGCTTTGTAAGAAATTTTCCCATTCAATGCCGGTTCTGTGAGACACGTGAAGAGGTCATTCAATACTACTATATACACTGGATGGGGAAATTCCTTCCACGGGACATTGTTCGTAATGTGATCACGTAATGTCGATTGGCGTTCAGTGCTATAAATAAGATCCTTGTATTATTCATGAAACGTAATAGGTTTTTGTTTGTTCCCAAGATGATTTGTATTTTCGCAGTCAGAGTACATGAAATAACTCCTTTTCAAAAGGAATTTTACTGAGGTCCATTCCAGTAACAGTTGAAGTTGTGTATGAGAAATAGTATACGTACGCCACAAGAGAGACAGTTTAAGATTGTTCTTGAATACAGCCGTCATAAGTAATTCTGAATAGCCAGTTCCTACTTTCTGTAAGCTTTAGAGATGACCACTTGTGAGATACTAATTTATCGGGTGATTGGTATCTCACAAATGGTTATCTCAAAACCTTACAGAAAGTAGATACTGCACTGATGAGGGTGATCGGCGGGGACATTTCATATTTTGGATAAAATATTGATTCTATATTTTTTCTCATTTAGGGATGGGGGGTAACATACGTTATCCACACTTCAGGTGCATGTGGTATTTTAAACAAGAACCATGGGCAGATCAGGGAACCCCCTGGAATTGGCCATGTAGTGAAATTTATCAGTCTGAAAACGGAGGTTTTATTTTGTTAATGAATGTGTATTGTGATACTGGTATAAACCATCATTTATTCGCCCTTCTTATAATTTTAGTAAATGTGCAATTACCAAATATGTTTTTTTAAGCCCCCGAGATCGAAGATCGGGGGGGGGGGGGGGGCATATTGTTTTTGTCCTGTCTGTCATTCTGTAATTTTGTCATTCTGTCTGAAACTTTAACCTTGCTAATACCTTTGGAAAGGTAAGTGCTAGAGCTTTGATATTTCATATGAGTATTCCTTGTGACAAGACCTTTCCTTCCGTGGGTACTAAAAAAAATTACCCTTGACCTTGGAGTTTGTCCTACTTTTTGAAAACTTTAACCTGGCTAATAACTTTTGAACAGTAAGTGCTAGAGCTTTGATAGTTCACACGAGTTTTCCTTGTGACAAGACCTTTCCGTGGGTACCAACATTTTTGACCCAGTAATATTGACCTTGGAGTTTGACTTACTTTTGGAAAACTTGACATTTGTCATAACTTCTAAATGGTAAATATTAGAGCATTCATATTGCACCTGAGCATTTCTTGTGACAAGATCTTTCTACTGGTACCAAGATATACTAGCGGAAAAAAGAAACGGTGCATTATTTAATATATGAAAAAAAAAAAAAAAAAAATAACAATGAACAAATTTTATTTTTTGTAATACTGTTAACAAATGTAATTTGTTACAACATTTCATAATCCATTAATGTTAACGTCGAATACCATCAATTTCAGCACACTCGAAAGACACTGGTATTCGAACTTGAATTAACAAAGTTAATAACAAGTGTGACCACCATTTGCAATCACGCATGCTTGACAACGGCGCCTCATTGATGCCACTAAAGTGTTCAGAAATGCTTGAGGGATGTTGTTCCAGATGTTGGTTAAAGCCTGGCCTAAATCAGCCAATGCCACTGGCTGATTTGGTAAACGGCGTAGACGTCGTTCCATTTCATCACAGACGTGCTCGATCGGCGATAAATTGGGGGGAACCGCCGGCAAAGGCAAGACATCGACATTCAGTTGGACAAAAAAGTCCCTGACTACACGTGCAACATGTGGCCTTGCGTTGTCTTGCTGCAGAGTGATGTGATTTTGCTGTCTCTCTATGAAGGGTATCACATGGCGCTGAATAATTTCGTCTCGATAGCGTACGCCGGTGAGATTTCCACTGACAATTTGTAGAGGGGTCCATCCACGTGCTGTTATTCCATCCCACACCATTACTCTACCTCGGAATTGTCGACGTTGCACAACACAAGCGTCCTGATACCGCTCCCCAACGCGACGATACACTCTACAACGGCCGTGACGGCTATCCAAATGAAATCTGGATTCATCAGTGAACAGAATGTTGGCCCAGTCCTGCATTCTGAATCGCAGATGTCGTCTGCACCACGCTAGTCTAGCGATATGATGACGTTGAAGCAGCACTGGGCGCACCGCTGGACGTCTTGGTCTGATGTTGTGCTCGATTGGCCATTATCGGGGGTATTTGTGTTTCACAAACACATCGTTGCAGTTCTGGTTGGAATTACAAAGAGAATTGCACTTGACTTTGCAAGAATCAACACGTGCCATTTCACTTCGATCACGTTACTATATAAATACTATAGTAATATATAATGAACATTAATTAAACAATTAACATACTTGATTCTAACGATCTGGCGCATCCGGGTTAATAAATTGGGTCAGGCATGCGCCAGACTACCGGGACCGGCGACACACTTGATTGTGAGTCGGAATTAAGCACGCATCACGCCGATTGAGCCGGAGAATTTTGATAGGCGAAGGCGCCTTCAAACTGGCCTCCTTGGGGCATCAGTGACAGTAGTATCGAGCGTTGTTTTTTCTAAGACAAAATGTTTTTAATTTTTACACTGTTGAAATAAACATGATTTGTAAATATATTGGTCATTTCTATGCAGAATAATGTTAATACAATGAAAGGTCAACATATTTTCATTACTATATTGTAGCCGGGTCACTTGATTCTTAGCACTTCGCCGGGTATACCCGGCTTAGTTCGATTCGGTCGGATTTTATCAGAATCAAGTATGCTAAATAAAATACTTTCTTTGTTGTTTATTAGGTGATGAAGATAGCTAGCATTGCAGAAATAAAAAAGAACCATACAAAACCCGCGTGATTTTTTCTGCAATGATTCCTAGGAAGACAATTTATACTGAAATATCGTATCGTTGACCATTTCGTTACTTCAAACGGAACAGCCAATGCACCATTTGACCCAGTCTAATTACCCCCTTCCCCTTGCACTCGTCAGGCGAGTGTAAAGGGAGAAAGGGGGGGAGGGGTAATCAGGCGAGTGTAAGGAGAGGGGAGGGGTAATCAGGCGAGTGTAAGGAGAAGGGGGGGGGGTAAACAGATTGCATTTTACCCTGACGACGCTCCATATATAACGCAGACAGTGGGTACTTTTTAAAAATCGGATCGAACTAGTTGGCAAGAAACATGCATTCATTGTCTAAGATGAAATCAATGCCAATTTTAAAAGACATATTTAGAGAAAATATAGTGCCTAAAATATTGATGTATGATGATACATGTATTCATAAATATATGACAGATTAGAGTCAAAATTTTCTCATCGATTCAAATCCTTATTATGCTTAAATATTGTTGATAACTAGACCAAAGTATAATACAGTTCTTTGTTAACGTGAAGTCAACAACAAAAATGATTTGTGTCATCCATTACAGCTCTGCACGAGGCCTTGACTTCTGGGTGAACGAGATGACGGCGAGACGTTGGCTTTATGCGAGGGTGAATGCCACTAAGAAAACACATATCGGTGTATACACGGAATGCTAAAGGGTCACATCTCTTATTCATGCCACCTTTTTCATGAGTTACGCCTTTAATGAATTTTATCACGTTCTGTTTGTAGATGTGATGGATTAATTTTTAGTGTATTATATAACTGCATTGAAAGACTATTTAAGCTAAATGATCCAAGATTCCCTGGTCTCTTAAGGAGGTATGCTACACCAGAGAAATTTGATGTAGATGAAAAGTGGAGGACATGTACAACAGTATTTTGAAGTTGAAAATGTTCAAATTTACTTTATTTTGTCAAAAAATACAGTTTTAGTAGAAGGTAATTTGAAAAAAAATTTTAAAACCCCTGCTGCACTCGAACCTGCGACCTACAGTTCAGCAGTCGGTATTCTAACCTACTGAGCTACTCGGCTAGGTATTTAAATGGAAAAGGAAAAGTCAAATATTGCTGATATTGATTTTTTCATCCATGTTTTTAAAGGAAGTCAGCCATTATGACGATGTAGAGTACTACCTTAACCCCGCTTTTATATTGTGACCTGTGCTCCCCGGGAGGAATCTCGGATTAAAAGCTTGATTATGCAATTTCTCTCCAAGTCTGTTTGCGCCGAACTTTTAATTTCAATGCGTCAACAAAACTTAAATTCCGCCGTGGCTTCCAAAGACACATATCCGGGACCGGTCAATATTTATTGGGGGGGGGGGGGGGGTTGGTTGTCAATTCCATATTACCATTATAAAAAACCTATGTCCTATGTTGTAAGGCCAGTGAAGACAGATGTGTGTTAAATAAGCGTGCGTCTTTATATAGCATTTTTATTTTCTATGATTGAAATCCATACTCTTGGACATGTAAGACTTACACATGTAGTTTTTGGAATTTTATTCATAGCCGAATACTTATTTTGTGATTTTTAATTACATGTTTTACTATTAATTTTTTTTCTTCAAAGATTCAGTATTGTCTTTAGTATATTGGACAGGAAGTAAAGCATGCATACAATTCAGTTAGGCCTATTCAAAACTCATTTGTACCTGATTCGATAAAACATTGGAATTTATTAAATGTAGAAGCCAGAGAAGCCTTCTCAATCAACTCGATCATTTCGGAAAAATATATTAATAAAAATTACAAGCCCACCATCATATTTTTCTTTTGGGAAACGATTCATCAACATTATTCCTACAAATCTAAGGGACGTGTTCATGTCAACATAACGGGGATGCATACATACATTATCATGTATATATATATATATATATATATATATATATATATATATATATATATATATATATATATATATATATATATATATATTATTTTTTTGCTTGTAAAATTATTCTAAAGCTAAAAATAATCCTTTTATAATCGCTTTTTTATGTTTGACTTGATAAATATTGATACAAATCAATTATTGTGCGGTGATGTTAATTTGCCTTTGCAGACTGATATAAATATTTTTTTCAGCTCTTCACAAAATATAGAGAAATACGGAAGCCGATAGGTGCCAGGATATAGAATTAATATTTATTTAATTTAAACTTAATTTAACTGGCGGCCGCCATATAAATTAACTGGCGGCTGCTAATTGCAAAAACAATGTAATTCGTATCGCTGAGTGATTATTTTGGAAAGATTTAGAATAGTACACAAACACGCAACATCGTTTTTCAAAGTGTATAGGGACAGTCGGCGGAGAAATTGTCTTCTACAATTGTTGACAAGCAGAAAAGGAACCTAAAATGTCTCTTTTGTCCAAACTTCGTACTCCTAAATTGGAGGGAGGGGGCTCCATTCATCCTTCAATTGATCAGTTAATTCATTATTACATTTTTACCATTCGTTACTACCACCAAAAGAGTGGGGTGGGGGCCAATCCGCCAATTAATCTTATTTCACATGTGAAAATAACTTAGTTTGCATGTGAAAATAACAGAAATTGAACGTTGTCAAAAAAATGGAGGGTCAGCCCCGTGGTTCTACGTATTTAACAGTACAATCGAAAAACAATGATTTAATGCTCTTAATTGTATATATACATGTATCACATACAAATTACTAAGCATTGGGGAGGGATTGCACCCCTTTCATTTTGAGAGAGAAAGAGAGAGGAGTTGAATAACTGGCGACAGCCATATAAATGATTTAATTTGAGCGTCGGCCGCCATATAAATTAAGTGGCGGCCGCCAGTTAAATTAACTGACGGCCGCCACATAAATTAACTGGCGACCGCCAGTTAAATAAATATTGATTCTATACCCTGGCATCTATCGGCTTCCGTAGAGAAACTAGTAGATTCATATTCATTTAATTATTGTACATTTACCTATCAATTATCATATCGCATGCATGACGTATTGTAATACTATTATGAGAGGGATTAGTAAAATGTTATAGCTTGTTTTGATCAATAAAATATGTTCAAAGCAAAAACAATTCATGCAGTATTATTGTTTATAAGATAGATAGGTTTTAGGTTGAATTAAAAGTTTGAAATACTTTATATATTTTTTTCCATTGATTTATTTATTTATCATTGATTGATTGATGTTTTCCGCCACACTCAACAATTTTTCAGTTATATGGTGGCTCAAAGTTTTTATTGGTGGAAGAAAGAACCCAGATACAATGTACCTGGGAAGAGACCATCGACCTTCCGAAAGTAAACTGGGAAACTTTCTCACTTACTGGCGCAAGCGGGATTCGAACCCGTGCCGACAGAGGTGAGAGGCCGTGTGATTTTGAGCGCGATGCTCTAACCACTCGGTCACGGAGCCCCCCCCCCCCCCCCCCCCCCCCAATTGATTTATTTAAACATATTTTATTGAGAGACTCAATAGGATCGGGCCACAGGCATATAGCCTAGGTAGGCCGTCTCCCATGCATTTACAATAAAAAATATTGCTGTCCTATCGGTGTTGAAAATAAACAAGAAGCCCATCGGCCACATCGCTCACCTGAGTCACCTTGACCCTGCCATTGTTCATCTGTTGTGATTTTTAACAGATTTTTTTTTTATCAATTTTTATTCTCATAAGAAATCTTGACCCCATGTTGTGACCCCAACCTAGCCCCAAAAGATCACAATATAACTGACAATGAATTCACATAACACAGAGATGCCTCAACACCAATATGACTAATATGATCTTGCTATTCTGGATAATACCAAGGTCACAAGGTCATCGATCATGGTATGATATGAAGACCTTGCCATAAGAAGTCTAAATACAAAATATGAAAGCTCTATCTTAATTAAATAGTTCAGGAGATATTAAAGAGGTAAGATTTTTATTAAAAGTAGGTCAAACTTACAGGTCAAGGTAACAAGGCCAAGCTTCACAAAATGGTAAGGTCTTGCCATAAAGATTGATTGATTGCTTGTATATTGTTTAACATCCCGCTTGAGAATTTTTCACTCACATATATATATATATATATATATATATATATATATAGAGAGAGAGAGAGAGAGAGAGAGAGAGAGAGAGAGAGAGAGAGAGAGAGAGAGAGAGAGTAAAGGGTTGCAAAATTTAAGCCTACGCTCGGCGCTTACGGCCTTAGAACAGCGAGGGATTTTTATTGTGCCACACCTGCTGTGACACGGTACCTCGGTTTTTGCGGTCTCATCCGAAGGACCGCCCCATTTAATCACCTCTTACGACAAGCAAGGGTTGCTGAAGATCTATTCTGACCCGGATCCCCACGGGACATAACGAAGCTATATACAAAATATGAAAGCACTACCTTAAATAGTTTAGGAGATATTGAATAGGTCAGGGATTGTTTTTTTAAAAGTAGGCCAAACCCCAAGGTCAAAAGATCAAACACCATTGAGTACAAGATCTTGCCATAAAAAATGTATATACAAAATTTGGAAGCTACATTTAAAATAGTTCCGAATATAATTATTTAATAGGTTATGTTTTCTTAAAAGTAGGTCAAACTCCGAGTTCAAGGTCACAGGGTCAAATATCATGATATCAAATGAAAGGCCTTACCATAACAAATATACATGAACATAAAATATATGAAAGATCTGCCTAAATAGTTCAGGAGATATTGAATAGGTCTTTATCACACAATATGACATCACATGAAAGATCGATTTGTTAAATATGTATATAAAAAATATGAAAGCCCTAGCTAGTTTAATGTACGTCGCGGGTTTACAGACCTTTTTTCTCTCACTCGAAAACCCCACCTGAAAATTTGACCGATGTATCTTGAAAATGTATATACTACTCTGTGAAAATTGTTTTTCATTCAACAGCACATTTTTAACTACATGTAATTACGCTTTCAACATACCATTGTTTTAATAGTAGTAACACCGTTTTCCGTTGAATTATATAGAAAATAATAGTAATTGACTTTATTCATTGCATAATTCAACTTAAAATAGATAGAATTTGGTGCTGTTTATCTTGATAATATTGATTTAAAGGGGGAACAAAAACAAGTTGAAAAATATTTATGAAAAAAAAATATGGGTTCAAGAGGCTTTTGAAAAGATTGCCATATATCAGCATATAACACTTTGATCCCTCATTGTGGCAACACCCTACCCCCGGGGACCATGATTTGTACAAATGTGGATCTAGTCTATGTCAGGAAACGTTTGGGTAAATTTCAACTTTTCTGGCCCAATGGTTCTTGAGAAGTATATTTTTAAAGATTTTCCCTATATATTTGCATGCAAAACTTTGATCTATTGTGGCCCCACCCTATCCCGGGGACCATGATTTGAACAAAATTGAATCTGTTCTATATCAGAAAGCTTTCATGTAAGTTTCAACTTTTCTGGCCTAGTGATTCTTGAGAAGATTTGTGAATATTTTCCCTATATATATATCTCCTATTGTGGCCCCACCCTATCCCGGGGATCATGATTTGAACAAACTTGAATCTGCTTTATATGATCAGGGAGCTTTCATGTACAATATAAGTTTCAACTTTTCTGGCCCAGCGGTTCTTGAGAAGGTTTTTAAAGATTTCCCTATAAATTTGCATGTAAAACTTTGATTCCCTATTGTGGTCTCACCCTACCCCCGGGGGCCATGATTTGAACAAACTTGAATCTGCACAATGTCAGGAAGCTTTCATGTAAGTTTAAACTTTTCTGGCCCAGTGGTTTTTGAGAAGATTTTTAAATGACCACCCTAGTTTTGCATTTTCGTGATTATCTCCCATTTGAGGGGTACATGGCCTTTTTTTTTTTTAACAAACTTTTATTTACTTCACTCATGGATGCATGGATGATGTGTACCAAATCTGACTGAAATCGGCTTAGTGTTTCTGGAGAAGAGATGAAAATGTGACAAAGTTACTGACAGACAGACGACAGACAACCGATGATCATAATAGCTCATTTGAGCTTACAGCTCAGGTGAGCTAAAATGTTGGAGTCCTATCAGTATGTAAGCCCCCCCTCCCTATATATGTGTCCTATCGCATTTTGCACAGATCCCAATATTGACTGGTCCATTGAATTGAACTGACATTTGCTACAAGTGTACATAAAAACTCTCATGCACGTTTTCCATGTAGAAAGTTCCTAAAGCTTCATGAATTTGTGAGTGCTTAAATACACGTACTACTTATTCGCAAAGTCTAGACATCGTTGAGACACAGATAGCAATGTTCACCATCAACCCAATGCTTCTCTAATCAAGCTACACTTATATTACAATTATGACGTAACACAATTGAGGATTCAAAGGTTTTATTCTTATTTTGAATTTTTTTACAGGGTTTTTTGTACTTTTTTTCTCATGTCATAACAATAACAATTCTTCTCATATATCATGTGCACATTAAAAATATTTATACAAAACAGCTAATAGAATAAATATGAAAAGAAATCGGGAAATAACAATTATGTTCTGTCAAACAAAAGCCCGATTTAAATGCAATGATTGTCATAAACAATGTACAAATGGCAGTTGTAAGATGGATTCTTAGAGATTTTTTCCTAATCGATCGATTTCGTCGACAACGAACTCCATGTCACTTTTCACAATGTCCAAATTGGAAATAATCATTCGGAAAAAGTTCACTAAGTCGCCATCAGGTTGATAGCCCACCATCATAGAACCGGCTTTCATCATTCCTTCCTTGACCTTTGGCCCCACTTTCGAGATTTCGTTCCACCATTCGGATGTTCTCTCCTTACCTCGGAGTCTCTCTGGTATATAGTAGAAACAGACATTGGTGCATTCGGGCTGTAAAAATAAAAAGGTTTCGTGAGCAAAATTTTACAACTGTACACATGATTTACAACAACTTTATATCAATTCCAAATTTTTTCAATACTCAAAAACTTGTGATATTATATTACCTCGGAAATAAGCTCGAAACCTTCTCGTTGTTTGACAAGCTCAGCAAGGTATTTGGCACATTCAAACTGGTTATCAATATCCTTCTCAAACCCTTCATCTCCCTTGTTCTTCCACATAATCCAGAGCTTTAACACATCGTTCTTGCGTCCACACTGGATGGACTTGTCGCCAGAATCGTAGGACACGTCATAGAACTTGTCCTGCTGGAAGAGGTAGGCGGCATTGGCAGAATGGCACTGCTCCAGTAGACCCTGAGGAAACAAAAATATCCCAACATATCATATCTATCATTTTCAACATTTATTACAGGAGAGTTGATATTTTTACCCTGGAGAACTTTGAAAGAATGAGATGTTTATTTACCTTATGTCGCGTGAAAACGAGGGAACATTGTTGTGGAACGCCCATAAGTTTGTGAGGATTCCACGTCATCGAGTCGGCCCTTTCCACGCCCCTCAGTAGAGATCGGTAAGTTTTGGACAGAAGGGCCCCGCCTCCCCAAGCACCATCAACATGCATCCACAGACCATGTTTCTTGCAAATGTCAGCAATATCGTCAATAGGATCAAAAGCACCTAGCACAGTTGTACCGGCAGTAGCGTTCACAAAATATGGAGTCTTGCCCTTTTCTTTAGCCTCCAGGATTTTCTTTTCCAAATCTTCGGGGATCATTTTTCCCTTTGCGTCGGTCTTTACGGAAATAAGGTTGTCAAGTCCCATACCCATGAAAGCCACGCCCTTAGCTATGGAATAATGACACTGCAAATAAAACATATACCATCAGCACATACAAAAATAACCATTTCCTGTAGGATATGGTTTAATGCTAAATCATGATCTTATTTTTTTTTTTTCTATTTTTTTTTTATATTCACCTTTTCTGAGGTAAATGCACAGATGTCCGGGATGCCCCTAATGCCCTTCTTCTTGATCTCTGGATACATAAAATATCTGGCAATGTTGAGCGCATACATGTTAGATATGGAGCCGCCTGGACAGAACATTGCATCTCCGTCCTCGAACCCGATTTTCCCCAGCATTTTGTCTATGACGACCCGTTCCATGAGACTGAATACTGGCGACACCTCGTAAGTGTACAGGCTAGCATTCAGGGTTTCCGTCAGCCAGCATCCTCCCAAACTATACTCATCGAGTCCACCATACAGCTGGTTAAAGAACCTGGGGTGAGCTGTAAACGGAAAATCAAATGCTCAGTTATCGAATAAAAAACCTATGTTTAATGAAAAGTTTTTAGGGGGGAAAAATAAATAAGATGCAATTTAAGGAATCGCGTAAAATTGTGAGAGAGTTTGCGTTTCTTACCAACTTTCACGCTGTATTTGATGACGTCCTGGCAAAGACTTAGAATTTTCTCGTCAGACGTTTTACTTCCTAGGTCGAAGTCTATTTTCTTCCTCAGGTCCTCGGGATGCGTAAATTCGAGGACTCTTTCATTGCGGTCGCGGGCCTTCATGAATCCATCTCTCAGCATTATCTCGTACAGTTTATCTAGAAATTCATGCTTCACTTTCTCGTGTTTCGGGGCTTTCTTTTCATGCTTTTTAAGGTCATCACTATAACTTTCTTTCGTCTTTATAGTCACATTATTTCTACACAAACTGTTCTCTTTGTTGGACTTCCTGACGGGCTTGTCGCCTGTAATAGTAATTCTCTGCTTTTCTGACGGCTCCACTTCGAAGTCATTCTTGTCGTGGAATCTTTTCTGAGCACAACTGTGCACTTTGTATGAATCTGGACAAAATAAAGGTAGAACACTCTTATAAACGTCACGCAGAGAGTCCATTAACTCGTGTAGCAAATCAGTATTTATTGATTCAAGGAAAATTCCACTTCCCCGTGGACTGTTTAACATGTGCGCGATCAGCTGATTCTCAAAATAGAAACAGCTGGCGAGTACCGGAAAATTCCAGTATAAAATAAATACTAAATAAAATACTAATTAGAAAGATACCGTTTAAAAAGTTTTAAATACTTCAAATATACGCAATCGCTCCGATATTATTACTGAAACATAATTAATTCAAGTTAACTCAATAAATTATTCAAAAGCGATAAAATGTTCCGCATATCCTTTTTGAAACGAACATATACTGTATGCCCGAGAGGGCCCTAATTTGGAAATAAATCATATTCTATTCTATTCTATACTATTAACAATATTGTTGCAAGTTCTAATAAAATTCAAAGTTTTTCCTCTAAGCATGCATCACTTGGAAAATCCATTCTCAGATGTATATCAATTAATATCGTTGAAAATTAATATGCACCACAAATAATTCTAGTTTTTATCAGGGACCTATAGGTCCCTGTTTCAATATTCTAAAAATGTCAAAATTTAAATAGAAAATTTGTAAATTCTCACCTGTCATGCAACTGGCCATCTTGCAGCTGTAGATCTACTCTTCTTCAGTCGAACAGTAAAAATTAGATGCAGAATGCTGTGATACAGTCCCTTATATAAAGAGCATGCAAGCATAACCCCACTTGACCTATGAACTTTCAGTATGGGAAATTTTATGACTTGTCCGGATATTTTTTCCGTTACAAGTAATTCAGAAATAATTAAGCATAATTTTTCAAGATATTTTATGCATATTTAGGAATATATGAATAATTTTAGGACATAACTTTTGGTTTAGAAGTTTGTTTTGTGCTTTTAATATATCCACTGGGATGATTGGAATATATTCCGTTTTTATCAGAATGCATTTTCTCGTCGCGAATTCGTCGACTCAGGAATTACACGGAGGAATTTTACCGGGGAATCTTTCAATAATAAACCCAGGAAATTTTAACTCGCCATTTACACTCCCCAAACGAAAGGATGGAACAAACCCCGTGTTATTTGTTGTTGTTGTGTTTGTTGTTTCGTGTGATAGGCCTATATATATGTATATGAATAAAAATTATGATTTTGCACGTGCATTTATTGATATTGTAAATAAATTGTTCAGTATTTTATAGAAATAAAATATTATCCAGAAGTAATTAAAGAAGTTTTTGAAAACCTTTTACACTATAGTTTGTATTTACATGTATAGAATTATGAAGATTAATATGTCCAAACTCAATCCAGGACATGGGAGAAGAATGCAGTATCTATGCACATGTGCGTGCAATACATTGTGAAATACTGGACGCCAAGTTGCATTTTTGCTAACGTAAAGGGATGAATCTTTTATATGGATTCACTTTATTTAGCAATTTTCATTTAAACAAGAGACCTGTTTGTACTTGTAACAATTTATTAATTATTTGCTATCATAATGTAAGGAAAAGGAACTAATAGCAGTGGCGTAGCTTCCATTGAGGCAACCGAGGCTCCTCGGTAAAAAAACAACAACACCTTTTACGTTGTTAAAATGTCGATAGCTTCTGGGGGCGCAGCCCCCCAGACCCCCTGCCTCGGTAATATTCGAACCCAAGCTGCGCCTATAAATAGTAATCTAAATTGTCGGACAATGTCAGTTATAATATCCTTTCGATGCATATTTATGATATATGTTCAAAATAGAAATAATATTGCACAAACGTTGAAACAACGAGTATAGCATAGCATATACCGGTAATTAAATAACTACATGACAGGTTGTGTAACATGATCTAACTCATACTTATATGTGATTGTTGTTACAGGTGGATATAGTGAAACCTTTAAATGTATAACGACAGCAGATTGAACAAATGAATGATTTAAATCAAAATAAATAATTATTGTTAAATATTTATGAAAATAAAATAGATAATATTCACATAACTGGTTAACGATTATAGAAGCCCGTCATTCTGCACTTGAAAATTGCTTTGAAGAGTTCAAAATATTCTAATTTAAAATATTTATCTAATTTCATATATTCATGAAGAGAATGTATGTAACTTTTTACCAAGAAATTTGTATGAAAATACAATTTCTTTCAAAAGCATATTAATGTAAAATTCATAGTTAAATAACTCAATTTTAAAAGCAGGAATTCAAATTTTATAAATTCCTCCAGTGGATTATATTTGTTTGATAGCCCTTCAAAATTATACCATGATTGCAAAAACCACACCATCCATTTATTAGATATTGAAATATAATCGTTATACATGAATACCTTAAATCATAATTAATTTTTTTCCCTATATTATATCTAGTTTGATCCAGCGGTATTTATAGTGTTAAAACATTTAACGTAAAAAGGGATTAGGGATTGTACTATTTGGCCAAATGAGAGAGAGAAAGAGAGCGCGCAAATTTTGTTCTCTCTCTCATCCAAGACGATTGCAGTTGAATCCGCTCCTCTTGAACTTCTTATGACTAATCGGACGCCCTTACTGGTCCTATGCACAGTGTCAAATTGATATATATGTATACATGTAAGTATAATTGTGTTATTGAAGTGCCCGGTATTTGCAATTTGTCATATATTGTAAATTATGAATTCATTGACAAGAATCAGGCAAGAGACTATACCACGTCATAACATTCAACCATTTCTAATGAATTTTGCAGTTTGTCCAATTTCAATTCTTTATTCACTCAAACCCAGATCGCTAGTACATAGATATCATGATATTTACATATGTATAAAAAAAAGTTACTAGTAAAGGTTAAAAAAATAATCTGACGAGTCGACATCATTATCGGACAAGTTAACAGAATTATCTGACAAGTTAACAGAATTATCTGACAAGTTAAAATTATATATCTGACGAGTCGACATAATTGTCTGACTAATCAACATCAGAAAATTACGTCAACTTGTCGGCTAATAATGTCGATTTGTTACATGTACATCATGTCGACAAGAGTCAGGCTGTTAGTGGTATAAGCCTTTTCTGACAAGATGCTGAGATTCTGTTTTCAAGAGTATTATCTGACAATTCAACATAAAGATCTGACAAGTTATCATAATCTGACGAGTGGGTTAAAAAAATAATCCCACTATATAGTTTTTAGTTGTTATCATGATAACTGACAAACATGACTTGGGTAGCTATGATGCATATAGGGATTTCATTGCAAAATCACGTTCGAATGTAAATATTGATGTAACGACGAAGTTTGACCCTCGGGTCAATTTCGATACAGCGAATCGAGTCCACGAAGCCGTATATTTTTCCACCGGACAATGTCCTATGAGTTAACAAAGAAAGTCGCATATATAATTTTCCTTTGAGTTTACAAAGAAAAAAATCCAAGTTTTGAACCAGTTCCAAAAGTTGAATTTATCCTTTCAAAATTTGATTTATAAAAACTTCCAGGAGACCGGAAAAACCTTCATTTTTACTTATCTGTCCATTCATCGCCAAAATAAATAAAACTCTCTCTCTCTCTCCCCCCTCTTTCTCTCTCTCTCTCTCTCTCTCTCTCTCTCTCTCTCTCTCTCTCTCTCTCTCTCTCTCAACGTGTTTAATGTGGACGTCCTCATTCGAACTGTGATAAAATAACTTTGAGAGTCTTTCAGTATGGACATGACTTCACACTACTTACCTCCACTAATTCTGATCTACAGTACCTGGCCATAAGTGAGTCATCATTTTATTTTTCCCCTATATATTTCTTTGAACTTTTTTTTGAAGAAGAAAAAAAAGTAATTGCAGCTTTACTTGTTGATCATTTTTCATGATTTCAAAAATGCAGAATTGCTTGCAGTTTCTTCATATGATTTTGAAATAATGTTATCTGTAGGTGTTGCGGTAAAATCACAGTCAAGTGCAAAATGAAAGTTTACGGCATAAATCTTGAAAGAAATTATAGTACATGTATTTTGAGGTTTAAAACATTTTGCCTTGATAATTTCATAAACTATTCTCATTGATCGTGGTATCACAGTTTGTTTAGCATCATAGAATTTTTGGGGGGAACAATTTCGCATAATAAGTGAAAAAAAAATTATGAAAATTTAGACTAAATTGATCTCACAATTTTGTATAAAATTGATTTTTCAATGAAATATATGGTGAAATAATTGAAAAGATGACTCACTTATGGCCAGGTACTGTATCTATTAATACATATTTTGTCACCCAGTGCTGTTCAAACGTTCGTGTTGATCCGATTCACAACTATTTATTTCTCTTCCATATGTGTATATATGTGTGTTTAAAATCCTATTCTATACAATATATCGTCTTTTATACAAGAAGATGGACTTGTAGAACACTTAATGCATTATGGGTGTCTCTCTTTGCGCCCCCCCCCCTTTCCTTTAGACTCTTTAAGTCTGTATCGTACTATATTTGTAATCATATTGTTATGTATTGTTGGAATGTGATGTTCAAGGTCATAGTTCAATAAAAATATACGTTATGTCCATGGTTTGAAAGAGTAACGAACATTGTTTCTAAATCTTTCACATTCTGTGGGTCACATTAATGGGAAGGCTTTTGAAAAATTGTCCTCACTTTACACGTTTGGGCCCCTTTCTCTTTCTCTCTCTTTCTTTCTCTTTACTACTTGCTATTCCAGTCACATTGTTTACTAACAGCTCTTATACATATAAGCCCATTGTTTGTTATTTAAGCAGATTTGCCATAATCCGACGAATGAAAACACCAATATGGAAATTTTCGGAATTAAGTTCACGTGAGAAACAATTTCTTTTGAATACAAAGTGTAACCCCAGGTGTACTTTATTGATCGCTGTTGGTTTTTTTTCTTTAGACAAGCCTATTCACAAGATATATACCGAACGTAACATGTAACAATCCGGCTCGGTCTGATCTTTGTATATTGATTATAAATACATGTGTGTGATACAAATGTTATATCCCACGAACAAAGTTCTAGATAGAATTAGATATATATTGTTCATGAAAATACATAAAATTTAATATATGTAGATATATAAAGAGAAAAATGCTTCAAAACTGTTTGAACCCCACCTTCAATATTTGAATCGAAGGACATTAAATCAATGACGGAGGGTGTTGTTGTTCTGGCTTGTGTTTCACTCCTTTGTGGGGGGTGGGGGGGTGGGGTGGGGTGGCGGGTGGCGGTGTTGTTCTGGCGTGGGTTTCCCTCCTTTGTGGGGGGTGGGGGGGGTGGGGGGTGGCGGCGGTGTTGTTCAGACTTGGGTTTCCCTCCTTTGTGGAATGGGGAGTGGGTGGTGTTGTTGTTCTGGCGTGGGTTTCCCTCCTTTGTTAACTAACACGGGGGGAGGGATGTGTTATTTATTGAGTATTAAAGTTCTACTATTTAAATAACCTTTTAGTTATGTATCATTGCGAAGTTTAAGCCATACTTACGACGATGGTGAAAATTTATAGTGCAGATTGTCCAGTAGGGGCCCTGTTACACTTGTAGCAGACTAAGTGCCCCTCCGCCTCTTTTAAATTGAGGGGGGGGGGTTATGGGTTCACGGCCAGGAGTTTTCAGCGTCAGTAAGTACTATCAACCAGGAAACAACGTCTCTTGGAATCACGGGGAACAAATACGTACACTGATCCCTCCCTGTCCACATTACCAAGCATTGGGGCTTCAATCGTGTTCAAGGCTTCCGTCATGCTCGTTATGCTAGTTGTGTGGGTATTGGCTCTTCTACTTTATTTATTCTTATATGCAGAGTTAGTTATATTGATATGCAAAGTAACGCCTCCCACTTGATGGTTTTGAAATCTGGGTAAAATAACATATCTATTATTATGATGATGATTATTTTCTATGCTCTTTAATCTTTACTTGTGAAGAATTTTAGAGAATTGTGAAGTATTAAACTTGTCCATCGGCTGCCCCCACCCCTCCTTTTTTTAAAGAACGACACGATACGTGCCTTACACAATCGATGATTTGCTACGAACACCAAGAATATTTTTTAAAACAAAATTTTGAATCTTTTAGGTTTTGTCACGGTTCTTTTGAGTCATGGTATGCTCTCTCTCTCTCTCTCTCTCTCTCTCTCTCTCTCTCTCTCTAACTCAAACTCTCAAATATATATAGAATAAAAAATAAACAGTACACAAAGTTAAAATTTTAACGCAAGCGCTTTCATTTCACATACCTCTGGCGTTAAATGTAAATTATTTATCTGCAGTCAGAAATTTAAATCACAGAAGATCATTGTGCAAGTTAAGAATTTCTTCTCACAGATTAAAAATCGAAATGGGTAGGTTTATCAACATTCCTACAAAGGACTGATTATTCACAAAATGCAAATTTAATTAATACCATTCAAAATGAAATACATTTTTGATAACGTGTGAAAAATACGATAACGAAAGAAAATATTTAATTTTGCTAAAAAAAAAAAAAAATATCCAAAATTTTCTACTTTAGATAATAAAAGAAAACAATATTTTGGTTATTCAACAAAGAAGAGAAAGAAATTCTTGATCTTGTGGGCAGATTTATAAATAATAACATGATATAGGCTAACAATGTATGTATGACATTTAGAAAAGAATCATGTGTTCTTGAGTACACGCCTTTTAAGATCTTGTTATTGATTAATATACATAATTATCCTATCGTTTGGTATCTCTTCTTTTCGATGTTGTTTGTCTATTTTGAACACTCTCTGATAAATACAACTTGAAGGAAATAAGCTTTAGAATTGAATATTTACAGATTACCATTCAGTAAAGTCTAATGATTCTGAGCGAAATAGAGAGGAGAAACTCCAGTAAAAGTCCATTTTTAAAATATGTTTGAACATGCTAGGAACATTTATGTGAATCCGCCTCTGTGTAATCGCGCACATGCGAAGAGAAGATAACCGGGGAATCGGCGTACACACAAACGTCCGAATGACCCAGAAAAAAACAAAAAAACTTCCCGTTAGAACTCTTTTATGTTTGAAGTTACGATATGGCGGCTATGGAAAATGGCCTCCAAATCTGAAATCGTTAGGATTACATACAAAGAATTGGAGTCTTCTGTTCACGACAAAGACAAATCACATAAAAATCCCGATAGAAGCAGTATTGATGGTAACATCATTCATATTTCACTCATATCTTATCCTAACTTTACGTAACTAAACGAACTACAAAGCTACTTTTGTTTTCAATTCAAATTTCAACGGATATTATATTAATGACGCATTGGAATATGTACTATATAAACGGTGGTGACTGTTCAGTTTCATGGAACTTTGTAATTTGTGTTTTTATAATTGATTTAGCTGTAAATTAACTTTATCTGTTACGAGTAGTAATCATTAACATGTGTGGAAGTTAGAGTTTCCTCGAAACTCTTTAGGCAGATATTCATTGATACCAGAATTATGTTGCTCTGACAAATATTTATGATATGAATGTTTACTCTGCTACCGTTAGGGTCAACACAAGTATGCATCCTCCTGAAAACCCAATCTATAACACAGGGCTAAATATTTCAGTATTCACCAGGTCCAGTCCAAAGACTATTTCTACCTACGTAGCTACTTATAGCTACCTAGGTATTTAAACCCTTTCCAGGTGGCTATTTCCACCCACTTTTTCCTTTACTTGCATTTCGTGGCCAAATGCAGGAACGGCGCAATATGGTGTGTACCAAATTGATTCACTTATATACACTGATGATGAATACCACAAAAATTGGACAAAAAATTATTAATTTATAACCTTTCAAATTTGCATCAATAACTGCTCCCAGTTCCATTTTCTAGGAGCTTAGGACCAAAGATATGTGATAAGAAGACTAGAATGTCTTACAAATCTGTATTAATTTTAAAGTTTATCTTCACACATTTTTACTTTAAAGGTTTTTGGGGAGATTTTTCATGCATTTCCTATACATTCTCAACCCTCGTAAAGTATTCAAAGTTACACTCCGAATTTTGCCGTGCACATGCACGTCAACATGATACATGAAACTAAATACATAAAACGATGGACCTGTTTAAAACATGCGCCTTAATTATTATTCATTTATATTTTCAAAAACAGGTAAAAGTAGGTAGAAGTAGCTACTTTAAGTAGGTTTAAATACCTATGTAGCTTTTAATAGCTATGTAGGTAGATATAGTCTTTGGACTGGACCTGTTCACAATAAATATGAAGTTAATGCATATAATATATATTCAAGTTTGCTACATGTTCCATCGCCTTTCTTCATTTTTATGGTAATGATACATTGATCTCCATTCATAAGCCTAGAATTTATCAAGCTCATTTTCATCATTAGATGTTCAGCTTTAAGTTGCATATATCATAGATCAGTCTGTAGACGTTGCACAGGAACCAGTAATTTTGCCTGTATTAATAATAGCTGGGGTCTACAGGGTTCGAAATTAACTCATGTCCGTAAGTCCGAGACTAGTAAAAAACGTGTCGGACTAGTGAACTCTCTATAGCACTAGTCCGTACGGACTAGTGAAAATCCGGAAATCAATCTTCAATTGGTAAAGATTTTTAGGAAGATTTGTCTGAGTCTCTTAGATGTTTGAACTTATGGTTGATTACCTGCATGGTCAAGTGTTTGCATGACTATGACATCCTGATCTTTCAAACACATGGAATGCGTTCGAGACTGCCGTTCTTCGAAAGTGCACAAATTGTCAAATTCCTGCCAATTCCGAACGCCGAGTACACATCACGAGAACGTGTTCTAGGTGTAAGAGTTGCAAGTAGTGTGGTCTGAGAACATGCACGTTTGTGCGCACATGTTCTCGTCATTTGCGACTCTAACACAGTAGTTCATAACACTATAGCTCATGACTTGGTCAATCGAGTGAATTTTATTGACTTTATTGATAAAATTTCGAACTCCTGTGACTCTAAAATCTGAGCACCAAAACAACAGGAACATCGATCTCGAACGCACTTATGGACATTTATAAAAGGATTAACTCGGAGGTTAATATTGCATGCTTCTGAAGATTTTAAATGCGAAATAAAATATGGTGGTCTCTTTTTCTTCTGTAGGTGTCAGAAATTGAATTGTTTGCAACTGTGATGTGTTTCGTTTGATTAAAATGAAGATCATTTTATGATATACTGGACGGACTAGTGAAATGCTTTGCGGACTAGTGAACATCAACAGTGACTAGTCCATACGGACTAGTGCTTGAAAAAGTTAATTTCGAACCCTGGGTCTATACCATACCACCCCCTAATTAGAAACTGTGTTAGTGTATTAAAACTAGGGGATGGTATGATAAAACCCCAACTATTATCATTAGAGGTAAAATTACCAGTTCCTGTGGACATTGTAAGTACAATATCTCATAATTAGTGAAGTTGTATGGTTGATTTTCTCCTTGTACATATGTGCAATCATGGCTAGAAAAAATTCTTTTTATTCACTGGTCATTTAGGCTATCGAATTAAATTGTTACTGATTAATTGGGAACTTTTGCGACCCGCAGTTTTCGGTTATTTCGGGTACCTGTTGCCCTAGTCCCTTTGGACCAGTGGATATGAAAACAACTGGCCCAAATTCTGTTCATGATTGAATAAGAGTAAAACACTTCCATATTATAATTGTTGATTTCAAACACATTTATTGTTGAACTATCATATTTTAACTAAGAAATAGTTTAGGAAAGAAAAGATCTAAAAGTAAAGAAAATTTTGTTTTGACTTTTATTAAAAATTGATATTTGAAAATTAGTCTTGGGCCTTGTTCTCAAGTAAACTTGGACAATAGTCAGTGTCATAATTGTTTTTGTCATTCATGGAAATGTAATGTCAAAGGATTACGAAAGTGTCGTAATTACACGACTCATTCTAGAATTCTAAGAAACATGTAGTTGAAGACAATTGGGTCCTAGGAATATACCACTTAATTTGTTCTTAGAAACATTTGTGAATTCATATACATTATGTTACTTCATAGTACAACTTAACGAGTGAAATCATTAGGTATTATTGTGCATCTGGTAAAATCCTAGATGCATTCGTGTGTAATTTACTAGCCTAATCTTTGAGGAATTTTGGTAAGCATTTAAATTAACCAGCTTTATGTGCACATGCTCTTTACAAAGCACTAGCCCAGATCCATAATTTACTGTAATTTACTCTGGCCCAGATCATCAGGCCATGAATTATTTCTCAAGTCCTGGCCAGCTAAAGGGGGGGGGGGGGGGGGGGGGCTGTCACTATGTTTTGCATCACTTGGTATACCAAGAAGATGAAGAAGTTGAAACTGGAAACTTAAATTATTTGAGCAGTTGCTATTTTTAGATGCAGAAAAACCAGTGGGTTGTATATATTCTTTTGCACGAAACAATCTCCTCAGTTAGATCTGCCGCTTCATCATTTGTTATTATGATGTCACACAGACTGTTACATCACATCTTTCCTGGCTATAATCAATGTTACATTGTACATTAGATCTACTCATTTCCTACACAAGCTACTGCATTGTGTAGGGGATTGTAAGAAAAAGGATGAAATTGAGTTAATCAATGTAATTTTATAACCAGTGATATATGACTTGGGAGATCAATAAGGATGTTTGCTAGGATTATGGGAATTTTTACTTGACATAGAGAATTTATTGGATTTGTGTATAGACTTGAAATTTTTTCTCTCCTCATCTTTTAGTTTAGTGCTCACTATATGAGTGTCCCATAGGTTAACTTGTTGTGTGTGCTGTTAGTTATAAATGTATACTATATTAGTTATGTACTGTGTTTCATAAAAAAGATACAGAGTTCTAGACTAATGGGTCCTTGGAAAAAAAATGACTTGTTCATTTATCAATTGGTATCAAGTCAATTCGTACACAAGCCAACTTGTTCATAGACAGTCAACTTGTTCATAGACAGCCAACTTGTTCATAGACAGCCAACTTGTTCATAGACAGTCAACTTGTACACAATTTTCAATAGTTAGCTCATATGCAGAATATTTCATGTATAACAGTGTAGAAGTTGACTTTTCATCATACTGGTACACAAAAATGACATATTTGGTGTGCCGAACTTATTGCATACAAAATTATATACGGGCCATTATCAAATTTCACAGATTTTTCAGTCACTCCAACAAATCTTGTTAATAAGCTATGTAAATGGGGAAAAATGAATATCCATGAATCAAGTATAAATAAGGTGTCATATTAAAATGCGTATTTTTAATTTCTGTCATACATTTAAAGAAGAAATTGACCCCAACCTACGGAAATTGGCGTTTTGAGGCTGTCAATAAATCCCGATCTTCTCTTTCAGATACAATACCATAATTAATTTCATATTTCATTTTAAAAATAAACTTGCACCATATAATTGTACTTTCTATTGAATTTTTTCATGAAATTATGATTCTGAACTTTTGACAAAATATCGTCAGAAGGTTAAAGATTCATGTACAAAAATTTCTGATAAGTGGTGTAACAGAAATGTAAAATTTAAAAATACATTGGGAAATTGATATCAAATTGATGTGTGGATACCCCCTGTCATTAGTGACATCACTTCCTGTCACCAAAAAACAATGCTTGAAACAGTGTGACCGTGAAATATTTTCAATTTTGGTAATTAAGTTTGGTTTAATGAGTACAGTTTAAAACAAGTCAATGGTGTAACACTGATTTCACAGATAATTTTCAAACTAGAAGCATGGGATGTTCATCCATAGTTCCTATTATAGATCTAATTTAGATGTAGCTTGCTGCTATCTGTATTTAAGGTACTCCTAAGGCTACATCGACATATTTAACCTCAATACATCATTGGTGTAAGGCCAAGTAAAATTAATTAGTAGATTATCATTCAAACTTCACAAAAAAATGGGGCGGGTGGGAGGATTTTATTTTTTATTTTTCGCCATGGTATTCTTGACCTCGAAAATGCCTTCTCTCATTGAGAAAAGGCTTTATAAATCATAATTACATGTGTATTTGGGTTTCTAAAAGGCAAAGTGAAACAAAGTACGTTTACGATACCGGACCGGACATAAAAATATCCGGAAATCGTAATTTTGAAAAATAAAAAAAATCGGGGCAGGGCGATCTTCGAGGGGCGGGCGGGAATGATAATCTACTAATTAATTTTACTTGGTCTAACTGTCAGTTGTGTAACAAAGAATAATGTTACACAACTGAGGAAAATTGTAACACCACTGACATGTTTGTATTATATGGTAAAATTCTAAATAACCAACAATGATAAATTAATTGATTTAGTTTATTTAGTCACAATTAACATTATTATCTGCAGGTAGGTCATTTTGGTCAAATCAAAGCCATCATATGAATATATTAGATATCAGATATTTCAAGTGTTACAATATTGACTAAATTTGTTAAACCACTGACATTACAATTTTCTCAAGAAAAGGCAATGGATAAATGCTTAATGTTATAACTTTCTACAATTTTTCTTTTGTTATTAATAGAATTAAATTGCGACTTTTGGGATCATTGCAATACATATTCCATTTGACAATTGTCTTAGACTATTGAAATTAGCTGTATATTTAATGTAACACCATCGACTAAATTGTGTTTCCATTGACAAAATAACAAGTTATGGAGTTTATTAGAAAATGGTATTAAAAATCATAATTAAGGTCTAGTTTCTTCGATTTTACAAAGAACACTTTTTAGAATATACCTTTCATCAAATTGAAGAGAAGGGAAAAGGGGGGGGGGGTTGGGGGGGGGGGGGGGGGGTTATAGACCTATCTCCAGTATTTGATGTTTAATTCTGTCCAAGTTATGATACAATTAATACCAAAACTTTCATGAGTAATATGTAAAAATATAATAACAGACACCTGGAAACAATTTCTATAAAAATTCTTCAACTGGCACTTAAGGTAGATCTATACTCGGCCTTAAATGGATTCAATCATGAAAAAATTGCCTTTACAAGATAAATATATATTCCAGTAATAGATAGACGTTGAAAAATATATATTATAACCAAGCGACGTAGGTTTTATTAAATTTATTAAGAACTAAAGGCAATGGCAGATCTGAAATTAACAAATCACACACCACATTACACATGCAACAAAATATACAATTACATAAATTCATATTCGTATTTCCCTTTAAAGAAGTCAAAATATTCCAATGAAATGTACATGATCGACTTTATTACTTTGCTTCAAAAAGCAACAAAATTTATAGTCCTTGATCAAAAAACGGCCATTTCATAGTAGAGAAATATACTGATAAAAAAATAGTTCAACGTACATAATTATCAATCAGTTAATAATAAACATTTCAAATATATACCTTAAGGTGTGGCACAACGGGCAGCTACATGTATAGGTCTACTCCCTCTAAAACAAATTTCCCGCACTGATGAAAATAGCCCGCGAAACTTATTTATAGAAGAAAAAGTGATTAAACTGGTTTTAGCTAGAGTGAGTGAATTCCTACAACCAACCTGGCCAATAGAATGTTGTGAATAGATTTCATTCAAGTAATATGTCACAGCTTAGTATTGAAAAATGTAGAAAATTCAATTAAATATAAAGATCACCCTGCCACAATATGTTAACTGACATGCTATTTTCATTGTTATTACTTCTCAAAAGTAAGTACCCCATCAATATTAAGGAAAATGCACTCCTCCTTCTTTATTTTTCTTATTAATCATTATTTTCCCAAACAAATGGGCTGTAATAAGCAACATAGACTATATATCCTTTATTTAATGGTATGTAATCATTTATTCTAATAAATTCTTAATTGGAATAAATATTTTCACAATGTATACTTTGTGAGCTCAAACATGTTAAAGGAAATACTGTAGGAAATACCATTTGACGTCAATATTGGTCTTTTCCCTAATTTTTATGGACTAAACCTTGAATTAATTGTTTTTGATTTACAGATTATTATCTTAGAACAAGGATTTGAATAAGAAAATCAAATATGTTGACATATTATTTTAGAAGTTATCAGCTCTACAAGTACACCCCCTTAAAATCTTGAAAAATTATACATTATCATATTTTCGTAAGACATGTGAAGTTTGAGCATATTTACAACCTTGAATAATAATTTGAACTATGCTAAACTATAACTATTATAAGATACATGTGGTTTACAATTAAATTTTACATTTTATCTGAAAAAAAAAATATTCTAGAGAGGCTTTGTACAATGTAAATGTAAAACGAAAGTAACAAACTGAATTTTGATGATTTTGCTTATATGATTAATGTATACGTGTAATGTGTGATAAATCTTATATCCTGAGACAAAGTTTTATGTGAAGCTCTACAGGTCATGAAATCATTTACATGTACATGAATTGGATATGTACATGTACACGTACACCACTTACGCCGGTCTAAGTAGATGCAATCTCAATAAGGAACTACTGCATCCGCCCCAATAATTTTGAAAAAGAAGAGAGGATGAGGGAAAACTGACAAATTCATGACGGTCGGTGAAATAAAACAAATTATTTGCAGCTGATCTTTGAAGCTTGCGTCAATATCTGTAACATTGTAGCAGCGAACACAACTACGATATCTGTGGTCACTGAAGCAGTAAAATGTGAACTTTTTTTTTTTACACGAGCGTACCATGTATTTATTGATGATAATTTGGAACCTATTCTAACCCGGATCCTCACAAAAGAAGTATTATCATGATGCTCGTGGAAATCTGAATTGGTCTGTCCTCCCCCTTTCCCATCTGTCTCCCCCACTTTCTGATGCCCCACAATTCCATATGTTGAACATTTGGATCATAGTAAAACTTTTACATACATGAATAGTCAATGTACACTGAATGCCTCACGGACATGTACAATGTATAATTGACACACCCTCATCCACCAAAATGTTGTTTGTTCTCCAACCTATTTTTTTCTAAAGCTATAATCATCTCTATCTTCCCCCCTTTTAAAATAAAACACCACAAAATTTCAACATAAGATTTGACTGATAAGAAGAAATGAACACCCAGGAAGGAATTGATATCGGATATTCATATATCGTATCGCCATGTAAAAATCAAATGGATATCGTTAGAATATCACATTTCGGAAAATGGAAGCGTGGTTCCGCATTTACATTTGATTGTGACGTAGGCCAAGTATAGGTCTACTTTAATTACAATAAGAAATGGTAAATTTTCTATATATTCCTTATAATGATGCAATCACTTGAGGATCTCAATGTGCTGTGCGCCCTTTGTATTGGGGGGGGGGGGGGGTAACTCGTGCTGCAATGTGAAAAATGGATCCCATTGGAAAGGTAGTTATTGAAAAGAAGACACACTTAAACAATGTCCATTTGGAAACATACACATGTAATCACTATGACCATTTTACCCCACCCTGATACCACACCCCTACCCCATTTCCAATTTTGGTAAAAGACAGACCTGCTCCTTCTAAGTATCCAATTACTTTAAAGTTAGTATCAAAAGCATTAAGGAAAATGTTACTTAAATGATTTACACATACACACTATATGCTAAGATTGGTCCCCACCCTGGACTCACTGAATCAGAACCTTAATCCTATACCCCAGGGACCATGAAATGTACAATTTTGGCAGAGGACTTCCTGCTCTTCATGAAATTTAGTTTTCCTTACAGATTTGCGGTTGTAAAGAAAATGTTTGAAACTGGGTCAATTTTTGTTCATCCCCTGAGGCCCCAGGGGTGTAGGTGTCCTGAAATTTACAATTTATCCCCCCTTGTCCCAAGGATGCATCAGAATTTGGAATGGTAGTTATCAAGAAGTTAAAATCATTCAATTGTTAATGTACAACGCATGACAATAGACACAGACCAAAAGCAATAGGTCACCTGGTTAACTCAGGTGACCTAATAAAGATGTATATTTGAAATTTGTATTTGGTGTAAGTATATTGACACTTTTAGTGATCACCTTTGACATAATTTATTATTGCATATGCAACTTACACAAACACTATGATCAGTGGAGTAACGACAATATAAGTGGTGTAACACACACCTTCATTATTTGTACGTACAAGCAAAAATATTCTTGTCCGATTTCTTTTTCATTGAAAGGAAATGTATGAAATTATTCAAGGGAGTTGTATTGATTAATTTTTAGCTTTACTGTTAAAGTGCTTGGGTCCACTTCGGTTATTTTTATGTCAGTGGTGTAATTTACTTGTCAGTGGTCAAACACATTTTGTCATTGGTGTTACATAAACAATTTTCTTGATCGCAGACAAAGATGGTCATATATCAGTATCAAACTTTTCTTAAAATAAGATTTAAATGAATCTATTTAATCTGTAATAATATTTTTGTGTCATTTTGTAATAATGCAGGTATCATGTTAAAAAGAGAGGAAGGTTTTTAAAATAGTGTCTCAGATATACCATTTTGTGTCAGTTTAATTATAGAATTACTGAGTTTTTTAAACATCAGACCAAAATATATCAATTTTAATGCTTTTTTGCAATTATCATGCCATTTTCAAGTATATGGTATTATTACTTATCCATTTTCCCCTTTATTATATATTTGTTACACCATTGACAGATTTGTTCTACCTATTCACCTTTGACCCCATTTTTTTTGGCAATGGGGCACATTTCATGTTTGCAAAATTTAATATGTTTTACCGTAATGTTTGATAAACATGTTATGCTAAAAAAAAAAATTGGAATTTAGAGCTATACATTTCTTGTCATTTCTAACTCTGAAAAATCTGCGAAATTTGAAAATGACCCATACATGTATTGTATCAGTTGAATGGTCAATATGTAGAATATAAAAAAAATGAGAATTTATTTCTATCATCGATTAATGCCAGTTTGTCATGCATCTACCTTCGTAAGCTACAAATGAAGGTAAATTTTGTTAATGTAAGTGTAATGCAAAGAAATGTGACATACTTGTACTTAGGTCCATGGGAATCAGAGATTTATCTAGGCTATAGAAATTAACATCTAAAAGCTGGATAAATCCCTGGAGGTGGAATGAATGAGGACAAGCAGAGAATGATGGTCTTTTAATGGCATACAGCATGTTTACATCTCTGAATATTTCAATGACTATGTTGTCGACACTCCAATGTAACAGTTTGTATACATACGCCAACATACGCCAACAAAGAATAATACGCCATTTACAGGTATCTCATACACAATGGAGGGGAAAAGAGCGCTGTGGACATGTCGGTACTCTGCTCTGTAGGCCACAGTTACGTTGCAGTTAATTATGTTCCCCAAACAAAGTTTGGGAACATATTGGTTTTACTCTGTTTCTTATTATTATGTTCCCCAAACGAAGTTTGGGAACATATTGGTTTTACTCTGTTTCTTATTATTATTATTATGTTCCCCAAACGAAGTTTGGGAACATATTGGTTTTACTCTGTTTCTTATTATTATTATTTTTCTTTCTTTCTTCTTGGGACTTTTTTGTCCACGAGTGTTCTCAGAAACTACTCAAGGGATCAATATGAAACCTTTTTAGGATGATAGTATAGCATATGTAGATGTGCGGAACGAATGTCATTTTCTCTGAAAATGCATGCATGTGCATGCACGTGCATAGGATTTTTTGTTTACAAACTTTGGAATGCGGCTAACTTTTTTATTTTTCAATGAAATCGTTTGCTATTTATATCGTAGGTATATCTTGGGACCATTAACTGTTTGGCATCGTCAAAATTTCAATTCTGCACGTGCATGCACGTGTGCTTCAATTTGATTGGATAATACAAAACCGTTTATAACATTCATGCCAATTAAAGAAATTTGATGATATTTACAGGATAGGTAGACATGCCAAATATCTACAGATCGATGTAACAAAAATTGCAAACGCGCATGCGCACGCACGTGCATTGTCTTTTGAAGGTTCAATTCTTTCCATGACCATAACTTTTTTGTTTTTTGTCAAAATCTTTTCAAACTTGTATTGTATATGTATCTTGATATTCTTAACAAAAGCGTACAGTCATAATTACCATCCGGCACGTGCATGCACGTGTGCTAAATTGTGATTGGACGATTTTCAAATCGCCATAACTTTCTTATAAATGATGGAAACAATATAAAATTTATACTGTAAGTATATCTATCAAATGTCTATTGAATGACATCAACATTGATGCTGAGTCATGCTCACGTGCCCGTGTATGCACGTGCATAGCTTTTCTTTCATTTTTCGGGTACTAAAATGGTTATAACTATTGAATTAAAAACTGCAATGAATTCAAATTTACCCTGAGGATCTATGATATGAATGTCTATGAAATGGTGTCAACAAATTTTCCATTATTAAAATTGCGTGTGCGTGAATGCGCGTGCATTGTAATTTTTGACGTCTAAATTCAAGTATTGGTCTATAACATTTTTAAATTGCAATGAATAGGATTGAAATTTAGGTTGCAGGTATGTTTTGGGCCTCTGAATTTATTAATAGTGTCAAAATCACTTCCCTGCACGCGCATGCACGTGCTCTTAATTCTGATTGGACGATTTTGAAATCTCAATAACTTTCTTATGAGTGAAGCAATCAATACCAAATTTATATAGTAAGTATATTGTTCAAATGACTATTCATTAGCATCAACAAAATTGCTGTGTCTTACTCACGCGCACGTGTATGCACGTGCATTGATTTCGGTCTTTTTAGTTTTGAGTTGCCGTTAATTTCTCGTTATTCACTGAACTGTTGTGAAACTTCTCTTGTACTCATATAGTAAGACTTGTAATGTATCGAGATGGTCAAATTACTTATCAGCACGTGCATACACGTACGTGCACGTGAAGAAAACTCTCAGATCTTTATAACTGATTTGTATTAGCATGAAATGGACTGAACGTTATAAAATAGTTATCTATTCACATGCTACACAGTTTGCCATAGTCAAAACCACTTGTACTCAAATAAATGGCACCACTTCCTAAATGGGGGAATGTTTGGGGAACATCTGTAACGGTCCCCGTTACAATAAGTACTAGTTATTATTATTATTCTTTCTTTCTTCTTGGGACTTTTTTGTCCACGAGTGTTCTCAGAAACTACTCAAGGGATCAATATGAAACCTTTTTAGGATGATAGTATAGCATATGTAGATGTGCGGAACGAATGTCATTTTCTCTGAAAATGCATGCATGTGCATGCACGTGCATTGGATTTTTTGTTTACAAACTTTGGAATTAGTCTAACTTTTTTATTTTTTGATGAAATCGTTTCCTATTTATATGGTATGTATAACTTGGGACCCTTAACTGTTTGGCATCGTCAAAATTTCAATTCTGCACCCGCATGCACGTGTGCTTCAATTTGATTGGATAATACAAAACCGTTTATAACATTCATACCAATTAAGGGAATTTAATGATATTTACAGGATAGGTAGACATTTCAAATATCTACAGATCGATGTAATAAAAATTGCAAACGCGCATGCGCACGCACGTGCATTGTCTTTTGAAGGTTCAATTCTTTCAATGACCATAACTTTGTTGTTTTTTGTCAAAATCTTTTCAAACTTGTATTGTATATGTATCTTGATATTCTTAACAAAAGTGTACAGCCATAATTACCATCCGGCACGTGCATGCACGTGTCCTAAATTGTGATTGGACGATTTTCAAATCGCCATAACTTTCTTATAAATGATGGAAACAATATGAAATTTATACTGTAAGTATATCTATCAAATGTCTATTGAATGACATCAACATTGATGCTGAGTCATACTCACGTGCGCGTGTATGCACGTGCATAGCTTTTCTTTCATTTTTCGGGTACTAAAATGGTCATAACTATTGAATTAAAAACTGAAATGAATTCAAATATACCCTGAGGATCTATGATATGAATGTCTATGAAATGGTGTCAACAAATTTTCCATTATCAAAATCGCGTGTGCGTGAATGCGCGTGCATTGTAATTTTTGACGTCTAAATTTGAGTATTGGTCTATAACATTTTGAGATTGCAATGAATAGGTTTGAAATTTAGGTTGTAGGTATGTTTTGGGCCTCTCAATTTACTAATAGTCTCAAAATCATTTCCCTGCATGCGCATGCACGTGCGCTTAATTCTGATTGGACGATTTTGAAATCCCAATAACTCTCTTATGAGTGAAGCAATCGATACCAAATTCATATAGTAAGTATATTATTCAAATGTCTATTGAATAGTATCAACAAAATTGTTGTGTGGTACTCACACGCACGTGTATGAACGTGCATTGATTTCGGTCTTTGTAGTTTCGAGTTGCCGTTATTTTTGTCGTTTTTCATTGAACAGTTGTAAAACTTCTCTTGTACTGATATAGTAAGACTTCTAATGTATTGAGATGGTTGAATTATTCATATGCACGTGCATGCACGTACGTGCATGTGCACAAAACTCTCAGATCTTTATAACTGATTTGAACTAGTATGAAATGGACTGAACGTTATAAGATAGTTATATATTCACATGTTTCACAGTTTGCAATGGTCAAAACCACTTGTACTCAAATAAATGACACCACTTGCTAAATGGGGGAATGTTTGGGGAACATGTGTAACGGTCCCCGTTACAATAAGTACTAGTTATTATTATTATTATTCTTTCTTTATTCTTGTCACCCTTTTTTGTCCACGAGTGTTCTCAGAAACTACTCAAGGGATCAAGATGAAACCTTTTTAGGATGATAGAATACCCTATGTAGATGTGCGGAACGAAGGTCATTTTGTCTGAAAATGCATGCATGTGCATGCACGTGCATTGGATTTTTTGTTTACAAACTTTGGAATGCGTCTAACTTTTTTATTTTTCAATGAAATCGTATGATATTTATATTGCAGGTATAACTTGAGACCCTTAACCGTTTGGCATCGTCAAAATTTCAATTCTGCACGTGTATGCACGTGTGCTTCAATTTGATTGGATAATACAAAACCGTTTATAACTTTCATGTAAATTAAGACAATTTGATGATATTAACAGGATAGGTAAAGATATTAAATATCTATAAATTTTTGTAATAAAAATTGCAAACGCACATGCGCACGCACGTGTATTGTCTTTTGAAGTTTCAATTCTTTCAATGACCATAACTTTTTTGTTTTTGGTCAAAATCTTTTCAAACTTGTATTGTATATGTATCTTGATATTCTTAAGAAAAGTGTACAGTCATAATTACCATCCGGCACGTGCATGCACGTGTGCTAAATTTTGATTGGACGATTTTCAAATCGCCATAACTTTCTTATAAATGATGGAAGCAATATGAAATTTATACTGTAAGTATATCTATCAAATGTCTATTGAATGAGATCAACATTGATGCTGAGTCATACTCACGTGCACGTGTATGCACGTTCATATCTTTTCTTTCATTTTTCGGATACTAAAATGGTCATAACTATTGAATTAAAAACTGAAATGAATTCAAATTTACCCTGAGGATCTATGATATGAATGTCTATGAAATGGTGTCAACAAATTTTCCATTATCAAAATCGCATGCGCGTGAATGCGCGTGCATTGTAATTTTGACGTCTAAATTTAAGTATTGGTCTATAACATTTTGAGATTGCAATGAATAGGTTTGAAAATTAGGTTGCAGGTGTGTTTTGGGCCTCTCAATTTATTAATAGTCTCAAAATCATTTCCCTGCACGCACATGCACGTGCGCTTAAATCTGATTGGACGATTTTGAAATCCCAATAACTTTCTTATGAGTGAAGCAATCGATACCAAATTCATATAGTAAGTATATTGTTCAAATGTCTATTGAATAGCATCAACAAAATTGTTGTGTGGTACTCACTCGCACGTGTATGCACGTGCATTGATTTCGGTCTTTGTAGTTTTGAGTTGCCGTTAATTTGTCGTTTTTCATTGAACAGTTGTGAAACTTCTTTTGTACTCATATAGTCAGACTTCTAATGTATCGAGATGGTCGAATTATTTATATGCACGTACGTGCACGTGCACAAAACTCTCAGATCTTTATAACTGATTTGAACTAGTATGAAATGGACTGAACGTTATAAGATAGTTATATATTCACATGCTACACAGTTTGCAATGGTCAAAACAACTTGTACTGAAATAAATGTCACCACTTACTAAATGGGTGAATGTTTGGGGAACATGTGTAACGGTCCCCGTTACAATAAGTACTAGTTTATTCCATGCTTCGAGTGTTCAAGCAATGTTTTTACTGCATTGCAACAGCATGGGTTTTATTTTCAGCGTTTTTTTTTCATGTATGTATGACAATTATCAAAACTGTCACAGATGTGCTAAATATTTTCTAAGTGCACACTAGGAGAATGTGTTGCACAATTAAGAGTACCAACTACTTATCTTGCATTATGCTCAGGATAAATAACTCATTTAAAAAACAACTAATGATTCCTGTGAGTATGATCTTAATGTGAGATGCAGATAGGTAGATTGACAGACTGGTAATACTTCACATGGAAATTTAAATGCAAATTCCAATTTAGGTATTTGCTTAAATCACTTTTATTATGTGTTTTTTCACCATCCCAAGTAGACTTGCTGAAGTCTCTATGTTGTTTTTATTACTTTATCATTTCGTTCAAATTTTTTTGTGTTTCAGAAGTCTAAATATCTGCTCTCTACCATACTTAATGTCACCAAACATAGATGTTTGGCATTATTAAAAAGTATTAAAGAGAGCAATGATTATCAAACATAGAGACTTGAGCAAGTCTACATCCCAAGCTCTTAATGTGTAATGTGCATTTATGCACAGGGACTCATGTTTTGGGCTATTAAACAAGATAAAAGATACCAGCATTTTAAATGTATGATAACTTTCTTTATCACGCCTCAGACAAAATTGTTGAAATCTAATTGCTCAGATCTTGGTCACATGATGCCGTGAAAAAAACCGTATCATGCGAGTAAAATCCGTATTGGGCGAGTAATTTTATTTATCGTCGGGTTTGACTTGCAGCTGTGTCAAAAGGAAAGACATTTGACTAAGTTGTATGATATAGACCCCCGCATATACAGTTAGAGGTCTTCGACGTGATAACTTCGTCACACAGTTAGTTAGTGACCTGATACGGAAAAATACATGGTGTGAAAAGAAAACCCGTATATACGGGCTTTGCCTCGCCCGATACAGGTTTTCTTTTCACACCATGTATTTTTCCGTATAAGGTCACTAACTAACTGTGTAACTAATAATGTTTTACTTGTTATTTGTATATAGTGTGATTGTTAAAAGCAACTGTACTAAGACCATGAAGACTAAGTAAATTTCCAAATAATTGATATACGTGTACAAGTATACAGGTACATGTATGCAGGGCCTTCCTGGAGTTGCTGAATTTCATGTTTTCACCCCCCTCCATCCACTTCATTTCTCTAGAAGAGTTTTAAAGGAGACTAAGATATGTTTTAACTGATGATCTACATATGATTTTTTAGATACTCAAAAAAGGCGAAACAAACGACCCACCCGAGGTATATACCAACTTCCAAGAAGGTCCCCTAAATATTAATCATTATTTTCCCAAACAAATGGGCTGTAATAAGCAACATAGACTATATATCCTTTATTTAATGGTATGTAATCATTTATTCTAATAAATTCTTAATTGGAATAAATATTTTCACAATGTATACTTTGTGAGCTCAAACATGTTAAAGAAAATACTGTAGGAAATACCATTTGACGTCAATATTGGTCTTTTCCCTAATTTTTATGGACTAAACCTTGAATTAATTGTTTTTGATTTACAGATTATTATCTTAGAACAAGGATTTGAGTAAGAAAATCATATGTTGACGTATTATTTTAGAAGTTATCAGCTCTACAACAAGTACACCCCCTTAAAATCTTGAAAAATTATCCATTATCATATTTTCGTAAGGCATGTGAAGTTTGAGCATATTTACAACCTTGAATAATAATTTGAACTATGCTAAACTATAACTATTATAAGATACATGTGGTTTACAATTAAATTTTACATTTTATCTGAAAAAAAAATATTCTAGAGAGGCTTTGCACAATGTAAATGTAAAACGAAAGTAACAAACTGAATTTTGATGATTTTGCTTATATGATTAATGTATACGTGTAATGTGTGATAAATCTTATATCCTGAGACAAAGTTTTATATGAATCTCTACAGGTCATGAAATCATTTACATGTACATAAATTGGATATGTACATGTACACGTACACCACTTACGCCGGTCTAAGTAGATGCAATCTCAATAAGGAACTACTGCATCCGCCCCAATAATTTTGAAAAAGAAGAAGAGGATGAGGGAAAACTGACAAATTCATGACGGTCGGTGAAATAAAACAAATTATTTGCAGCTGATCTTTGAAGCTTGCGTCAATATCTGTAACATTGTAGCAGCGAACACAACTACGATATCTGTGGTCACTGAAGCAGTAAAATGTGAACTTTTTTTTTTTACACGAGCGTACCATGTATTTATTGATGATAATTTGGAACCTATTCTAACCCGGATCCTCACAAAAGAAGTATTATCATGATGCTCGTGGAAATCTGAATTGGTCTGTCCTCCCCCTTTCCCATCTGTCTCCCCCACTTTCTGATGCCCCACAATTCCATATGTTGAACATTTAGATCATAGTAAAACTTTTACATACATGAATAGTCAATGTACACTGAATGCCTCACGGACATGTACAATGTATAATTGACACACCCTCATCCACCAAAATGTTGTTTGTTCTCCAACCGATTTTTTTCTAAAGCTATAATCATCTCTATCTTCCCCCTTTTAAAATAAAACGCCACAAAATTTCAACTTAAGATTTGACTGATAAGAAGATAAGAACACCCAGGAAGGAATTGATATCGGATATTCATATATCGTATCGCCATGTAAAAATCAAATGGATATCGTTAGAATATCACATTTCGGAAAACGGAAGTGTGGTTCCGCATTTACATTTGATTGTGACGTAGGCCAAGTATAGGTCTACTTTAATTACAATAAGAAATGGTAAATTTTCTATATATTCCTTATAATGATGCAATCACTTGAGGATCTCAACGTGCTGTGCGCCCTTTGTATTGGGGTGGGGTGGGGGTGGGGTGGGTGGGGGAGGGGGTAACTCGTGCTGCAATGTGAAAAATGGATCCCATTGGAAAGGTAGTTATTGAAAAGAAGACATACTTAAACAATGTCCATTTGCAAACATACACATGTAATCACTATGACCATTTTACCCCACCCTGATACCACACCCCTACCCCATTTCCAATTTTGGTAAAAGACAGACCTGCTCCTTCTAAGTATCCAATTACTTTAAAGTTAGTATCAAAAGCATTAAGGAAAATGTTACTTAAATGATTTACACATACACACTATATGCTAAGTTTGGTCCCCACCCTGGACTCACTGAATCAGAACCTTAATCCTATACCCCAGGGACCATGAAATGTACAATTTTGGCAGAGGACTTCCTGCTCTTCATGAAATTTAGTTTTCCTTACAGATTTGCGGTTGTAAAGAAATGTTTGAAACTGGGTCAATTTTTGTTCATCCCCTGAGGCCCCAGGGGTGTAAGTGTCCTGAAATTTACAATTTATCCCCCCTTGTCCCAAGGATGCATCAGAATTTGGAATGGTAGTTATCAAGAAGTTAAAATCATTCAATTGTTAATGTACAACACATGACAATAGACACAGACCAAAAGCAATAGGTCACCTGGTTAACTCAGGTGACCTAATAAAGATGTATATTTGAAATTTGTATTTGGTGTAAGTATATTGACACTTTTAGTGATTACCTTTGACATAATTTATTATTGCGTATGCAACTTACACAAACACTATGATCAGTGGAGTAACGACAATATAAGTGGTGTAACACATACCTTCATTATTTGTACGTACAAGCAAAAATATTCTTGTCCAATTTCTTTTTCATTGAAAGGAAATGTATGAAATTATTCAAGGGAGTTGTATTGATTAATTTTTAGCTTTACTGTTAAAGTGCTTGGGTCCACTTCTGTTATTTTTGTGTCAGTGGTGTAATTTACTTGTCAGTGGTCAAACACATTTTGTCATTGGTGTTACATAAACAATTTTCTTGATCGCAGACAAAGATGGTCATATATCAGTATCAAACTTTTCTTAAAACAAGATTTAAATGAATCTATTTAATCTGTAATAATATTTTTGTGTCATTTTGTAATAATGCAGGTATCATGTTAAAAAGAGAGGAAGGTTTTTAAAATAGTGTCTCAGATATATCATTTTGTGTCAGTTTAATTATAGAATTACTGAGTTTTTTAAACATCAGACCAAAATATATCAATTTTAATGCTTTTTTGCAATTATCATGCCATTTTCAAGTATATGGTATTATTACTTATCCATTTCCCCCTTTATTATATATTTGTTACACCATTGACAGATTTGTTCTACCTATTCACCTTTGACCCCATTTTTTTTGGCAATGGGGCACATTTCATGTTTGCAAAATTTAATATGTTTTACCGTAATGTTTGATAAACATGTTATGCTAAAAAAAAAAATTGGAATTTAGAGCTATACATTTCTTGTCATTTCTAACTCTGAAAAATCTGCGAAATTTGAAAATGACCCATACATGTATTGTATCAGTTGAATGGTCAATATGTAGAATATAAAAAAAATGAGAATTTATTTCTATCATCGATTAATGCCAGTTTGTCATGCATCTACCTTCGTAAGCTACAAATGAAGGTAAATTTTGTTAATGTAAGTGTAATGCAAAGAAATGTGACATACTTGTACTTAGGTCCATGGGAATCAGAGATTTATCTAGGCTATAGAAATTAACATCTAAAAGCTGGATAAATCCCTGGAGGTGGAATGAATGAGGACAAGCAGAGAATGATGGTCTTTTAATGGCATACAGCATGTTTACATCTCTGAATATTTCAATGACTATGTTGTCGACACTCCAATGTAACAGTTTGTATACATACGCCAACATACGCCAACAAAGAATAATACGCCATTTACAGGTATCTCATACACAATGGAGGGGAAAAGAGCGCTGTGGACATGTCGGTACTCTGCTCTGTAGGCCACAGTTACGTTGCAGTTAATTTATTCCATGCTTCGAGTGTTCAAGCAATGTTTTTACTGCATTGCAACAGCATGGGTTTTATTTTCAGCGTTTTTTTTTCATGTATGTATGACAATTATCAAAACTGTCACAGATGTGCTAAATATTTTCTAAGTGCACACTAGGAGAATGTGTTGCACAATTAAGAGTACCAACTACTTATCTTGCATTATGCTCAGGATAAATAACTCATTTAAAAAACAACTAATGATTCCTGTGAGTATGATCTTAATGTGAGATGCAGATAGGTAGATTGACAGACTGGTAATACTTCACATGGAAATTTAAATGCAAATTCCAATTTAGGTATTTGCTTAAATCACTTTTATTATGTGTTTTTTCACCATCCCAAGTAGACTTGCTGAAGTCTCTATGTTGTTTTTATTACTTTATCATTTCGTTCAAATTTTTTGTGTTTCAGAAGTCTAAATATCTGCTCTCTACCATACTTAATGTCACCAAACATATGTTTGGCATTATTAAAAGTATTAAAGAGAGCAATGATTATTAAACATAGAGACTTGAGCAAGTCTACATCCCAAGCTCTTAATGTGTAATGTGCATTTATGCACAGGGACTCATGTTTTGGGCTATTAAACAAGATAAAAGATACCAGCATTTTAAATGTATGATAACTTTCTTTATCACGCCTCAGACAAAATTGTTGAAATCTAATTGCTCAGATCTTGGTCACATGACGCCGTGAAAAAAACCGTATCATGCGAGTAAAATCCGTATTGGGCGAGTAATTTTATTTATCGTCGGGTTTGACTTGCAGCTGTGTCAAAAGGAAAGACATTTGACTAAGTTGTATGATATAGACCCCCGCATATACAGTTAGAGGTCTTCGACGTGATAACTTCGTCACACAGTTAGTTAGTGACCTGATACGGAAAAATACATGGTGTGAAAAGAAAACCCGTATATACGGGCTTCGCCTCGCCCGATACGGGTTTCTTTTCACACCATGTATTTTTCCGTATAAGGTCACTAACTAACTGTGTAACTAATAATGTTTTACTTGTTATTTGTATATAGTGTGATTGTTAAAAGCAACTGTACTAAGACCATGAAGACTAAGTAAATTTCCAAATAATTGATATACGTGTACAAGTATACAGGTACATGTATGCAGGGCCTTCCTGGAGTTGCTGAATTTCATGTTTTCACCCCCTCCATCCACTTCATTTCTCTAGAAGAGTTTTAAAGGAGACTAAGATATGTTTTAACTGATGATCTACATATGATTTTTTAGATACTCAAAAAAGGCGAAACAAACGACCCACCCGAGGTATATACCAACCTCCAAGAAGGTCCCCTAAAGTACAAGAAGATCAGGGGGAGAGCTGGGAAGGAGAGGAGACACCTAGTACTGACAGCAAGGAGAATAGCTCAGAGAGGGAGGTTAGTAGAACAGCTCAGAGAGAGAACAGCTCAGTGAGGGAGGTTAGTAGAACAGCTCAGAGAGAGAGAAAGAGAGAGAGAGAGAGAGAGAGAGAGAGAGAGAGAGGTAAAATAAAGAGAGAGAGAGACTATGTATAATCTTATGACAGGGTCTTCATGATATGTTGATACTTATATAATGGGGTGATGCTGTAAACAAAGAATATTTTTGATACATGGTAAAGATATATTATAAACAACAAATTTTATTGAAGACTGTCAGAGAAATTATTGCCAGTAATTGTTATGACTTTTGAGATGGCATAATTTGATTGACTGCATACATTGTAGATTGATGACATCAGTTCAAACATAAAAGATATACACCTCGGCAAAGAGAGGCCCGATCAGAGAAAACACAGATCTAAACGGCCGGAAATTCAGAGATATGTTCCAAAAGGCAAAATACTGGAACAGCAGACAAAAGATGATGAAGCATCTGAAACGGAACCAAGTCAAGATGTCTCACCACGCAAAATTAATTTAAAAGAAGACCAGCAAGATTTAAAAGTGACTTTGGTAATTGATGGAACGTCACCTAGTGGTCAGCCAAATGTTGGTGGGAAGTCAGAGTCTAAAGAACCACCAAGTCCCCACAATCCATTGGATAGATCACCATCGAAAGGGGAGCCACTGAAAAATCAGCAACCAAAATCGGATTCTGGAAATCAGTTCAGGGGGGGTTCGTCAGGTCAACATCCAAATAAAGCAAAGTTTCAGAAAGATTTTGAGAATCGACCAAAAAGTGGAAAAAATGCAGAAGAGAGAAAATTCACAGGAGGGGAAAGGGATTTTAAGAAGGGACAGGGTGGAGGAAGTCATGTAAAGCATCATGATAGAGGGTACCGGGAAGATGAGTCCAAAAGATTCGAGGACAGGAGAGGAGGGTTTGGTAGACAGAAGGATGGTAGGAAAGGTGGTGGCTGGCAGGAGGAGGAACCTAAACCTCAGAGAAAGCCCAAGGAGAGGCGAGACAGAGGAACTGAGGGCAGCGGACGGAACCAGAAAAAGATGGAGAACACAGAGAGTGAACAAGGCATGTCAGATGTCATACCAACCATGGTGTTTGAGAGGAAGAATGGGAACAGTTCTGCCTCTGAGCTTGATTCCACAAAACAGGTCCAAAATGAGGCCGGCGCTGGCAGTGGAAACGGTAAGCAGGGGTCTAAGCGGTATTCGCTGTCTGCCATGAGGCGGCCTAGAGCAGGCAGCGTTAGCAGTGATGTAAGCAATACTAGTGATCTCAGTATGGATGAAGAGACAACGAATAGAATTCTTGACTGGAGTGAGGAGGTAGAGAGAGAAATGGCAGAACATGTTCATGACGAAACCAGAAAACTGCAGGAATTCCTGGATCAGAAGGGTGGCTTCAATGACTGGGATAGAGCTATAGAGACGGTGGACAAAGCAAGGGAGGCGCTGGAGAGAGGCCAGGTAATGCAGCGGAATCTAGGAGATGACAGGAATGTCGGGAACCAGGGAGGCAGGCCATATGGAAGTATGAAACATATGAAGAATGACAAGAATGTTAATGCTAGTCATCAGGAGTATGAAAACGGCTTCAGACAGAGACGGAATAGTGATGGCGCTAGAAGTCGGAAAAAAGACAGACGAAGAAAAGGATCCAGTAACGGAAGGCGGAGTCGAGACTCGAGTGTGTCGAGTGCCCACAGTGTGAGGAGTTACCACACGGAGGACGATGTGTACGGCACAGACACCTGGCCCAGGAGAAGAAACCGCAGGAGAGGCAGTAATGCCAGCATCAAGGAATCTCGCAGCAAGGAAGTTTTGACTGATCCAAGTAATCTGAATCTGAAGGTGACATTCGCTAGAGATGAGAAGAGACAAGTCATGATGAAAGACAGGGAGAGTCCAAAAGGACGAGGTCGAGGCAGAGGAAGAGGCCAGAGAGAGGACAGGGAGGACTCCAATTTTGGCAGGCCTTCAGAGAGGCAATACAGGAGAGGGTTTGATAATGAAAGAAGAGGTGGGCACAACGACAGAGCATTTGGGAATGAAAATCGTCATCGGAAATTCTCTGGTGAGCAAAGAGAAGGGCCCAGGACGTATGAAAACAAGGGAGGGAGGGAATATAACCGTCATTATGATAGAAATTTTGGAAGTCATCAGATGGAACGAGAGGAAACAAAGAGTCCTGAAAGTACTGCTCAGGGTGGGGGAATAATTAAACTCCCAGCCAATACCGATACCTCCGACTCGACAACTCAGGCCAGCAAGCAACATGTAGAATTCCACAATGCGGGCCACAGAGGTGAGAGAAACAGATATAACCCAAGAGACTCCCATCCTCACAGCAATCCAGGTCAAAGAATGCTGTTTGATCCCAAAAATCCAGACAAGATGATAATGGTTCCCAGTGCCTCCTCCAGTACTCCTACATCTCAGCTGAAGTTCCGAGACCCCTCTGGCCAGGAGTCACCTCAGTCCCCACCCACTCAACAGCACCCCTTGATGCCGCCTCAGGGAGGTTTCCCACCCATGCCGCCCCAAATCAGGGGCTATCCCCCATTTTATGCTGGATATGATCCACGTTATCAGGACCCTGTGTATGGGGGACCCTCGATGCCCGGCCCTCCAATGCCTGGGTACTACTATGGATATCCTGCCATGTACAGGGATACAGCCATGTACCGAGATGATGATACTGAGTTTTCAGGGTAAGATACGTTAATATAAAACATTGATTAAGGAAGTAGGTCTTTACAAGTAGTAGAATCAAGCACAGTAGGTATGATGTTGTTTTTATCAAATATGACAATTTAAACTTTACATGCCTCCATGTCGAAGATATTGTTTTTGTCTTGTCTGTCTGTTTGTTCAAACAGATGCTCACAACTTTTGAATATTAAGTAATAGGGCTTTCATATTTTTATGTGCATTCCTTGTGACAAGACCTAACTTATGAAACCAGTTTTTTGACCTTGACCTTGGAGTTTGAACTATTTTTAAGAAAAGTAAATCTAGACAATTATGAATATATCCAGAACCATTTAAGGCAGGCCTTTCATATTTTGTATATAGATTCTTTATGAAAAGACCTTTCACTTTATATCATGATACTTGACCTTGGAATTTGACTCATTAGAAAACTTTGACCTTACTCATAACTTTTTAATGATTAGTGATAGGGCTCATATATTTCATATGTGCATTCTTTGTGACAAGACCTTTCTTTTGAAACAAAAGTTTTGACCTTCTGACCTTGAATTTGGAGGGTTTTTTTTGGTGCCACAAGAGGCATTGTGTTTCACAAACATCTTATTCTATAATGAATATAAAATTCTGTTTATTTTATGAGCAAGGGAATTAGGAAATAAATTTCATTTTTAAAAATATATGAGGGTATGAAAGACGCAGTCGGCATACTTCATAAAGGGTGATGGCACTTCATGAGAAGTATACTGACATGAGTCGCTGCAGTTCATACCCTTGTGTGTTTTCAAAAAATGATATTTAATTATTAAAATTTTATTTTACTTTGATTTCTGTGGGAATTACCATCTGTTAAAATAGACATACTATATTTATCAAGATTCCCATGTGCATTGGTTACAACTGCAGCATGTTCATGTGGAAATGTCTTTGATTACAATTTGTGAAGATATTACAGTCAAAATATTTGAAATGTAAATATTATTATATGAATTGCCTGTGATGTAGATGTGATAAAATAACATGAATTAGAATATGAATGTCCTGCTTCAGAGATGGTGAAATAGACCCAATGCATGCAGGCCGCTCTAGGGCCCAGTGCCGAATGCTTGCTGAGCATATGTTTCAGGAGGCGTGTCACATGGACTCCCAGCTGACTAACCTTGTGTCAAGGCGACAGTCTCCTGAGTCAATGCAACATGTTTACAGGCTAAGGTAAGAGAAAACAGCTCATACAATAATCAGTTACTGAACACTACAGTCAGCTCATACAATGATCAGTTAATGAACACTACAATCAGCTCATACAATGATCAGTTAATGAACACTACAATCAGTTAATGAACACTACAATCAGTTAATGAACACTACAATCAGTTAATGAACACTACAGTCAGCTCATACAATGATCAGTTAATGAACACTACAATCAGCTCATACAATGATCAGTTAATGAACATTACAATCAGTTAATGAACACTACAATTAGTTAATGAACACTACAGTCAGCTCATACAATGATCAGTTAATGAACACTACAATCAGTTAATGAACACTACAATCAGCTCATACAATGATCAGTTAATGAACACTACAATCAGTTAATGAACACTACAATCAGCTCATACAATGATCAGTTAATGAACACTACAATCAGTTAATGAACACTACAATCAGTTAATGAACATTACAATCAGTTAATGAACATTACAATCAGTTAATGAACACTACAATCAGTTAATGAACACTACAATCAGCTCATACAATGATCAGTTAATGAACACTACAATCAGTTAATGAACACTACAATCAGTTAATGAACACTACAGTCAGCTCATACAATGATCAGTTAATGAACACTACAATCCGCTCATACAATAATCAGTTAATGAACACTACAGTCAGCTCATACAATGATCAGTTAATGAACACTACAATCAGTTAATGAACACTACAATCAGCTCATACAATGATCAGTTAATGAACACTACAATCAGTTAATGAACACTACAGTCAGTTAATGAACACTACAGTCAGCTCATACAATGATCAGTTAATGAACACTACAATCAGTTAATGAACACTACAGTCAGTTAATGAACACTACAGTCAGTTAATGAACACTACAATCAGCTCATACAATGATCAGTTAATGAACACTACAATAAGTTAATGAACACTACAATCAGTTAATGAACATTACAATCAGTTAATGAACATTACAATCAGTTAATGAACACTACAATCAGCTTATACAATGATCAGTTAATGAACACTACAATCAGTTAATGAACACTACAATCAGTTAATGAACACTACAATCAGTTAATGGACACTACAATCAGTTAATGAACACTACAATCAGTTAATGAACATTACAATTAGTTAATGAACACTACAATCAGTTAATGAACACTACAGTCAGCTCATACAATGATCAGTTAATGAACACTACAATCAGTTAATGAACACTACAATCAGTTAATGAACACTACAGTCAGCTCATACAATAATCAGTTAATGAACACTACAATCAGTTAATGAACACTACAATCAGCTCATACAATAATCAGTTAATGAACACTACAGTCAGCTCATACAATGATCAGTTAATGAACATTACAATCAGTTAATGAACACTACAATCCGCTCATACAATAATCAGTTAATGAACACTACAGTCAGTTAATGAACACTACAGTCAGCTCATACAATAATCAGTTAATGAACACTACAGTCAGCTCATACAATAATCAGTTAATGAACACTACAGTCAGCTCATACAATGATCAGTTAATGAACACTACAATCCGCTCATACAATAATCAGTTAATGAACACTACAGTCAGTTAATGAACACTACAATCAGCTCATACAATGATCAGTTAATGAACACTACAGTCAGCTCATACAATAATCAGTTAATGAACACTACAGTCAGTTAATGAACACTACAGTCAGCTCATACAATAATCAGTTAATGAACACTACAGTCAGCTCATACAATAATCAGTTAATGAACACTACAATCAGCTCATACAATGATCAGTTAATGAACACTACAATCAGTTAATGAACACTACAATCAGTTAATGAACACTACAGTCAGTTAATGAACACTACAATCAGCTCATACAATGATCAGTTAATGAACACTACAATCAGTTAATGAACATTACAATCAGTTAATGAACACTACAGTCAGCTCATACAATGATCAGTTAATGAACACTACAATCAGTTAATGAACACTACAGTCAGCTCATACAATAATCAGTTAATGAACACTACAATCAGTTAATGAACAATACAATCAGCTCATACAATAATCAGTTAATGAACACTACAATCAGTTAATGAACACTACAATCAGTTAATGAACACTACAGTCAGCTCATACAATGATCAGTTAATGAACACTACAATCCGCTCATACAACAATCAGTTAATGAACACTACAATCAGTTAATGAACACTACAGTCAGCTCATACAATAATCAGTTAATGAACACTACAATCAGCTCATACAATGATCAGTTAATGAACACTACAGTCAGCTCATACAATGATCAGTTAATGAACACTACAATCAGCTCATACAATGATCAGTTAATGAACACTACAATCAGTTAATGAACACTACAATCAGTTAATGAACACTACAATCAGCTCATACAATAATCAGTTAATGAACACTACAATCAGTTAATGAACACTACAATCAGCTCATACAATGATCAGTTAATGAACACTACAATCAGTTAATGAACACTACAATCAGTTAATGAACATTACAATCAGTTAATGAACATTACAATCAGTTAATGAACACTACAATCAGCTCATACAATGATCAGTTAATGAACACTACAATCAGTTAATGAACACTACAATCAGTTAATGAACACTACAATCAGTTAATGAACACTACAATCAGCTCATACAATGATCAGTTAATGAACACTACAATCAGCTCATACAATGATCAGTTAATGAACACTACAATCAGTTAATGAACACTACAATCAGTTAATGAACACTACAATCAGCTCATACAATAATCAGTTAATGAACACTACAATCAGTTAATGAACACTACAATCAGCTCATACAATGATCAGTTAATGAGCACTACAATCAGTTAATGAACACTACAATCAGTTAATGAACATTACAATCAGTTAATGAACATTACAATCAGTTAATTAACACTACAATCAGCTCATACAATGATCGGTTAATGAGCACTACAATCAGTTAATGAACACTACAATCAGTTAATGAACATTACAATCAGTTAATGAACATTACAATCAGTTAATGAACACTACAATCAGCTCATACAATGATCAGTTAATGAACATTACAATCAGCTCATACAATGATCAGTTAATGAACACTACAGTCAGCTCATACAATGATCAGTTAATGAAAACTATAATCAGCTGATCCTATGATGGTGTAAGGATGATGAGACATAATTCAAAACCATTTACTTTCGATGTTCATTTTGAATGTTGACATTGTGATTTACCAATCAGAGCATGTTATAGTATAAGGTATTTTTTAATGGAAAATGACTCAGAATGAAGGGATTATATCAAATCGAGGTCTGTATTGCGGTATATCGTGTCACCACTAGTATACATGTATTATGTTTGCTTTAAATGACAAATGTTGTTGGAGTAAGGAAGGGTTTTACTGAGTACATTTATATAGACAGATGTTGTTCTGTGTCGTCTGAAGTGTACCAATTTGCACTTTCGTCATTTGCTGTTTTCAGGCTTGAACTGCAGCAGAAATTGGAGCAGATCATCCTGATTGATGTGGAGGTCGCCAGTAAGCGTAACGTGGAGCAGTTGCTATGGAAATCTGTGTATTACCAGGTGATCGAGATGTTCCGGCGACAGCTCTCAGAGGACAAGGAGGATGACAGCAGTAAAACAGAACTCTCCAAAATCCTGGATGAGGTACTGGTCATCTACTTACTCTATACTGTGTTATAGAGCTGGTACTATTCATCTACTTACTAAGCACTGTGTTATAGAACTGGTACTATTCATCTACTTACTAAGCACTGTGTTATAGAGCTGGTACTATTCATCTACTTACTAAATACTGTGTTATAGAGCTGGTACTATTCATCTACTTACTAAGCACTGTGTTATAGAGCTGGTACTATTCATCTACTTACTAAACACTGTGTTATAGAGCTGGTACTATTCATCTACTTACTAAACACTGTGTTATAGAGCTGGTACTATTCATCTACTTACTAAGCACTGTGTTATAGAGCTGGTACTATTCATCTACTTACTAAGCACTGTTATAGAGCTGAATGAGGTACCATTCATTTAGTCAGCACTGTTATAGAGCTGGATGAGGTACCATTCATTTAGTCAGCACTGTTATAGAGCTGGATGAGGTACCATTCATTTAGTCAGCACTGTTATAGAGCAGGTACTATTCATCTACTTACTAAGCACTGTGTTATAGAGCTGAATGAGGTACCATTCATTTAGTCAGCACTGTTATAGAGCTGGATGAGGTACCATTCATTTAGTCAGCACTGTTATAGAGCAGGTACTATTCATCTACTTACTAAGCACTGTGTTATAGAGCTGGATGAGGTACCATTCATTTAATCAGCACCTTGTTAGAGAGCTTTAGTCAGCACTGTTATTGAGCTGAATGAGGTACAATTCATTTAGTCAGCACTGTGTTATAGAGCTGGGTGAGGTACCATTCATTTAGTCAGCACTGTTATTGAGCTGAATGAGGTACCATTCATTTAGTCAGGACTGTGTTATAGAGCTGGATGAGGTACCATTCATTTAGTCAGCACTGTGTTATAGAGCTGGATGAGGTACCATTCATTTAGTCAGCCCTGTGTTATAGAGCTGGATGAGGTACCATTCATTTAGTCAGCAGTTTTATAGAATGGATGAGGTTCTATAGGTCTGTGTTAAAGATCTCTTCATGTGAGTGAGGTGCAAGAATTTTCTACTGCCTCATATAGAATTTAAATTAGGCCCATTCGCTACTGACAAAGCGCCGAAACTTTAGTTTTGTTTGATTCAGGAGGTTGCTTTGACATGAAAATGAAGGTGTTTATAAGCTTATAAATGGATAATTTCTGTATACAAAGTAATGTACAAATTCTATGTTTACAAATTAAACATTTGTGTACAAATTAGATATATAGGCAAAAGTATGTCAGTCACATAAACCTTACCAGGCAAAGTTGTGGCCATAAGGTCTCGTGAAAAAGTAAGTGATTATCATATAACAGAGTATTTTTGAAATTTTGGATCCGAATTTTACTTTGTAGGGAACAACGTTCTTTGACAAGCTCTTGCAGAAGCTGCAGCAGAAGTATGGATTTAATGTGGAGGATTATTTACTTTGTAGGGGACAACGTTCTTTGACAAGCTCTTGCAGAAGCTGCAGCAGAAGTATGGATTTAATGTGGAGGATTATTTACTTTGTAGGGAACAACATTCTTTGACAAGCTCTTGCAGAAGCTGCAGCAGAAGTATGGATTTAATGTGGAGGATTATTTACTTTGTAGGGGACAACGTTCTTTGACAAGCTCTTGCAGAAGCTGCAGCAGAAGTATGGATTTAATGTGGAGGATTACTTGGATTCAAGCTTGTCCGTTCAGGAAAACCAGAGTCGGAACATCAAGCTGGCCGTCCTTAGTATTCAGAGACTGATGATAAACCTCGGAGACATCGCTCGCTACAGGGAACAAATGAATCACAGCGGAAAAGTCAATTATGGACGAGCTAGAAGGTGAAAATTCTCACACGCTGCAAAACATGTCTATATAATGATATGGTGGTGGAAAATGGGATTTGGGATCATTTTTATGCCCCCGAGATCGAAGATCGGGGGCATATTGTTTTTGTCCTGTCTGTAATTCTGTCATTCTGTTTGAATCTTTAAACTTGCTAATAACTTTTGAACAGTAAAAGATAGAGCTTTGATATTTCACATGAGTATTCCTTGTGACAAGACCTTTCCATGGGTACCAACAGTTTTGACCCTGTGACCTTGACTTTGGAGTTTGACTTACTTTTTGAAAACTTTAACCTTGCTAATAATTTTTTAACAATAAGTGATAGAGCTTTGATATTTCACATTAGACCACTAATGTTTCTTTTGATGTTTAGACCACTAATGTTTCTATCGATGTTTAGGCCACTAATGTTTCTATCGATGTTTAGGCCACTAATGTTTCTATCGATGTTTAGACCACTAATGTTTCTATCGATGGTTAGACCACTAATGTTTCTATTGATGTTTAGACCACTAATGTTTCTTTTGATGTATCGATGAATGACTTTTTCTACTTTTTCAGTTGGTACACAAAAGCACAACAGCTGGCACCTAAGAACGGTCGTCCATACAACCAGCTGGCTATACTGGGGCTGTATACCGTGAGTGAATCCAGTTATAAGTATCAGTATTTACAGAACAGCTTCTGTGTTTACATAACAACTTCTGTGTTTACATAACGACTTCAGTGTTTACAGAACGACTTCTGTGTTTACATAACGACTTCTGTGTTTACATAACGACTTCTCTGTTTACAGAACGACTTCTCTGTTTACAGAACAACTTCTGTGTTTACATAACGACTTCAGTGTTTACAGAACGACTTCTGTGTTTACATAACGACTTCTCTGTTTACATAACGACTTCTGTGTTTACATAACGACTTCTGTGTTTACAGAATGACTTCTGTATTTACATAACGACTTCTGTGTTTACATAACGACTTCTGTGTTTACATAACGACTTCTCTGTTTACATAACGACTTCTCTGTTTACAGAACGACTTCTGTGTTGACATAACGACTTCTGTGTTGACATAACGACTTCTGTGTTTACATGACTTCTGTGTTTACATAACGACTTCTGTGTTGACATAACGACTTCTGTGTTTACAGAACGACTTCTGTGTTGACATAACGACTTCTGTGTTTACATAACGACTTCTGTGTTTACAGAACGACTTCTGTGTTGACATAACGACTTC